>NW_026843644.1:15595000-15953680 GCF_030254825.1 Meriones unguiculatus
GTAAAAATTAAAAACAGATTCCAGATGGTAGGGCTGATTGCATACTGATCAGTGGGGTAACAGAGACTGCACAGTGACAAATAGTTGGAACAGTTGGTCCCTAAACAACATTGACTGTGTTTACCAGGTGATAAGAAACCCAATGATGAGAAAAACAATTGGGTTCAACCTCAGAGCACCCAGCTAATCCCTGGAAAATTTCCTGGGCTGTTTTGGCAGGAATAAAGTTTTCAAGATAATAGACCCAAGAAGTGTGTCCTGATCACCTTCCCAGGCTGAACTGTGTGCCCCAGAGCACAAGAGACTGGGAGTCCCACTCTCAAGAAAAACCCACAGGGAAGGAAGCAAGTGGGACTGACTGAATGTCATCCAGTCTATCCATGGAAAAGGTCCTGTAGACTTGCAGGTGCACAGCAGCCAGCCCTGAGTGGGACTTCAGCCGCCAGACCCACGTAACCAACTCTCCATCACAGACAGAACTGTGTGCCCCAGGGAACTAAAGGATGGGTTTCCCTGTAGAAAGAAAACCCCACAGGGAGGGAAACAGCAGGTCCCAGCTTAGAGCACTCAGCTGACCCTCCCACCACCACTACCACCACCACTACCACGACCACATATGGGAATATTATCGGAAAAATTTTCCAGGTTCCTGTCCAGTCACCAGCTTGGAGCCACCATTCGCAAGCAAGTGCCTATGCACTCTACACCCCCCAACAGTACAGACTGGATCTTTCTGTTGGGAGAAAACGCAAAGGTGGGGGAAATATCTGGCCCTACTTTAGGACACCTAGCTCCAGAAAAGTTTCTGGTTATCTACAGGCTCCAGACTCTAGCCTCCTGCTGTACCCATGAGAGTGGTGCTCACCTGCCACTGATTAAAACCTGGGTACTGGGGCACAGAGCTCCAAAATCAGACCTACAGAAGCCTGGGTTCCCTGAGAACAACCCCCAGATACTGCTCCAAGGGACAACCAGTTATCCCTAACTAAACTGACCAAACCATGGGGTACCCAGATTACAGCTTCAGCTCACTAAATTTACAGCAAGAACCCCAGCATCAGGGCAGCTGTCTCCAGGATTTCTCTGGGTGAGAAGAGAGCCCCCTTGACTAACATGGAAAATTTCCACTAACGTCTGTATGCCTAAGGTGAGCTGTGACAATTCCTGAAAAACACCTGTCATTCAGTGACCGTACCCCAAAAGCTAAGGAAGCCTCCTTTGAAAAAATTTTCTTCCTGCCAAAGGGATTCTCCTTCTCCCCAGCACAGGATTCTAGGAACCACCAGAAACTAACACCCAACACCTAAGATAGCCAAATGGATAGAGGCCAGCATAAAAGCTCAACCAACAAAAGACAGAGCAAAATGGCATCTCCAGAACCCAGTTATCCAGGAGCAAGCAGCCCTGGATACCGCAGCATAAAAAACAATTTCAGGCCAATTTCCCTTATGAACATTGATGCAAAAATACTCAACGAAATACTTTGCAAACCCAATAAAAGAACACATCAAAATATCATCCACTACAACCAAGCAGGCTTCATGGCAGGTATGCAGGGGTGGTTCAATATACAAAAATCCATTGATATGATCCACCATATTAACAAATTGAAAGAAAAATAAACACATGATAATCTCCTTAGTTGCTGAAAAAGCATTTGAAAAAATCCAGCATCCATTCATGTTTAAAGTATTGGAGAGATCAGGGATAAAGGGCACATACCTAAACATAGTAAAGGCAATATACAACAAGCCTATAGCCAACATCAAGCTAAATGGAGAGAAAATTAAAGCAGTCCCACTGAACTCAGGGACAAGGCAAGGCTGTCCACTCTCTCCATATCTCTTCAACATAGTTCTTGAAGTCCTTACTAGAGCAATAAGACAATTAAAGGAGATCAAAAGAATACAAATTGGAAAGGGAGAAGTCAAAGTATCACTATTTGCAGATGATATGATAGTATACCTGAATAACTCCAAAACTTCTACTAGGGAACTTCTACAGATGATAAACAGCATCAGTAAAGTGGCTGGATACAAAATTAATTCATAAAAAATTTAGCCCTCCTGTATACAAAAGATAAAAGGGCTGAGAAAGAAATTAGGGAAACAACACCCTTCGCAATAGCCTCAAAGGACATAAAGTACTTTGGTGTGACCATAATCAATTAAGTCAAAGACTTGTATGAAAAAACTTCAAGTCTCTGAAGAAAGATTAGAAGAAGATATCAGAATATGGAACTATCTGATACTCATGGCTTGGCAGAGTTAACATAGTAAAAATGGACATCTTACCAAAAACAATCTACAGATTCAATGCAATTTCCATCAAAATACCAACAGAATACTTTACAGACCTTGATAGAAGAGTTCTCAACTTCATATGCGATGCAATGAAAGCAGTCCTAAGAGGAGTTTGAATAGCAACAAAGGCCATCATAAGCTATTGGAGACATCTCATACAAGCAACTTAATGGTATACCTGAAAGACCTAGGAAAAAAGAAGCAGACACACCCAGCAAGAGTAGACCACTAGGAAAAACCAAACTCAGGGCTGATATCAATAAATTAGAAACAAAGATAATAATTCAAAGAATCAACGAAACCAAGAGCTAGTTCTTTGAGAAAATAAAAAACACAGACAAATTCTTAGCCAAACTAAGTAAATGGTAGAAAGATACTATCCAAACCAACAAAGTCTGAAAGAAAAAGATATAATAGACACTGAGAAAATCCAAAGAACCATTACCTTTTATGTCAAAAGCCTATATGCCCCAAAATTTGAAAATCTAAATGAAATATACAATTCTATTTAAAATCCACTTAGCAAAGTTGAATCAACATCAGGCAAAAATATTAAATAGTCTTATAGTAAATAAGGCAATAGAGGCATCCATCAAAATACTCCCAACCAAAAAAAAGCCAAGGGCCAGATGATTTCAGAGAAGAATTCTACAAGACCTTCAAAGAAGAGTGAATACTGATATTCTCCAAATTATTTCATAAAATAGAAATGGATGCAACATGACCAAATTCCTTTGGTGAGACCACAGTCAACTTGATAAATCCTCAAAGATCCCCAAAAAGAAAGAGAACTTCAGACCAATCTCTTTTATGAACAATGATGTAAAAATACTCAATAAAATACTTGTAAACCAAATCCAAGAACATATCAAAGGTATCATCCACCATGACCAAGTAGGCTTCATCCCAGGCATGCGAGGGTGGTTAAGTATATGGAATCCATCAATGTAATCCACTGTATAAACAAATTGAAAAAAAGCCATTTCGTTAGATGCTGAAAAAGCATTTGACAATATCCAACAGTTATTCTTGTTTAAAGTCTTGGAGAGACCAGGGACAAAGGCACATATCTAAAAAGAGTAAAGATAGTATACAGAAAATATACAGAATATATACAGAATAGTATATAGCTAACATCAAACTAAATGAAAAGATTAAGTCAATTCCACTGGACTTGGGGAAAAGACAAGGCTACACACTCTCTCCAAATCTCTTCAATACAGTACTCAAAGTCCTATCTAGGGCAATAAGACAACTAAAGGAGATTAAGGGGATACAAAGTGATAAGGAAGAAGTCAAAGTATCTCTATTCACAGATGATATGACAGTATACAAAAGTGACCCCCAAAATTCTACTGTAGGGAACCTCAAAAAAATACACTCCTGGATGCCAAAGACAAATGGACTGAAAAAAATAGGAAAATAACACCCTTCACAATAGGCAGTAAAAAAAAATGTATTTTGGTGTTATCCTCAACAAGCCAGTAAAAAGCCTATATGAATAACAACAACAACAAAACCAAAAACTTCAAGCCTCTGAAGAAAGAAATTGAAAAAGAAACCAGAAGATAGAAATATCTCTCGTGCTCATGGATCAGTAGGACCGACATAGTAAAAATTGCCATCGTAACAAAACAATCTACAGATTCAATGATATTCCCATCAAAATATCAACACAATTCATTAAAGAACTCGAAAGAACAATTCGCAGCTTCATATGGAAAAATAAAAAAGCCAGAATAGCTAAAACAATCCTGTACAATAGGAGATCTTCAGGAGGTATCACCATTTTTCATCTCAAGCTCTATTATAAATCAATAGTAATAAAAACTGCATGGTACTATAATAAAAACAATCAGTGGATCAATGGAATTGAAGTGAAGACACATAAATAAACCCACACACCTATGGCCATTTGATTTTTGACAAAGAAGCCAAAACCATGCAATGGAAAAAGGACAGCATCTTCAACAAACAGTGCTGGTCTAACCTGAAGTTTACATGTGGAAAAATGAAAATAGATCCATATTTATCACCCTGCACTAAACTGCAGTCCAAGTTGTTCAAAGACCTCAACATAAAACCAGATACACTAAATCTGTTAGAAAAAAAAGTGGGAAAGATCCTCGATCTCATTGGCATAGAAGGTAACTTCCTCAACAGAACACCAAGAACACTGGCTCTAAGATCAAGAATTAATGAATAGGATCTCATGAAACAAAAAGCTTCTATGAAGCAAAGAACTCTGTCAATAGAACAAAATGACCGCCTACCGACTGACAAAAGATCTTCACCAACCCTTCATACAACTGAAAGAGCTAATAAACAATATATATAAAGAGCTGAAGAAATTAAACTCCAATAATCCAAATAATCCAATTTAAAACTGGGGTACAGAACTATACAAAGATTTCTCCACAGAGGAATATCAAATGGTGGACATTAAATGCTCAATATCTGTAGTCATCATGGAAATGCAAATGACATTCCATCTTAAACCCATCATGGCTAAGGTCAAAACCTGAAGTGACAGCAAGTTAGTGAGAATGTGAAGAAAGGAACACTCCTCCATTGCTGTGGGAGTGAAAACTTATACAACCGCTTTAGAAATCAATCTGATACTTTCTCAGACAATTAGAAATAGTGTTACTTCAAGACCCAGCTATACCATTTCTGGGCATATATCAAAAAGATGCTCCACCATTCAACAAAGATATTTGCTCAACTGTGTTCATAACATCTATATTCATAATAGCCATAATAGGGAAACAAACTATATGTCTCTCAACCAAACCATTGTTTTACAGAAATTGTGGTACATTTACACAATGGAATGCACCTCGGGTATTAAAAAAAAAAAGGAAACTATAAAATTTTCAGGCAAGTAGATGGAACTAGAAATGATCATCCTAAGTGAGTTATTCCAAAACCAGAAAGACATGCATGGTATATACTCATTTGTAAATGGATAATGGCCATAATATAGTATAAACATAGTACAATCTATAGACCTAAAGGAGCTAAATAAAAAGGAGGACCCTATGGAGGATGCTTAATTCTTATGCAAAAGTGCATATAAAATCGACACCAGAAGTGACTGAGGAGAGGGAAGAGGATGAGAGCCTAACATATATATCCTCCAAAAGACGCCCAGCAGGGGTTCGAAACAGATGCTAAGATTCACAGCCAAACTTTGGGTAGAGCACAGGGAATCATAGGAAAGAGTGAGAGGATAAAATGTAGAAAGACCCAGAGCTGGCAGGACCTCCATAAGAAGACCAACAAGGACAACAAATCTGGGCCCATGGGGACTTGCAGAGATTGATGGACCCACCAAAGACCATTCATGAAGAGGAAACAGACCCCTGCTCAGATGTAGCTGATAGGCAGCTCAGTCTCCATGTTTGATCCATAGTAAGGGGAGAAGGTGCTGGCTTTGACATGGACTCTGTTGTGTGCTATTTGATCATTTCCCCGTGGTGGAGGGGCATTGCTATGCCACAGAGGAAGAGGATGCAGGAAGTCCTAGTGAGACTTGATAGGCTGGTTTCAGATGGTAGGAGAGGAGGGTTCCCTGTATCTGAGATATAGGAAATGGGATAAGGAGGAAAAAAATGGAGGGTGAGACAAGGAAGAGTCAAGGGAGAAGATTACAATTGGGATGTTAAGTGGATAAATTATTTTTTTAATTTAATTAAGTTATTTATTACAATGTGTTCACTTTGTATCCTTGCCATAGCCCCCTCCCTCATCTCCTGCCAGTCCCACCCACCCTCCTTCTTCTGCTCCTATGCCCTTTCTCTAGTCTCCTAATTGGGGAGGGATTCCTTCCCTTCTAGATTATCAGGTCTCATCAGACCTCATCAAGGTCATCCTCTGTGGCCTTGCAAGGTTGCACCACCCAGGAGGAGGTGATCAAAGACTCAAGTTCATGTCAGAGAATAAATAAAAACAAAAAAACCAATTTAAATTAAAAATAAATTAAATGTGAATAAAACAAACAAAATTAAAATAAAACAAATACAACTGGTAAGAAGAGTGTCACACACCTACAATTCAATGACTTGGAAAGCTCAGATAGTGTTAGTGTCATGAATAAAGGGCATCCTAAGAAATTAAATATACTCCCTGCCAAATTTCAAATGCAAGATGTTGATGAATATCAACACAATAACCTATGCTTACATATACAAAACAAAAGAAAATAAATACCTAAAACTCTATATTCCATGCTCAGCAGCCAATGATGGTGATGTTGATGCCAGGCATGTTGGCCTAGATTTAAGCCCAACACTTGACTTGAGTTAGAGCTGTTAAGTTCAAAACCAGCCTGGTCTACATACAAACTTTCAGGAAACTTCCAGGAACTCTGGGACATTATGATAACACAAAACATACTAATAATCAGATTAGAAGAAGAAGGATGAGATCAAAGTTCCAGAAGATATTTTCAACAAAATCATACAAGAAAAATTTCTTAACCTAAAGAAGATGTCTATGAAGGCACAAGAAGCATAAAAACACCAAAGAGACTGGACCAGAAAAGAAAGTCCTCTTAGCACAGAATAATCAAAATACAAAACATGCAGAACAAAGAAAGAATATAAAAAGCTGCAACTGAAAACAAAAACAAAAACAAACCAAACTAACCAACCAGACAAACCAAACCAAACCAAACCAAACAAAAAATAACCCACAAAAACCAACCAAAAAAAAAAGAGGTAGATCTATTGGAATTAATCCTGTATTCTCAGTAAAAATGCTAGAAGTTGAACAGCTTAGACAGAGTGCTTCTGACTCTAAAAAACTACAGAAGCCAAGACAAATTACTAACCATGCCCAGAAAGTTTAATCAGCAAATGAAGAAAAATAAGATGTTTCATGATAAGGTCAAATTTAAACAATATGTATCTATAAATATAGCCCAACACAGGGTGCTAAAACCACCACCACCACCACCACCAAAATACCAGGATTTACAATCACTGTTTGTTGATATCTCTTAATACCATTGACCCAAATTCACCAATAAAAAGACACAGGCTCACAAAAATGGATGATAAAACAAAATCCACCCTTCTTCTAAATACATCAAACACAGCTTCACATCAAGATAGACATTATCTCAAGGTAAAGGGTTGGAAAAGATATTCCAAATAAATGAATTAGAATATCAAGCTTGTAAAGCAATTTTAATATCTAACAAAACAGACTTCAAAATCAACTAATCAAAAGATGGCAAAAGACATGACATATTAAAAAAACATCCAGCAATATAACATTTCAATACTTAACATCAATGCCCCTAACCTAAGAGCACCCAAGTTATAAAAGAAACACTTCTGCAGCTGGCATCACATCCTGGCCCTCATAAACCGATAGGAGAAGACTTCAATATATCACTCTCACCAATGGACAGGTCCTCCTGACCAAACTGAACAGAGAAATGGTCCAGATAACTGACATCAAAACACTACCCAAATGATGTTTACAGAACATCCACCCAAACAAAAAGATTGTTCTCTCTTCTCAGCAACACATATATTGTTCTCCATAATTGATGATATACTTGAACTGTGGAAGTCTCAAAAGATATAAGAAACTTTCAATAACCTCCTGCATCCTATCAGACCACTAAGGTTTAAAGCAGCACATCACCAATAACAAAAACAATAGAAAGCTTACAAACTCATAAAAATTGAACAACACTCTACTAAATAAAAATTGGATCAAAACTGAAATAAAGAAAGAAATTAAAGACTTTCTAAAAGTCGATGAAATGAATACATAAGATATCAAAAGTCATAGTACACAACGGAATTGTTGACCAGAAGACAGTTCATACCACTAAGTACATTCAGAAAAAAATAATCAGAAAGTTCTCTTAGTAGCAACTTAACAGCACACCTAAATACTCTAGAAAAAAAAATGAAGTAAACAAAACTAAAAGGAGTAGACAGTGAGAAATTACTGAACTATGTCTTCACTGGTAAAACCAAATGTTACCACAGGAAAAGAAAGGAGGATCCTAACAAAATTGATAATGATTAGATTTTAATAGTGGAGATCTCCTGAATAAGCAGAGGTAACTTTTCATCAGACAGTGTGGTCATTCACTCCAAACTAACTTAATAAAGACTGAAGTTTTTTTTCTTAAATAAAAAAGATACTTTTGTTGTTTCATATTAAAAACAGTTAAGAGCTTTAAAAAGTTTTAAGTAAATTCTAAGGTATAAATTTTTTGAGTTGGAATAATTTGGAGTGACTATAACATATCTGAGCAGCATGGTGATAGACCATGCATTTAATCCCAGCAGAGACAAGCAGTTCTATATTAATTAGTTGTTTTCTAAATTCAGGAGTTACAATGACAGGGTGTTGGTGGTTCATAGCCTTAATCCCAGCATTTGGGAGGCACGTGCCTTTTCATACCACCTGGGAGGCAGAGCCAGACACACAGGATTTACACTGATTTTATTTAAAAGCTGCTTGTAAAAGGCAGGCTGAAAATCAAAGTGAATATCCTTTATTATCTAGAAATAAATACACTTTAAGGTATATTTGGAAACCTTCAAAGATTTTTTTAACTTTAATTGAGATATTATACTTTTTCTATTTCGAAAAAACCATTTTGCTCTATAAAAGATATAAGATGCCTAAAAAGCTACAACCCTCACCCCAGAATTAGGGATGGGGCAGGGTTTTGATTTAATCTTTTCAGGAGAATAAAATCATCCAACTAAAGAATATGGAGACCACTGGACACATGAAACTTCTGAAGAAAATGACAGATCACCAAAAAAATGTGAAAAGAGAAGGAGTAAACTGGCCAACTGGTATCACTCACCTTCATGTTATCTCTTCTGTCTTCTACAGATATAAGTGCAAATTGTCTTTACGTGATTGCTAAAGAAAAATCCAAAATCTCTATCTCATATCAGAAAATCCACCTGGTAAGAAACAGAGGAAAACAGAAAAATAAGGGATGATTCCATTGCCATGAATCTCATAATCTTCTGGCATGATGTGACTTTTGTACTTACTACAAACTTCAATAATCAAGAATGTGTACAGTGTTTGTGAAAGAATAAGGGGGTGAGAAAAAAAGCCAAAAAAAATAAGCCTAAAATATAGCCAAGCTAACATGAAAAGACATAAGTAACTCCTAGCATGAAAAATTGGCATGGAACCAGAGATACCTTTGATTTTCTAATTAATACAAATTAAATAAACACAGATTTCACAACTGCTACAAGACAAACTCAAAGTGACACCTAAACAGTTATATTTTCCCGACCCTCCAGCTACTACTAACCTTTACAGAGAGTCCTTTTGCTTTAGAAGTCTCTTAAAAAATGGAGGTGATCATAAGCTGGGCTATGGCTTGCAGTCCCTCATGTCCCGTTGTGGGTTCAGGCACAGCCCAGCCCTTGCAGACACTCACACACAAAAAATGATGGAGAATAATTTAGTTTCTGTTTCCTTCTGCATGATTTATGTCACAATATGTGGAATCTTTCCTATCCTCTTATTTAAAACCAGGCACACCTGACAAAATTCTGCATCTCAGAAATTCCTTTTGTACCCTGGAATTGAATTTCCCTAAATCATGCCATTGTGACTGGTGGTAGTTGAAAGGTTAAAAAAAAAATGTAATCAAGTATTGCTGAAAGATGACCACCACCCCTCTTTTCTTCCAGGTTCAAAACGAGTTGTAAAATTTGTTATGCAAATCTCTATGTGGAATACAACATTAATCATTTCTAGAAATGAGACCTTCAGTTTTCCAATCTGTCCACTGCAAAACTTATGCTTGCGTGTGTACACTAGATAGTGATATTATAAGCACCACAATTTTCTACTGCCCAGGCGGCAAAGTCCTCACTTCTCTGGACAATCAACACTCAGGAAGGGTCAGAGGCCAAGGGTCTCTGTCAAGATCACCACATGGAGACCAACAGAACCACAGCCTGAACCACAGTCCATCTCATTCAAAGCAGATCAGGCTGTGATAGCTCAGGAGCCTGCTATTCCTGGCCTGGGGACAATGGCCCCACACTCAGCATGACATGGCCTCTGGTCTCACTCACAGCTCTTTAGAGCTATATCAGAGGAAAATCCCAAAACAAACCCATAAATTACCTCCCACTATTGCTCCTGACTGCTAGGCCTACCCAGATCCCTCATTAGCTTGAACAATACAGCTGAGTCTTAGGACAGTAGTAGCTCCTCTACCAGTGGATCAAAGATCAAATGATGCTGATAGCAGAGGCATTCTAGCTTTGCCCTAACCCCTATGGGCACACAGAATGCTAATGTTGTTATAAAAGAATGAAAATTCCAATTATTCTATTTTAAAACCTTCCAGTGAAGAGAGGCAGAGAAAGCACCCATCTGACCATCCTACTCACCTCAACTCCAAGAGTAAAAAGCCCCAAAAGCTCACCAGTTCAGATGACAGATCAGGGGAGATAGGCCAAAGGAACCCAAGGCCAAAGGCTTTCTAGCTCAAAGCTCAAAAAGCCCAAAATCTACTATGCTAAAACTCCTTCCACTTTTACACTCTTTCTTAAATACATTTCAGCTGAAAGTTCCACTTACTCTTTAATCCCTGTCAGCTGGCTTCTTGCTTTGCCTCTTGATCTAGGGTTAACATTATTAAATCCTGTGCACAGAGAGCTTTTGAATTAAAGGTATGTTCCAGGGCTGACGGAACCATACCATAATCACCTCTTTAGAATAAACAGAAAGTTGTTGGAATTAAGGTTTGTGTTAGGGCTCAACCATACCAAACAAAGCACAGGTTTTTACTGTTCACAATCTATGGGATCACACTGGGATCAAATATCCTGCAACATCCTCATCTTGGAAATGTTTTAAAATACAATCTTCTACTTTCCCAGGGCACCTGCTCATCTTCCAAGATACAGGTCATTTATGTTGCACATTCCATTACATGATCAGTGTCCAACGCAGTCATCTCTACCTCATATTTGGGAAGTCCTTCAGCCAAACTTTAATCAAAGCCAAATAGTAACAACCATTAAAGAAACAAATGGCCATGAATTTGAAAGAAAGGAGTAGGTAATGAGAGCTCAATGAAAATGAGAAATAAAACAAAAAGGATATGGCTGTACCTAGGAATGTTGGAATAGAAAGTTTATTATAGATATATGAGAGAACATAGTCAGACACAGGAACATCTGGGACAGTCTAGGATTGACATGAACTTGAGCCATGTGAGAGGAGAAGAGAGCCAGATGAAAAGGGTGGGAAGTTAAATGATAAATGAAAAAGACCAGGTAACCAAAATGGTTGGAATACATAAGGAATGAGAGCTGGGAGGAGGGCAGCTCAACTTCTGAGGTAGAGATCTGTGTATGACACTCATACCTTGTAACAGGAAAAGATTGAGGGATGCTGGGAGAACCTGACAGCCAGGTCTGCTTTGATTGTTAAGTAGCCTCCTTAAAGATTCATCCCAGCATTTGAGACATAAGAGCAGAGAGGAATGAAAAGGTTGAAATGATTTCATTATAACTTTAAAATTATTTTTAAAAGTTGAAAATGGCCTTATGGTCCAATATTCTTCAGAGACTTTGAATATGTATTAGAGAACACCAAGTATTACTCACAACTTCTTTTCTCAGGTTGTGCATTTTCAAATGTGGGGAGGGGAAACATCCCTGTTAGTCACTACCACAGCAGTTTATCCAGAACTTCTGTTTTGTTTGAACTCATGCAACTATAGAAATTTGCTTCCCAGAAACAAGCTCAGCAACTAATCCATATTCTTGATTCCCTTTGTGTATGACTCCCCCCAAATGTACAGTTTTCACTTTTATTGACCATCTAAAATTGATTACATGACTCATTACCATCTTCCCTTCTCCCCCTCCCTTTCTGTATTGTGACTACACCAGCTTCAAAGTAGGTTAGTGAACTCAATTCTTACACAGGTCCCTCTTTATTTGTAATTGCCCACCTCTAAAAATTTAGGGTCTTCAGGGGACATTAATTCACTGTTCTATTTTACTTCACACTCACTAGTCAGGGCCCACCTAAAAAGAGCTGCAGGACTATGTTCTAGGCACTAGGCAGTAGGGGCAGCATTCAGTGTTCCAATAAAGTGTAAACTACATAGCATGTGAAAGGCTGATCTACAGGAGACATTGCTTTAACAAAAACAAATATCAAAGCACTAGGGGAAAAGGAATGAAATTCTTAATGACTGGATTATCAAAGAATATTATTTAATATGAGACTAGAGCAGTAATGCATCAACAAAATAAAATTTAATAATACCAACAACTGACTTATTTATTTATTTATTCATATATTTATTTATTATTGATACAGTGTTCTGCATGCATCTACACTTGCATGCCAGAAAAGAGCACCATATCTCATTATAGATGTTGTAAGCCACCATGTGGTTGGTGGGAATTGAACTCCTGACCTCTGGAAGAGCAGCCAGTGCTCTTAAACTCAGAGTTGAAAAAAAAAAACACATAGCATACTGACTTTGAAAAACACAGGCCATTCTCTTGTAGAGGGAAAGCCATTAATAAGATACTGTTTGATGTTATCCCTGTGTACAATATTAGCTGCTGAGACCTGTAACCTGACAGACACAGCTTAAGCCCATAGCCTGTGTCTCAAATTTGAACTGACAGAACTGTGTCAATGAGGATTGTACATATGGGCATAGGACAGTCCCTTAATTTGAAATTCAATATTTACTGGAGCAAGATACCTGACCCAAATTGTACACCCACCAATCTTGTCTGCTTTCATTTGCATTCATGAATTAATAAATACACATTGGGAATTTACAAATTAAAAAGACATAACCCTGACACATTTCTACACAATCCTGGTGAGCAAACATGTGTATCCCGGGATCCTAATCTCTAACAGGTCTGGTTAGCATACTGCGTATCTGTGGAGTGTTTTACAGGCAGTCTTCCCTCAGCTAAATTCTAACTGGTACCACTAGTTTCTCAGTGATAGTAAATCCTTTACATCATCAGTTCTACTCTTCTATATCACAGCTTAATATTTGAGTGCTCTCTGACACAGGACATATAATTTATAACCCCCACAAAATCCAAATGGATCTTTTAGAATGGAGAGACATCTTCAAAGGTCACCAGGAACTAGGCCTAAAAAAGGGCACTTAAATTTCACCAGAATAGTGACTCTATTATAAAGCCACCAGGAATTGGACCATGGGTCACCAATTCCAAATAGAAGGTCGTAAGATTCCTTACCCAAGGAACAGCCTGAGGATAACCACAAGAATGGGAAGGTATCTTATCTCAAAGTGGGGCATTTGTGCTGAGCAGTCTACCAACTTTGAAGTAGAACCTTCAGTGACAAAGAAAATACCCAACATTCCTGAGGCCTAGAGATAGCTCCCTCAATGTTAGTTATGTTAGCTAGCCAATCACTTTGTAAAAAGCTTGCCCTTGCTGAATGTCACCCAATCATGTAACTATTAAACCGGAACTTCCTGGTCCTTCCTAAAACCCCAATCAAAACCCTGCCATGCACCTGCTCAGGGCTCTCTCTGATCCACTGTGTTTGTGAAAATGGAGAGACCCAGCATAAGCCCAAATAAAACTCTTTGCTCTTGCATATGTGGTCTGGCTCCTGATGATCTTTGGTCACCCTAAGATCTGGCCATAACATATGGGTTCTTATATTGGATCCCCAAGTCTCCCAAGCACCCCAGGCACATGGAGCTGAACAACAGCCAGGAAATGAGCACTCTGTCTGTATCTGTCTGTGTCTTTCTCTGTGTTTCTCTAGTTTGATTTTTGGGACTCAAGGCAAAATGTGTAATATGTGTCATCAGAAAGGTTAGAGCTGATGCTCTGGACAGCTGTGGGCCACAGGGGGTCTAGAAGACCCCACAAAAGGGCACATCTGTAAAGGGAGTTGAGCACCGAGTTTTCTTTGATCTCTGGATCTTTGAACAAGGATAATGCAGGTAGCTCCTGCAGCAGAGATTCACTGATATCCTACTTTCCTTTTCCACTGCAGGAGTGGTGGGATCTGCTGTCTGGCTCTGTGTATTTTTCTGCTGCACAAGCAATGGGATCTAGTCTGTGTCTTGTTTAACTGTTTTGACTCTCGCTGTCATTTTTTGTCTCTGGGACTGACTGAGGACATGGGACAAAATCCTTCTATCCCCCTAGACCTGATTTTTTTCCCATTTCAGGAGGCTTGAGCCATGCTTCACAGTCTCCAGTGAGAGTGGCAAGAATGTGGCAAGGGATTGATACAGTATGTGGAGCTCAGGATTGGCACCTCTGCCAATGTTCTCTGGTCTCTGGTCTGGCAGATCTTATCCACTACTCTGGCCTCGGGTCTGGCAGAGTGTGTCCCCTGCTCTGGCCTCTGATCTGGCAGAAATTTGCTGCTGCTGTGGTCTCTGGTCTGGCAGAGTTTGGCTGGTGCTTTGGGCTCTGGTCTGGTAGACAGAGATCAACAAATATGTTGCTGCTCCATTCTCTGGTCTGGCTGAATGCAGGTCATCATTCCAAACTCGGGTGTAGTTGGATGGAGCCTGATTTGGGGGTAGGTCACCACTAATGGAATAGGATAGAGGGCCCATAGAGAGACAGGCCACTGTTCTGAATTTTTGGTATTTTTTCTTCCATTCTCTTCGAGCGCATTATACCCAGTACATTTTTTTTTCCTTTGTTGTACTTTTGTGATTTTGTTTGCTTGTGATGGTCTCAGTGGGCTAGTGATCAAACAGCTGTGCTCCATTGTGACTTTGCCTTCCCCATGCTCCCAACACTACAAGCTGGGGCACCTCTGGTCATCAGTGGAAACACATATTTCCACATATTTGGCGAGGAAGGCTCGGTTGGAGAGGGGTCTGTGTGCAGATAGTCTTTCTGGGCTTGACCTTGTTGCCTCCTTGCTATCTCTATGAGGAAGTTCGGTGACCTGAGGTTAGCTCTAGCTTGGAACAATGACCACCAAATAATGCTCTTAGTTGAAAGGTATTGTAGTTATTACTATTATTATTATTTGGTTAGGGTCCCCTGTAGCCCAGCCCAGCCTTAAACTAAACAGCTATAAGATGACTTTGAATTTCTGATCCTTCTGCTCCACCTCGTATCATGTGAGGTACACTCCCAATCCCACAAACTTCTTTTTTTTAGCCATAGGTGGCTTCAACAAGGAAGTGAACCAAACTCAAATAGGGAAGGCTTGGCTCCACTGAGTTCCTGGGTCTGAGCCTGTGTACTGGCACTGTACACAGAATACCCACCTGAGCATCTTGATATGTCACTTATTATCATGGCTGTACTTATGAGATTGTCACCTGAGAATGAAAACAATTCTTTTTTAGTTAAGGTCTCATACTGGCAACTAAAAGAATTTTATTAGAAAATCTTAGAAAGCACATGTATGATTGTGGTTTGAATGGGTGGGGAACCTCTGTCAATGTGCTCCCCAAAGTGCTAAAGGTCGTAAGCATGGGGAATGGGGAGGAGTAGATGAGGAATTCACCATGTCTGAGTATCTACCCCTACCCCCCAGAAAATGAGTTGCTTTAATTAATCACCAATGCAAGAAAAAAAAATAGCTAGAATGCATTTGAGGTTCAAGGTTTAGAAGTGAGGCTGCAGGGGTCCTTTTGGCAATGCTTTGAAGAACTGCATCCATTCAAGTGCAATGTTTGTAAATTCACACTGAGCAAGGAAGGCAGGGAAGGGAAGGGGAGGGAGGAGAATAAAAAGGAGGACAGGGGAGAAACATGTTCAAACTTTTCCTGTCAAGAAAACGAAAAGAAAAAAAAATCTTAATGAAGTCCCACTTTTTGTATGTGTGCCCAAGAATTTTTTTATCATTATTTATTTAATTATTTGTGTCAAATATTTTTTTAATTTTTTAAACTTTTATTAATTACACTTTATTCACTTTGTATCCCCCCCATAAGCCCCTCCTTCCTCCCCTCCTAACCCCACCTACTTTTCCCTTTCTTCATGAATGATCCTCCCCAAGTCCACTGATAGGGGAGGTCTCCCTTTCCTTCCTTCTGATCTTAGTCTGTTAGGTCTCATGAGGAGTGGCTGCATTGTCTTCCTCTGTGGCCTGAGATCAAAGAGCAGGCCAATCAGTTTATGTTACAGGCAGTCCCTCTTCCCATTACTATGTAACCCACTTGGACACTAACTGTCATGGGCTACATCTATGCAGGGGTTCTAGGTTATCTCCATGCATGGTACTTGGTTGGAGTATGAGTCTCTGGAAAGACCTTGGTGTTCAAATTTTCTCATTCTGTTGCTCTCCTTGTGGAGTTTCTGTCCTCTCCAGATCTTACTATTTCCCACTTCTTTCATAAGATTCCATGTACTCTGCCCAACACTTGGCCATAAGTCTCAGCATCTGCTTTGATAGTCTGCAGGGCAGAGCCTTTTAGAGGGCCTCTGTGGCAGGTTCCGAACTTGTTTCCTGTTTTCTTCTTCTTCTGATGTCCATCCTCTTTGCCTTACAGGATAGGGATTGAGCGTTTTAGTCAGGATCCTCCCTCTTGATTAGTTTCTTTGGATGTACAGATTTTAGTAGGTTTATCCTATATTATATGTCTATATGAGTGAGTATATACCGTGTGCCAAGAATTTTTAAGTTGTGTTTATGTGTACATTCCTTTCATCATATTTACATATATACTCTAAACGTTTGCTGAATAATGGTGTTTCAATGTCGTTCCCACATTTCAACTGAATTATTTTTGGGCACTAAATCTAAACCTAATTCTTATCCATATTTGGAGGTTTTACTTTCTCCAATGTGTGGTTTTATTTTCTTAGTTAACAGTGTGTACACAGTCCCTTACACCAGGGTCATCATATTTGTGTCTCTAACAAAGTAATGAAAAACATTAAATAGTACTAATAATGTTAATGACTAAAATGAAAATAACTGAGTGCATTGTACAATGATCTCAGATGCTCTTTTCAGACAGGACATTTTATGATGAAATTTTTTTCATGAGGCACAAAATGCCTGCTAAGCTTAAGGCTTGTTTACAACATTCTCTTGAAAACAAGGTTCAAGATGAATCCTGAAGTCATAACATCAAATGATGTACAGAGAGGACATAATCACCTTTGCAGATATGGGCTCCTAGGGATAAGTATGGTAGGATTCAAAGCTCAGGACACTTTCTGAGAATATGACTTCTCATAAAACCTAATGAAAAAATTGATTCATCCCAGAAAATGAACATATACATAAAACCAAATACATATAAAGCAGGTAAATGTCAGGAGAAGGACCAGGTTAAAAACTAACACCAAATAAGTATCACTGTTGCTGTATCTGGAATTTCTACCTTATTTGGAATGCAGAGACAAGAAGACTGTTAACTCCTGTATTGAAGGAAGTGCATCTGCATAAAGAAAAGCAATGTTTCAATTCTCCTGTTCTTTTTTTCTTCTCCCCTTCCTCCTCCTTCCTTACCTCCTATATATGAAGCAAATGTTCTATCTCTTAGTTGTATTCCTGCCTTCTGTACAAAACAGGCAGAAACAGATAATCTTTGGATATAATGAAGCCAGATGCTAAATCTCACTAAAGCTTAAAGGAAGTAACTTGTTATGGGATAAATTAAAGAGAACACAGAGAAGGCAACAGGCATAGAGTAGGGTGTCCTAGTAACAGCAGTAACAGAACAAGATAAAAAGACTCCAGGAAAAATTTTTTACAGATGGCACAATGGCTGGCATTAACAAATAAAATGCTACATGCTCCCATCCTTTAGGTGAGAATTCTGTTTTACTATCAGATTATGAAGCTTTGTTAAAGGAATTTACTTTTTAAAAGGTTATTTGTCCTTTCACAGAGAGTTATTGTGAATTAGGTACCCAATACTCTGCTAAGTCCTGAACACACAAAAATGATTGATGTAAACACCACTTTCTCTATAAGCTTACAGTCTTGTGGGGTAATCCACCATAAACAAACCCATAGACCATGCATAGAAATGTATACATCACTATAAATTCCACTATGAAACCTAAAGGAAAGCAAGAGGTACCTAACACCCCAGAAAAGATAAAGAACATACATATTCAAAGGCTGAGAGATGAGAACATTTTAGTTCAGTAGGTGAAATGAAAGAAGGTGAATTTGTTTTCAGTATACTAGGGAAGAAGAATGGAATGATGATGATGATGATGATGATGATGATGATGATGATGATAATAATAATAATAATAAAAAGATTAAAGAAGGATGGTAGCCATCCCTCTCTGCTGCTGCTGTTTTTTTCATCCTTGCACCCTCTCATGTGACTCTATGCCCTCTAGTGGTGACGGGAGGCAACTTCTCCATCATTTCTCTCTGGAACTGTTGATGGTTTGTTTAATCAGCAGAGCCTGCAGGGCTGGTGGCCTCCAGGGAGAACCCATGAACTGGAGGCTCTGGCAGGGTGACTCCAGGAAGTGACCATGCTTCCTCAGCCCGGTTCTGGATGGAACTCGGAACCCTGGTTGCCAGGTAACGGGAGGCCAGCAGCAGCAACAGCAGCCTGGACAGACCAGCCGGTCCAGAGGAGCTGGAGAGATGAGTCTCTTCTGCTTCCAGACCTCCACGGGCTCAGGTCTCAGAGAAGACAGCGGTGGTCGCCTGTGCCGCTGCTGGAGACATGTGGTGCGCTCCCTGACACATTTCTGGCCTGTTCCCCACTGGGAGACCAAGGTAACCAGGGCTGTCCTGCAGCAGGGAAGCTTTCTGGTCCACCCCACCCCCCATCCACCGCGATCGCAGCCTGGAAGAGTGTTCCTGTTGGGACACTGAGGAACGCTTTTCATGCCTGCTTCCCGCTTAGGTGTAGGGAAATTGGTCATTGGTGCCCCTCGGGGTTTGCACACTTGAAGTCTCCCTCCTGCCCTGGTCCTTCCTCATAGCGAAAGGTAGTGAGCCTTCCTTCATGGCATCCTCATGCTCAGCAATGATCACATGGACTATGTGAAGCAGATGATTCCCTATTTGCCCACCTTCTGGCCCTTTATCCAAAGATTGCCACCATCTGGTTGGTTCTGGACCTGATGCTGAAAAGGCAGGAGAGTGGTTCCACCAGGGATCTAGCCAGCTCTCAGATCTTCTCCTGCTGTTTCCCAGGGCCAGTGCCCTGTGCCCTCACAGAACCGGACGTGTGAGTCCCAGCAGCCTGAGTCCCAGGCCAGACCCCTTAAAGTGACATGGCCAAACATGGGTGATTGTGGCAGGGTGGGGCTCTCACAGGTGCCATTCACCTTCCCCAGGGAATCTCACACACCACCATTTCTCATGCCCTGAGCGACCTTTCCCCGTTTGTGTAAAGGATTCTGGACCCCATTTGCACTGTTTGTTATGGATGGAGCCCCTAGCACCCCCACACCCATCCCTGGGAAGATTCTAATAGTTCCTTCTAGATGTCTGGGTGGCTTGGGGACATGGGGCAGTAGGGGTATCACCCCCATGAACTGTCACAGGTATAGATCCTTCAGGCGGAAAAGCAGACAAAGACATGAGTAGGCTTGGGGTGGAGGGGGAGGTGAGCAGGAAGGGGCGTTTAAGGCCAGGGTGGAGGGCCAATTTTGGCCAGGAGCCTCACCTTTGGGGTTCTCTACCTAGGGACTGTCCTCACGACCTAACCTGCTGGTAGAGGATAGAGGTTTCCCACTGGGCTCCTAGGTTTTGAGCAGCAGAGGGAGAGACAAAAAAGGAAAGGCCCTGGGGGATACCAATGCCCCCCCGCAGTTCCAAAGAGAGGCCAGACTCCCGACACAGTGTCCCTTTGCCCTGCTCTCACCCTCAGTGCCATCTTCTCGTTCTTGTCCCAGTGGCTGCAGAAATTCCCCCAGGATTTCTCTGGGCCCCCGGACCTGGCCATCATGAGACGGCTGCTGGACTATGCAAGGATCCATGTGCCCACTGCAGAGTCGGACTGCCAATCTGGGGAGATCCTCCGGGCAATGGATAAGCCCTAGATAAGCTTAAGCCTGAGAAGGAGGAGGAGAATTAGGAGGAGGATAAGGACCCGAGGGAGGCGCCTAGTGAGGTAGCAGCTGATTCCAACCCCGTGTCCCACAGGGGAAGTGTCCTGAAGCTCTGGCCAAGGAAGCAGAGGAGGAAGACTGTCAAATCGACTGTCCTGCGGGTAGGAGAGGGGACTGTGCCTTCCCTGGCATGGAGAGGCCATCTTGGGTTAGCTCACCCCATTCTGCGTGCCTTCAGGCTGCTCCCTTATCCCAGATGACGGCTCACCCCTTTCTTTGCCCAGATCCGGGGCTACTTGGGGCCTCAACTGCAGAGCTGTCCATGCAAGACACCTTGGTGGTACAGGAGAAACGGAGCCTGGTTTTGGAGGCAGATGCTAAGCCCAAAGAGGATGCTGAGATCCTGGATCCCATGGCTGCAGGATCCCCAGTCTTGCCAGAAGCTGGACCAGTGCAACCTCTGGCTTTAGCATCAGAGGACACACAGGCCCTTGTGGACTTGGCGGATGAGCTACTGTTTCTCTCCACTGTAGTGCACTTGGGGGCACCCATTCCCCTGTCCCCGCTGCCCGAGGTAGACATATAGTTCGTACAATTGCCGGCTGAGCTGCATCCAGCGCCTTCTCCCCTTAGAGAAAAGATTCCCTTAATTTTGTATATTTTTAAATTGCTGTTTTTCACTCTTGTGTTATTGTTGTTGGTTTCATATTATTATTATTTAAAACGTGTTGCTTACTCAACTTAAGTGATGTATTCAGAGATGGGGCCTCCCCATCGGCCCACAGTGGGTGGCTTAGCCAAGGGGTATGGAGCCTGTTTTTGTTGAGAGTTTCCTGCGAGTTGGGCATGTGCATCCATCTATAGAAGATGCTGCCAGGTGTGTAGTTGGTGCGCAGGGGGTCTACTGGGACAGATTGAGCCCCAGAAAAAAAAGCCCAACAGGGCCAGTGCTTGACAGCAGAATTTTGGGGCCACAGCTGGGCCAAGAGCTAGGCTCTGAGGACCAGGACCAGGACCAGGACCAGGACCAGGAACAGTACCAGGACCCAGCTCTGTGGACACTATCCCGGAGGGGAAAAAAAAACCCTATAATTTGAGATACAAAGTACATTTTGGGGGATCATTTAAATACATGATATTTCTACATAGCCATGCCTGTTTTAGAACTCAGTTTTGGAGCTGGGCATGGTGGCACACACCTGTAATCCCAGCACTCAGGGAAGAAGAGACTTGAATTTGAGGCCAGCCAGGTCTACAAAGTAGATCTAGGACAGCCAAGACTACACAAGGAAATTTTGTCTAAAAAACAAACAAATAAATGAACGAACAAACACAAAAGAGAGCTAATTGTGTGGACCAAGCTGACCATAATCTCAGAAAGATTAGGTTTCCATGGACTCCCAGGTCTACGGTGACAGGGATGCATCTCTGAGCAAAGCTAAGATATTTTTAATGACTTATTCTTGAATCAAGGAATGAATGGATAAAATAAGATGTACACAGGTAACATTTTTTTTCTTTTAATGAACAGTAATAAGTCTTCAAATTCTACATTTATTTACAATTGCAAAATCATTTCTGATGTTGTCAGTAAGTGGGTTTTCTCCTTTGCTTTAATTTCATCCATTGAAAAATGTTTGAGTATGTATGTGCCATGAGAGGACAACTTATTGCTGTTTACTATCTGTTTACATCCCATATATGAGTTTTCAACATGAAACCCAAAGAGTCTTTTGACCAGTGAAAGAACTGGCCCTTATTTAGGTTTAAAAATGATTTATGTATGTGCTGGTGTGTGAATTTGTACATACAAAGGCCCAAGTATAGAAATATTAGAAAAATTCTATAGGAGTAATATTGGCTACCCAGAAATTGAGCTCAAATCATCAGGCTTAGAAACAACCAAGTATTCCCACTGAGACAACTCTCTGACATTCACTTGTAGATCTGAGACAGTTTTATGAATAAGTCTTTACTCCTAAGAATGAACTAACACATTCCAAAAAAAATGACAGCATTATATCATTTTACTTTGTACATAGCATTTATTATTATTATTATTATTATTATTATTATTATTATTATTATTATTTCATGTTCTTCCATCCTTATAGGACAATAGGTTTATAATCTGGATAGAAGACAATGTTTTACTGATGTAATATTTCAATTAAGTTTATTTGAGTATCAATGAACTCAGTGGCGAATGTCTGTGGTAAGCAAAACTGGCAACATGACTTTGAACATATAACAATGACTAAAATAAACCCCACAAAGCTGTCACCAAGTCTTCATACATTTGTCATGGCCTAAGAACCCATAGTCAGATTACACATACACACACAACATGCTGTTTTGAAATAAATATCATTGCTGTTACATTATTCAGCACCTCTAGATAATTCTCTCAGAAGGCAGTACTTCAACATTATGTGTCATGTAGTAACTAATGGGAACATAAGAAGAATGGAACTTCAAATAACATATATATGTGTGTATATATATATTCATATATATTTATGCATATATACATACATACATATACACTATTAAGCATTTTAACATTAATGTTGGTAAAAATAGAACACATTGGGGGAACATCTTCCACCCTTGGACGTGTACTCAGAAAGCTGACATGAGAATCAAGACTTCAAATGCAGCTTTGCCTAATTACTGACATCCAAATCAGGCTTGAAAACAAACATCTTAAAGGAATTTGTGAAAATGAAAAAACAAAAGCACCATGCTTTCTCAGAGGCCCTTCATTGAAAAGCATGATCACATACCACATGGTATAAATAAGCAATGGATCACATAGATGATGGGAATCCCATTCTATACTTTTCAGCAGAAAAATACCTATCAGCAAGTGGAAATGCATTAGATCAACAGCAGCCACAGAAAGAATAACAGATTTACCTAATAAACTTCTGTGATTGGATTTGATACACATACATCAAACTTCAATACCTACTCCAATGTTTCAAAATATAGAACACAACCACAATTGGTGACTTCCTCCTTTACGTTATAAGTGAACATGGTAAATAATTTACTTCCTCCAAGGCTATGATGAAAAACAGATTAAAAAAATTTTTTTAGTAGATTCTTAGGGAGTACAGATTTTAGTATGTTTATCCTGTATTATATGTCTAATACCCACTTATGAGTGAGTAAATACCCCGTGTGTCTTTCTGCTTTTGGGATACCTCACTCAGGATGATCTTTTCTAGATCCCACCATTTGCCTGCCAGTTTCATGATTTCCTTATTTTTAAATGCTTAGTAGTATTCCCATGTGTAAAAGTACCACAATTCCTATATCCATTCCTCAATGGAGTGGGACCTGGGTTGTTTCCAGCTTCTGGCTATTACAAATAAAGCAGCTACAAACATGGTCCAGCAAATGTCCTTGTTGTACACTTGATCAAATTTTGGATATATACCTAGGAGTGGTATAGCTGGATCTGGAGGTAGCACTATTCCTAATTTTCTGAGAAATTACCACATTGATTTCCAAAGTGGTTGTACAAGTTTACATCACGACCAGACATGGAGGAGTGTTCCCCTTTTCACACATCCTCTCCAGCATGTGTTGTCACTTGAGTTTTCGATCTTTTCTGTTCGGATAGGTGTAATGTGATATCCTGGGTTCATTTTGATTTGTATTTCCCTGATGACTAAGGAAGACTTTTGAGGGGGCAGGAGTTCCACAAGGAGAGCATTGGGACTGATACTCCAACCAAAGACCATGCATGGAGATAACCTTGAACCTCTTCAACTCCTGCCCAGATATATTCCATGGCAGCTCAGTCTCCAAGTGAGTTTCCTAGTAATGGGAACAGGAACTGTCTTTGATATGAACTCAGTGTCTGGCTCTTTGGTCACCTCCCCTTGATGGGGGAGCAGATCACAGTAGAGGACAATGCAGCCAGTTCTGATGAGATCTCATAGGCTAGGGTCAGATGAAAGTGGAGGAGGACCTCCCATATCAGTGGACTTTAGGACAGAAATAGGAGGAAGTTAGGAGGTTGAATAAAGGAGGGGATGAAGGATGGAGCCACAGCATGGATACAATGTGAATAAACTGTAATTTACAAAAACATAAATTTTTTAAAAGTAAAAAAAAGAAACAACCTTCAGATACTAGAAGGTTTTTTTGTTTACATCCCAGGATATTGTTTTTTGAGAAAGAGATTTTCTGTATAGCCTTGACTGACCTGTCATACTTTCTAGACCAGGCAGGCCTTAAACTAACACAGATCCATTTCCTTCTGCCAGTCATAGTGCTAGTATTAGAGGCATTTGCCAACAATCCAGGCTTTGATTTTTTTAATTTAATTTAATGTTTTATTTTTGCGACATGGTATCTCAGTGCATCATTGCCAATCCAGGACTCTCTTTGTAAACCAGGCTGACCTTGAACTCACAGAGACCTACCTTCATCTGCCTCTCAAGTGCTGGGACTATGGATGTGTGTCACCATGCCTCGTAAGACTTTCTTATAGCCTTGTCACACTATGTGATTTCAGATATATCTAGCCACACATCTAGCCTGTTTTTTTAGACAATGTTTCTCTCTAGCCATGCATGTCCTGGACTTGCTTTGTAGACCAGGGTGACACTGAACTTACACAGCAGCATGCTTGTGTCTCCTAGAGAGACAGGATTAGAGATATGTGCCACAAAGCCTGGCTCAGATTTTTTATTTCAATAATATATCTATATGATTAAAACATAAATTGAAACATATACATATGATTAAAACAAAATGTATATATTAATATATAACATATTTATTAAATATATTGGTTTATATTACTATATTTAGTGAGAATATATTAATTATACATATGAATATTTTGGTATTTTGAGAGAGGGTTTCTCCTTTTAGCCTTGGCTATCTTGGACTAGATCTGTAGACCAGCCTGACCTTGAACTCACAGAGACTGGCCTGCTTCTGCCTGGCAGAGTACTGGGATTAAAGGCCTATGCCAACTCTTAGTTTTTAGGCACCTGTTTCTGGCTTTCCTAGCAACCTGTGATGTCATTACGTGTTGACTGCCAGGAAGGGCAGGTGTGGTTACTTTGCTCCTTAAAAGGATCTGCCTGCCCACTTTGTCTCTCTCTTGGCCTCTCGCCCTCTTGCTATTGCCTTCTTGCGCTCTCCCCCTTCTCTGTTGGGGTGCCCCCTTCTCTCTCTTCGCTATCATGTCCTGCTGTCTCCTTCTCTCTCTCTCTTCATCTCCATCTGAGAGACCACCTGAGAATGCAAACAACTGTAAAATAAAAAACAGCTGTGACTATTCCCATCTTTGAATTAAAGCCAGAGCCACGTAGCTCTCAAAAGGCAGGATGAACTGCTCCGAGATAGGTTTTAAAAAATAACGGCAGGGTGAATTGTTTTGAGAAAACTCACAAATGGCCAAAAACTGCAAACAACTAGCTGTAAACTATCTTCATGCTATTCTTGCTGACCAATCAATGTATAGAGCAAAAGTGGCCAGATTTTTAAGTATAAAAATCCTGTGCTTTGCATGCTTGGGGTCGTCTCCTGTCTTTGGAGGGGTGACCGTATCACAATTGGAAAAACAAAAAACAAACAAACAAATAAACAAAAAACTCTTGCTTTTGCATGGAGTCGTGGTCTGTGGGGATTTCTGGGAAGGGCGCAATCTTGAACTCCTGAGCTGTGAGACCCCAGGCCTTACATTTTTGGTGCGTTTGACCAGGAAAGGGCGTGCCCCTTCCCCAACCCTCATCAGACTGAGTTCGGAGGTTGAGCTCAAAACAGGTTAGTCTAATTTCTGTTTTGCTTTGCTTGTTTCTGTCTTACCAATCTGTTTCTGTTTAGGCGCCTATCTAGACCTTTTTTTAGTCATCTGATCATTCATTGTGATAGACAGACGTATCAGACTATCACTTGACTGGGAACTGGAGGACGCTCCGGTTTGGGAGGCTAGGATTGGGACGCTCCTCCTCCCATCTATTTCCTGTTAGAGATGGCTGCCGCCAGGCAGCCTTTCAATCAGAGTTCTGTGGTACCACCCTCAAGGGCGTCCTTGTCTAATTGTCTGTCTCGTTCTCTTTGTCTCTATCTGTGTTTCCTCTTTGACTTTCTTGACAGACGACTTTATTATGGGACAAACTGTGACTACACCCTTATCCCTCACCCTTGATCATTTCTCAGAGGTGAGATATAGGGCACATAACATTTCAGTTGAAGTTAAAAAGGGAAAATGGCAAACTTTCTGTTCCTCAGAGTGGCCTACTTTTCAGGTTGAATGGCCACACGAGGGCACCCTTCACCTTGACAAAATCCTTGCTGTCAAGATTAAGACCCTCCAGACTCCAGGAGGCCCTCTGTCTAAGGATCAGTGTGCATATTGCAAGGAGAAAGGACATTGGATCAAGGATTGTCCTAAAAGGACGAAAAAGCCAGAAAAACCGAATGCCCAAGCCCTGGAGACCCAGGTCCTAACCCTGGATGATGACAGTGATTAGGGGGGTAAAGAGTTTGACCCCTTACCCAGAGCCCAGGGTAACCCTTAAGATGGACGGGAAGCCAGTCGACTTCTTGGTGGACACTGGCTTCCAGCATTCTGTTCTGTTACAAGATTTTGAAGCTAAAAAAGAAGAAATCATCGGTCCAAGGAGCCACTGGATGTAAACAATACTCATGGACTACCCGAAGAATGGTGGACGTTGGAGTGGACCGGGTATACCACTCATTCTTAGTTCTCCCGGAATGCCCATACCCGCTGTTAGGGCGAGATATTCTAACTAAGATAGGAGCCCATATCCATTTTAGACCAGATGGCCCACATTTGACAGACAATAAAGGAGATCCCATTCATGTACTGACAATTCAACTGGAAGATGAATGCCGCCTTTCTGAAAAGGTGGTAAGTCCAGAAAAAGACATTGACTGGTGGCTACAGAGATTCCCCAGGCATGGGCTGAAACAGATGGCCTAGGAAAAGCAGAGAAACAGCTCCAGTTCTGATAGAGCTGAAGCCTCAGGCTACCCCAATCACGGTGTAACAATATCCAATGTCTAAGATAACCCGTGAGGATCCACCCTCACAAACAGAGGTTCCTTGATCTAGGGGTTCTCAGAAGGGGCTATTCTGCCTGGAATACTCTATTGCTGCCAATTCAGAAGCCTGGATGCAATGACTATTGACCCCTACAGGACTTGAGGGAAGTTAACAAACAGGTCATGGACTTACACCCTACCGCACCCAACACATATAACCTGTTGAGTTCCCCTCCCCCTGACAGGGTTTGGTATATGGTCCTGGACCTTAAGGACACATTTTATTTTTTTTTGTCTCCAACTCAGCCCTACCAGGCAAGACATTTTTGCTTTTGAATGGAAAGACCCAGACTCAGGGGACTCAGGTGAGCTTACATGGACTCAACTTCCTCAAGGTTTAAAAATTCTTCTACTATATTTGATGAAGCCCTACACTTGGACCTGGCACACTTCCGGGCCACCAATCCCCAGGTAACTTTTCCCCAATATGTGGATGACATTCTATTAGCTGCAAATTGTAAAGAAACCTGCCTTAAAGCCACCAACTAGCTGTTACAAGAGCTGGGTGACCTTGGATATAGAGCATCAGCAATAAAGGCCCAGCTCTGCAGGAAACAGGTCAGTTATCAGGGATATATATTAAGAGAGGAAAAGAAATGGCTATCAGAGGCTAGAAAAGAGACTGTATTTCATATTCCCCCTCCACGGACTACTAAACAACTGAGGGAAATTTTAGGTACATCAGGGTTTTGCCAGCTGTGGATTGCAGGATTTGCCAAGATGGCAGCCCATCTGTATGCCCTTACAAAGGGCAAAGACTTTCATCTGGGGAAAGGATGAACAAGCCACATTCGATAATATCAAACAAGCCTTAATGTCGGCCCTAGCACTGGGACTCCCTGATGTAACCAAACCTTTCCATCTTTATGTGGCTGAGAAACAGGGAATGGCCAAGGAGTTGCTAACACAGATAATTGGACCCTGGAAGAGACCAGTAGCCTATCTATCCAAAACGCTTGATTCAGTAGTGGCAAGATGGCCAACCTGCCTTCGAATAATAGCAGTAGTAGTGGCACTAGTAAAAGATGCAGAGAAACTGACTCTATGACAGGACCTCACCATCTATGCTCCTCATGCCCCTGAGAGTGTCATAAGGCAGCCACCTGATTGCTGGCTCACGAACACTTGCATGACACCTTACCAGGCTTTGCACTTGAATAATGATAGAGTCACCTTTGAACTGGCTATGGAGCTAAACCCTGCCACCTTATTTACGGATCTAGAAATCCAGCCCCTGGAGCATGATTGTTTGCACGTTCTAGCAGAGGAACAGGGATGGTGCAAGGACTTGAAAGATCACCCTCTTCATAAAGCTGAGGTGACATACTATATGGATAGGAGCAGTTTTTTTTGAGAATGGAAGAGAAAGGCAGAGGCAGTGGTGGTAGATGGACATAAGGTAATATGGGCCCAGGCATTGCCAGAGGGCACTTCTGTTCAGCAGGCTGAATTGATTGCTTTAACCCAGGATTTAACTCTGGAAAAGGGTAAAAAGATAAACATCTACACTGATAGTCAGTACGCCTCATAAACAGCCCATGTGCACGGGGCCATCTATCATCAGAGAGGCCTGCAAACATCAGCTGGTAAAGAGATAAAAAATAAAAAGAGATAAAAAATAAAAACAAGATTCTGACTTTGCTCAATGCACTGTTGCTGCCCAACAAGGTAAGCATTATTCAATTCCTAGGACAGCAGAAGGTCGAGACTTCCAGGGCACCAAAGGGGAATAACATGGCCGATCAGGAGGCTAAAGTAGCTGCTAGAGGAAACTCTGCCCCAGTGGTATTAACAGCTGAATTGCCCAGAGAAGAATGACTAAACTGCTCAGAAACTGACTTAAAGTTAATATGGCAAAAATGGGATATTTAACACCAATGTGGGGGCATGGATTGACTTTAAAGGTAAGATCATTCTACCCCAGGAAGATGCTGAGAGATTGATAACTAAGATGCATAAGTGGACTTACTTGGGGGCAAAGAAATTGGCTGAAGTTGCCCTCCAATACCCGTACCGAATACTAAACCTCACCATCCTAACTGAGAGAGTGACTAGGACATGTGAACCTTGCCAGAGAGTAAACATAGGTAAGAATTTCCAGAGCCCAGGAAAGCGGCTAAGAGGAAGTAGACCCAGAATGCATTGGGAGGTGGATTTCACTGAAATTAAACCAGACAGGTATGACAATAAATATCTCCTGGTTTTTGTGGACACTTTTTCAGGATGGGTGGAAGATTTTCCCACAAAGAAAGAAACCACAATGGTCGTGACCAAAAGATTCTGGAAGACATTTTTCCTCAGTAAGGTATTCCAAAGCTAATTGGGTCAGACAATGGGCCAGCCTTCCTTGCTCAGGTAAACCAGGAGGTGGCCAGATTTCTGGGACTTGATTGGAAGTTACATCATGCTTATAGACCCCAAATCTCAGGACAAGTAGAGAGAATAAATAGAACTCTAAAAGAGACTCTCACAAAATTGACAATGGAGACTGGGGGTGACTGGGTGGTGCTTCTTCCCTTGGCCCTCTTTAGAGTCAGAAATACTCACTCCCTACTAGGCTTAACTCCCTTTGAATTACTATATGGGGTTCCTGCTCTCCTACCTTGACTCTTCTTGGGGACCCTCTTGACATAACTAGTGGTAACTCTGACTTGTCCAGGCTAAAAGGACTGCAGCTTATGCAGAAAGAAATATGGAGCAAGGTTGACAGTGCATATGCGCCCAGGTCCTTGGAGGTGCCCCATCAGTTCCAGGTGGGAGATCTGGTATATGTGCAGTGACATGGCAGCCAGAATCTGGAACCTCAGTTGAAGGGTCCTTATTACATCCTGCTCACCACCCCAACTGCCAAAGTAGAGAGCATCACAGCTTGGGTCCATGTGTCACACGTTAAGCCTGCTCTTCATCAACCTGCAACACCTGGAAAGTCCAAGCCTACAGCAACCCACTAAAACTGAAACTCATCAGGGACAATAAACTCTCAGACCAGAACACCCCTTTGTCAGGGAAAGTATAAGTGAAGTTCAGGTCCTGATGCTCCAGAAAGAGTATCAACCTCTCCATGAGGTTGATCTACAATTTTAGGGTTAAAATTGAGGGAAAAAGGGGGTGTGTGAGAGACCACCTGGGAATGAGAAAAACAACAGTGATTATTTGAATTGAAGTCAGGTGTAGATAACTCTTGAAGGAAAGGGTCAACTGTTCTGAGAACAACTATCTACAACCACCTGTAAACTATCTACAACCACCTGTAAACTATCTACAACCAGCTGTATACTACCTAAAACCAGGTGTAAACTATCTTCATGCTATTCTTGCTGAACAATCAATGTATAGAGCAAAAGTGGTTTCAATTTCAGGTATAAAACCCTGTCCTTTGCATATTTAGGGCTGTCTCCTGTCTTTGGAGGGGGGACCCTATAGAAATTGAAATAAAACGCTTGCTTTTGCCTCAAGTTGTGGTCTATGAGTGTTCCTGGGAAGGGCACAATCCTGAGCTCTTGAGCAGTGAGACTCCAGGTCTTACAACATGAAACTAAAATGCTTTTGCAATCCATTCTTTAGGTGGTGGAGCAGCTTATAAAATGGGAAACCTCTTTACAAGCTATACAACAGACAGGTTCAATTCTAGACCATTCAAAGAAGTCATAAAATGTAAACATGAACAAAAAAAAAAAAAAACAATCCAGAAAGATAATCCTCAGTGAGGTGTCCCAGAAGCAGAAAGATATACACGGTATACACTCACTTTCAAGTGGATGCTAGACCTATAAGATAGGATAAACAAACTAAAATCTGTACACCTAAAGAAGATAAATGAGAAAGAGGACGTAGGTAAGATGATCAATCCTCACTTAGAAAGACCAATGGGATGGATATAGGCAAAAACAAGAAACAGGACAGAAGCCTGCTCCAGAGGACCAATGAAAGACTCTACCTAGCAGTGTATCAAAGCAGATGCTGAGACTCATATCCAAACCTTGGGCAGAGCACAGGGAATCATATGAAAGAAGGGAGAGTTAGTGTGACCTGGAGAGGACAGGAACTATACAAGGACCAAATATATCAGCACAGGGGTCTTTTATGAGACTGTTTCTCCAACCAAGGACCTTGTATGCATATAACCTACCACCCCTGCTCAAATGTAGTCCATGTGAGCTCTGTATCCAAGTGGGTACCATACTAAGTGGAACAGGGACTATTTTAGACATGAATTCAGTGGCTCACTCTTTGAACTCCCCCCTCCCAAGAGAGAATCAGACTGCTAGGCCACAGAAGAGGATATTTCAGCTAGTCCTGATGATACCTGATAAGCTAGGGTCAGTTGGAATAGGAGGAGGCCCTCGCCTATCAGTAGACTTGGAAAGGTGTAGGTAGTAGATGAGGGAAGGAGGGTAGGAAAGAGAGGGAATGAGGGGACTGGTCTACAGCTTGGATACAAAGTTAATAAACTGTATCTAATATTAAAAAAATAAAAAGTAAAAAAGTGGAACATAAAACAAAGTTCCTAAAGATGAAACACAAAATGCTGACAGTTTTTTGTTTCTTTGAAAACAGAATTTTTTTTCTGAACAATTTTCCTGTCCCAGGCTCTCTTTATAGAACAACCTGTGCTTGAACACACAGAGATCCACCTACCTTTAACTTCCTGAGTGCTAGGAATGCAGGCGCTCACCAACAGCCCTAGGTGCTGACAGTTTATTTAGTTTTAGCATTTTATTTTTGTTGTTGTTTCATGCACTGCATCTGAACTGCAGTTTCCTCTTCCTCCACTCCTCCCAGACACAATCTATCCACCACTACTCTGCCCAACTCTGCCCAGCTCACCTCTCCTTCATCCACTGCTTTTTTTCCATTTATTTTATTTTCAATGAAAAAAAATGTGATGGCATAGCAAGTTATAATGAAACTAGGAACAATCCCTCACATCAGAGTTGGTCAAAGCAATACATGAGGAGAGAAAGTGTAGCTAAAGCAGGAAAAAGAGTCAGAGACACCCCCATTCTCACTGTTGGAAGTCCCTCAGCGAAATCAGGATAATAATCATAAGGTGTATGCCAACAACCTAGCTCACAAGACTCATAGAATGTTTATGTATTTGTCCTTCAGTCTCTGATCCCCTATGAACTCAGTTGACTCAGTGGGCCATGTGCTTGTTGTGTCCTTAATATCTCTGGTTCCTACAATACATATTCCCTCATTTGTGGGGTTCCCCTGGATACATCATTGTGTTTGGATAAGGGTCTCTGCATCTGTTCCCATGAGATGCCTCGTGATGTCTCTCTGATGACAACTGGGCTAGGCACTCATCAATGATTATAGCATAGTATCTTTCATTGTCACTTTTTGTCTGTCATGTTTACAGATATCGTGTGTCTCTAGGTTATCTTGACTCTGGTTCATGGTCATCCAGGCAGTGTCAGGCATGGACTTCCCCTCATGGTGTGGGCCTCAATGTGTTTTCTGGAGTGTATTTCACATTATTGGGTTGGGATTTTCCTTCTAGTATCTTCTGTAGGGCTGGATGGCTGCATATATACTGGGTATAGTAGTCTGGGTTGGCATCGGTGGTCTCTTCGTGTCTGCATGTTATCCATCCAAGCCCTTCTGGCTTTCATAGTCTCTGCTGAGAATTCTAGTGTGATTCGGATAGGTCTACTCATTATTTGAATGCTATTTTGGTATTAGCAGTGTCATGCATAGAACAGTTAATTTTCATGGTGTCATCCCCATATAAAATAGAATCTAGGTAACCTGAGAAAATAAAAAATGAACACACTATAATGTGTGTTGAGTGAATTAAGACGAAGAAGGGACTAATTTGAGGTAAAAATAAACTATATATAAATGCTGCAAAAAATTAAAATACTTGTAATTCAATTATGATATTTTAGAATATAACTGCATCAAAAAAATTAATTCCTATGCCATCAATATACCCAAAAATGTATGTAGCATTTTGCCTTTGCATGATGATGAATATTTTTCTATAACTCCTCATATGAAAAGTACTGTTGTTTAAGTGATTTCTGAATGAATTACATAACATTATTAAAAGCAGAAAATTTGGTAGTTCTATGTGAAAGATAATTATATGCATAGTTTATGTTTCCCTCTAACTCTCTCTTTATAGGAAAGGATTTATGAAAATGATTTACAATCTGTGAGTCAATTAATTCAACAGTGGATGCCTAAAAATGGAAAATCGAGGAATCTATCAGTGGCTTAGTCCATGAGGCTGGTTGGCTCAACTCACCTTCATATACACAGAACTCCTCAAGAAGAAGGTTCTATAGTCAATGAAGAAATAGACTTGCTACCAAAGCGAAAAAGAACAGGAAAAGAGTAAAACATTCCTTCTTCCATGTCCTTGTATAGGTTTCCAGTAGAAGATGAGGCAAAGATGAGTGGTTGGTTTTGCAGTATGAAGATATGGATTAAAGTTATATTTTACAGCTTTATAGAACCAGAAGAGAAGTAGAGAAGACTATTTCAAACAAGCAAGAGTACTTTACAATTGTGTCCTTAATTTGGGTGTTTTGCTTAATTCCATATGCAGTCAAGTTAAAAACCAAGAGTCATGATCACACCTCTTTTCAGCTTGAAAGATAATCATATCTCCTCTTTACATTAACTTCCAAATGAAAAGAATAACAGGTCATAGTAATGCCTAAAAATAATTTAATGACGCAGAGTACAACAGCAGACAAATTACATATTTATCTTGATAATAACTGAAGCTAACATTATATTACTGTCCTTCAAAACCGTCCAGGTTAGAAACAACAAAGTCCAGGTTAGAAACAACTCTCCACCGCCGCTGGGCCACTCCACAACACCTCCCTCATAGGGCAACCCACATTAAGCACAAGGATTCACCTCCCACCTGCTAGGTGTATGTAGGGTCCCTAGGTCCAGACCAAGCATGCTCCTTATTTGATGGCTCAGTCTCTGCAAGCCCCCTGGGGGCTGGGGCAGCTGTTTCTGTTGGTCTTCTTATGAGGTTCCTCGCACCTCCAGGACCTTCCATCTTTTCCCCAACACTTACTCAGGATCGCTAGAGCTCTGCACCTTTCTTAGGTGCAAGTCTGAGCATCTGTCCAAGCTTATTTCTGGCTGGAGTCTCTGAGACAATGGTCAGGTTAGGGTCCAGGCAACCGGGTTTTACAGTCCCAATTCTGGGCGTTCTCAATGTGTTCAAATATCGTCCAACAGAGCCTGATATTCTTCTTCTGTGAGAGGAGCCTCGAGTGTTGGTTCGATCTGCTCCCATGGTACATCTGGGTCCAGAGCGGCTGGTCCCTGTTCCTCTTCCACTGTTCTCGCCAGTTGCTCCAGGAAGAGCTGGACAGGGCAGGAGTTGCTGGATTCTGGGTAGGCCTCTGTGAAGAAGGTGAGTTCGGGTCTTGACATCAACGCTTCTGCACACTGGCCTCCTGCAGAACCCGATGTCAACAAGCTGTCGCGGGAAGCCTCCTGCTCAATGCAACACGATGCTCCAGGAGCCCTTTCCGGGCCAGGAGAGGCAGGCAGGTCCTCACCTTTAGCTGTGCTGCCTCCAGCGCGGCCTTTCTGCCTGGCCTTTCTGTTCTGGAACCATATGTGGACGGTGTCCTCAGGCAAACCTGTGCTCAGGGCCAGTTGCACCCTCGTGGCATAGTCTGGGGATTAAGAGATCTCAAAAGCTTGCACTAGCATGCTGATCTGCGCTGGACTAAGCCGCGTTCGAGGCCTTCTCCGTTCTGAGGGCGGGCCTCTTGCTTTTGTACCCTGGCGACAAGCTTTTCAGGAGTCTGTTGGGAGGCTTCATGGCTGGAGCCTGCGGTGGTCTGCTTTGAGGTCTTCCTCGACATGCCAGTTCTGTTTCTGCGGTTTTGAAACCACACGCGGATGGAGGACTCTGGAACTCCGAATTCCCTGGCCAGTTCCTGCCTGGTCCTGAAGCTCGGGTAAGGTGTCTTGGCGAAAACTGAGAGCAAGACCTCCTTCTGCTTGGCCTGCCAAACAGTCTTTTGACGCCGGGATGTCTTTGCCGTGCTGCAGCCACCCACATCTGCCTGATCTTCCATCCTGCTGAAGACACTTTGACAGGAGTTCTTCCTCTCCAGTGTGTACTCAGAACAACACCCAGGAAAGTGCAGACTATGGCAAATGCGTAAAGTGTCCGCTGCTCACCCTTAAATACCGACCTGAAGCCCCACCCACTCCCTCGAGGCCTCCAATTACAGGCCAAACCGTGGAACGCTCTTCTGCTTCCAAACTGTGAAACCCTTCCTTCTTCTTGCGAATTTTCCCATATCCCACCCTAAAGCAGCCTTTCCAGAAACAGTTGGCCTTGTGTTCTACCCAAATTCCACTGCTTAGCTCACAGTACGCACCTGTGTTGGCCCACAAGGAGTTTGAGGGGAGAGTCTAAGGCACGGCTTCTGATGATCAGGCAAGGAGAAGAGGCATAAGCCAGGAGCAGTCTTTGCCTACTTTAACAAGGTCATTCATTCAGCTCTGGCTGATGATCAAGGAGGAACGTGGCTAGAACAGATCTTGCACTCTGCGTGTGCCATCTGCCTTAAGTTCCTTTGAGCTCCAGTCACCCGGTGTATGATTTCAACAATCTAAATATGGTTAGGACCCTGCAAGTCTAAGCATTTGGGCAAAGAGTAGACTTATCCTGCAGAAAGACTCCTGGAATTATTTCTGAATTTCTCCTTCAGTGGCAGACTACAGAAGGTGTCAACTTCACTCTTGGACCCTCTGGTTCCACCTATTTAATCCACCATACACTTTGTGCGTGTAGAAGGCAATCTCCCACAGCCTTTCTTGAATGTCTGATGGAGGCATACAGCTGGTTTACAACCTATGACCCTACCTCAGATGAGTGTAAGCCAATGGTGACTATAATCTTTATAGACCAGTCAGCCAGAGATATTTGTAGAAAGCTCCAGAAAATAAAGGGTTTACAGGACAAGTTGTTGAAGGATTTAGTGCAGGTGGCAGAAAAGGTTTTAGATAGCTGGGAGATGGAAGAAGAGAAAGAGGAAAGAAAGCAGAAAGAGCAGGAAGTGAGAGAAAGAGAAAGAAAAAGAGGCAAGACAGAAAGTTGACTAAGATCCTGGCCACTGTAGTGCAGTCATAATGATAGGGAGAGAGTTCCTGGAAATCAGAGGGGCCCTCTGTCTAAGGAATAGTATGCCTATTGCAAGGAGAAAGGACACTGGATCAAGAATTGTCCCAAAAGAAAATTGAAGCCCTACACCGGACCTGGCACACTTCTGGGCCACCAATCCCCAGGTAACTCTTTTCTGATATGTGGATCATATACTATTAGCTGCAGATTATAAAGAAACCTTACTTGAAGCCACAGATCAGCTGTTGCAAGAGCTGGGTGACCTTGGCTATAGACTGTCGGCGAAAAATGCTCATCTCTGCAGGAAACAGGTCAGTTAAGAGGTGGCTATCGGAGGCTAGAAAAGAGACTGTATTTTATATTCCCCCTTCATGGACTACTGAACAACTGAGGGAAATTTTAAGTAAAGAAGTATTTGCCAAGATGGCAGCCCCTCTGTATCCCCTTACAAAGGGCATTGATTCTTGCATCTGGGGAAAGGATGAACAAGCTGCATTTGATAATATCAAACAAGCCTTAATGTCTGCCCCAGCTTTGGTACTCAGATTGTGACCAAAACCTTCCATCTCTATGTGGCCGAGAATCAGGGAATGGCCAACAGATGCTAACACAGTAAATTGGACCCTGGAAGAGACTAGTAGCCTATCTATCCAAAAAGCTTGATTCAGCAGCGGCAGGATGGCCAACCTGCCTGTGAATAATAGCAGCAGTGGCGGCACTCGTAAACGATGCAGACAAACTGACTGTGGGACAGGACCTCACCATCTATGCTCGTCTTGCCCCTGAGAGTGTCATAAGGCAGCCAACTGATCGCTGGCTCACGAACACCTGTATGACATAATACCAGGCTTTGCATTGAATAAAGGTAGAGTCACCCTTGCCCTGGCTATGGAGCTAAACCCTGCCACCTTATTGTAGGATCCAGAAATCCAGACCATGGAGCATGATTTGCAGGTTCTAGCAAAGAACAGGGATGGCGAAAGGACTTGAAAGAGCAACCAATTCCTGATGCGGAGGTGACATACTATATGGATGGGAGCAGTTTTTTGTAGAACGGAAAGAGAAAGGCAGAGGCAGTGGTGGTAAATGAACATAAGGTATTCTGGGCCCAGGCGTTGCCGGAGGGCACATCTGTTCAGGGAGCTGAATTGATTGTTTTAATCCAAGCATTAACTCTGGAAAAGGGTAAAAAGACAAACATCTACACTGATAGTTGGTTCACCTTACCAACAGCCCATGTACATGGGGCCATCTATCAGCAGAGAGGCCTGCTAACATCATCCGGTAAAGAGATAAAAAATAAAAAATGAGATTCTGGCTTTGGTCAATGAACTGTTGCTGCCCGACAAGGTAAGCATTATTCATTTCCCGGGACAGCAGAAGGGGACTTCCAGGGCAGCAAAGGGGGATAACATGGCCAATCGGGAGGCTAAAGCAGCTGCTAGAGGAAACTCTGTCCTGGTGGTACTAACTGCTGAACTGCCTAGAGAAGAATGACTAAACCTCTCAGAAAGTGACTTAAAGTTAATATGGAAAAAAAAAAAAAAACAAAAAAACAAAACAAAACAAAAGGGGATATTTGACACCGACGTGGGGGCATGGATTAACTCCAAAGGTAAGATCATTCTACCCCAGGAAGATGCTGAGAGATTAATAACTCAGATGTATAAATGGATTCACTTGAAGGCAAAGAAATTGGCTGAAGTTGTCCGCCAATCCAAGTCCCAAATACTAAACCTCACCACCTTGAGTGAGTGAGTGACTAGGGCGTGTGAACCTTGCCAGAGTGTAAACATAGGTAAGAATTTCCAGAGCCCAGGGAAGTGGCTGAGAGGAACTGTGGCAGCCTTTTTGGAGTATGTGGCAAATTTTGAGTTAATGGCCTCTGAGCAGTGGAACGCTGCCTATTGGCTTTGGCTATTTTCCAAAGTCCAGTTTCTTATAAACTGACCTTGGTGGTCCTACAGCAGACTGCTCTGACCCTGAGAAACTGTGTGCAACCATAGTAACCAGACAGCAGGCTCTGTGTAACCTTGAGTGAGCTCTCCTATGTCCTGACCAAGTAAAGCTCCTACATGAGAAACTGCTTGTACTATTCTGCCTACTTAAGTGTTAACCTGACGTCCATTAAATCAACACCTGGATAAGCATGTAGACTTGGTGTCCTTCTCTGTGTCACCCTGTCTCTCTCTTTCTCCCAGCCCTCTCTCAGGTGGTATTCAGCTGTCACTGCTGGCCAGTGACAAGGAACTAGACCTGGAATGCATTGGGAAGTGGATTTCACTGAAAGTAAACCATCCAGGTACAGCAATAAATATCTCCTGGTTTTTGTAGACACTTTCTCAGGATGGGTGGAAGCTTTTCCCACAAAGAAAGAAACCTCCCTGGTCATGGCCAAAAAGATTCTGGGAGACATTTTTCCTCGTTTTGGTATTCCAAAGGTAATTGGGTCAGACAATGGGTCAACCTTCATTGCTCAGTTAAGCCAGGAGATGGCCAGGTTTCTGGGGCTTGACTGTAAGTTACATTGTGCTTATAGACCCCAAAGTTCAGGACATTTAGAGAGAATGAATAGAACTCTCAAAGAGATTCTCACCAAATTGAACATGGAAACTGGCGGTGACAAGGTAGTGCTCCTTCCCTTGGCCCTCTTTAGGGTCAGAAATACTCTCTCCATATAGGTTTAACACCCTTCGAACTACTATATGGGTTTCTGTTCCCTGACTCTTCTTGGGTACCCCCTTGATAAAACTAGTGGTAAATCTGCTTGTACAGGCTGAAAGAATTGCAGCTTATTCAGAAAGAAATTTGGAGCAAGGTTGGCAGTGCATATGTGCCTGGGTCCTTTTAGGTGCCCCATCAGTTCCACGTTGAAGATCTGGTATATGTGCAGTGACATGGCAGCCAGAATCTGGAACCTCAGTTGAAGGGTCCTTATTACATCTTCCTCACCACGCCAACTGCCGTCAAAATAGAGGGCATCATAGCTTGAATCCACGTGTCACATGTTAAGCCGGCTTTTCATCAACCTGCAACACCTGGAAACTCCAAGCCTCCAGCTACCGGCTGAAACTGAAACTTATCAGGGACAATAAACTCTCAGACAAGAACTCCCCTTTTTCTGGGAAAGTATAAGTGCAGTTCAGGTCCTGATGCTCCAGAAAGAGTATCAACCTCTCCATGAGGTTGATCCACAATTTTAGGGTTAAAATTGAGGCAAAAAAGGGGGGGGTGAGAGACCACCTGGGAATGAGAAAAACAACAGTGATTATTTGAATTGAAGTCAGGTGTAGATAACTCTTGAAGGAAAGGGTCAACTTTTCTGAGAACAACTATCTACAACCACCTGTAAACTATCTACAACCAGCTGTATACTACCTAAAACCAGGTGTAAACTATCTTCATGCTATTCTTGCTGAACAATCAATGTATAGAGCAAAAGTGGTTTCAATTTCAGGTATAAAACCCTGTCCTTTGCATATTGAGGGCTGTCTCCTGTCTTTGTAGGGGGACCCTATAGAAATTGGAATAAAACTCTTGCTTTTTCCTCAAGTTGTGGTCTATGAGTGTTCCTGGGAAGTGCACAATCCTGAGCTCCTGAGCAGTGAGACTCCAGGTCTAACAACATGAAACTAAAACGCTTTTGCCATCCATTCTTTAGGTGGTGAAGCAGCTTATAAAATGGGAAACCACTGTTCCAGTTATGCAACAGACAGGTTTCTATCTAGACCATTCAAAGAAGTCATAAAATGTAAACATGAAGAAACAAACAAACAAACAATCTAGAAAAGATCATCCTGAGTAAGGTATCTCAGAAGCAGAAAGACATACACGGTATATACTCGATTTTAAGTGGAGGCTAGACCTATAATATAGGATAAACATACTAAAATCTATAAAAAGATAAACAAGAAAGAGGACCTGGGATAAGATTATCAATCCTCACGTAGAAAGACAAATGGGATGGACATAGGAGAAAACAAGAAACAGGACCCTAGCCTACCACAGAGGACCTGGGAAAGACTCTACCTAGTAGTATATCAAAGCAGGTGCTGAGACTCATAACCAAACCTTGGGCAGAGCACAGGGAATCATATAAAAAAAGGGGGAGTTAGTGTGACCTGGAGAGGGCAGGAACTCCACAAGGACCAAATATATCAGGGCACAGGGGTCTTTTATGAGACTGTATCTCCAACCAAGGACAATGTACGCTTAGAACCTAGCACCCCTGCTCAAATATAGTCCATGTTAGCTCTGTCTCCAAGTGGGTACCATACTAAGTGGAACAGGGACTATTACAGACATGAACTCAATGGCTGGCTCTTTGACTTCCCGCCTCACAAGGCAGGATCAGATTTGCTAGGCCACAGAGGAGGACATTGCAGCAAACCTGATGATGCCTGATAATCTAGGGCAGTTGGAACAGGCAGAAGCCCTCGCCTATCAGTAGACTTGGAAAGGTGTAGGTAGTAGATGAGGGAAGGAGGGTAGGAAAGGGAGGGAATGAGGGGACTGGTCTACAGCTTGGATACAAAGTTAATAAACTGTATCTAATATTAAAAAAATAAAAAGTAAAAAAGTGGAACATAAAACAAAGTTCCTAAAGATGAAACACAAAATGCTGACAGTTTTTTGTTTCTTTGAAAACAGAATTTTTTTTCTGAACAATTTTCCTGTCCCAGGCTCTCTTTATAGAACAACGTGTGCTTGAACGCACAGAGATCCACCTACCTTTAACTTCCTGAGTGCTAGGAATGCAGGCGCTCACCAACAGCCCTAGCTGCTGACAGTTTATTTAGTTTTAGCATTTTATTTTTGTTGTTGTTTCATGCACTACATCTGAACTGCAGTTTCCTCTTCCTCCACTCCTCCCAGACACAATCTATCCACCACTACTCTGCCCAACTCTGCCCAGCTCACCTCTCCTTCATCCACTGCTTTTTTTCCATTTATTTTATTTTCAATGAAAAAAAAATGTGATGGCATAGCAAGTTATAATAAAACTAGGAACAATCCCTCACATCAGAGTTGGTCAAAGCAATACATGAGGAGAGAAAGTGTAGCTAAAGCAGGAAAAAGAGTCAGAGACACCCCCATTCTCACTGTTGGAAGTCCCTCAGCGAAATCAGGATAATAATCATAAGGTGTATGCCAACAACCTAGCTCACAAGACTCATAGAATGTTTATGTTTTTGTCCTTCAGTCTCTGATCCCCTATGAACTCAGTTGACTCAGTGGGCCATGTGCTTGTTGTGTCCTTAATATCTCTGGTTCCTACAATACATATTCCCTCATTTGTGGGGTTCCCCTGGATACATCATTGTGTTTGGATAAGGGTCTCTGCATCTGTTCCCATGAGATGCCTCGTGATGTCTCTCTGATGACAACTGGGCTAGGCACTCATATATGATTATAGCGGAGTATCTTTCATTGTCACTTTTTGTCTGTCATGTTTACAGATATCGTGTGTCTCTAGGTTATCTTGACTCTGGTTCATGGTCATCCAGGCAGTGTCAGGCATGGACTTCCCCTCATGGTGTGGGCCTCAATGTGTTTTCTGGAGTGTATTTCACATTATTGAGTTGGGGTTTTCCTTCTAGTATCTTCTGTAGGGCTGGATGGCTGCATATATACTGGGTATAGTAGTCTGGGTTGGCATCGGTGGTCTCTTCGTGTCTGCATGATATCCATCCAAGCCCTTCTGGCTTTCATAGTCTCTGCTGAGAATTCTAGTGTGATTCGGATAGGTCTACTCATTATTTGAATGCTATTTTGGTATTAGCAGTGTCATGCATAGAACAGTTAATTTTCATGGTGTCATCCCCATATAAAATAGAATCTCTGTAACCTGAGAAAATAAAAAATGAACACACTATAATGTGTGTTGAGTGAATTAAGACGAAGAAGGGACTAATTTGAGGTAAAAATAAACTATATATAAATGCTGCAAAAAATTAAAATACTTGTAATTCAATTATGATATTTTAGAATATAACTGCATCAAAAAATTTAATTCCTATGCCATCAATATACCCAAAAATGTAGGTAGCATTTTGCCTTTGCATGATGATGAATATTTTTCTATAACTCCTCATATGAAAAGTACTGTTGTTTAAGTGATTTCTGAATGAATTACATAACATTATTAAAAGCAGAAAATTTGGTAGTTCTATGTGAAAGATAATTATATGCATAGTTTATGTTTCCCTCTAACTCTCTCTTTATAGGAAAGGATTTATGAAAATGATTTACAATCTGTGAGTCAATTAATTCAACAGTGGATGCCTAAAAATAGAAAATCGAGGAATCTATCAGTGGCTTAGTCCATGAGGCTGGTTGGCTCAACTCACCTTCATATACACAGAACTCCTCAAGAAGAAGGTTCTATAGTCAATGAAGAAATAGACTTGCTCCCAAAGCGAAAAAGAACAGGCAAAGAGTAAAACATTCCTTCTTCCATGTCCTTGTATAGGTTTCCAGTAGAAGATGAGGCACAGAGGAGTGGATGGTTTTGCAGTATGAAGATATGGATTAAAGTTATATTTTTCAGCTTTATAGATCCAGAAGAGAAGTAGAGAAGACTATTTCAAACAAGCAAGAGTACTTTACAATTGTGTCCTTAATTTGGGTGTTTTGCTTAATTCCATAGGCAGTCAAGTTAAAAACCAAGAGTCATGATCACACCTCTTTTCAGCTTGAAAGATAATCATATCTCCTCTTTACATTAACTTCCAAATGAAAAGAATAACAGGTCATAGTAATGCCTAAAAATAATTTAATGACGCAGAGTACAACAGCAGACAAATTACATATTTATCTTGATAATAACTGAAGCTAACATTATATAACTGTCCTTCAAAACCGTCCAGGATAGAAACAACAAAATCCAGGTTAGAAACAACTCTCCACCGCCGCTGGGCCACTCCACAACACCTCCCTCATAGGGCAACCCACATTAAGCACAAGGATTCACCTCCCACCTGCTATGTGTATATAGGGTCCCTAGGTCCAGACCAAGCATGCTCCTTATTTGATGGCTCAGTCTCTGCAAGCCCCCTGGGGGCTGGGGCAGCTGTTTCTGTTGGTCTTCTTGTGAGGTTCCTCGCACCTCCAGGGCCTTCCATCTTTTCCCCAACACTTACTCAGGATCGCTAGAGCTCTGCACCTTTCTTAGGTGCAAGTCTGAGCATCTGTCCAAGCTTATTTCTGGCTGGAGTCTCTGAGACAATGGTCAGGTTAGGGTCCAGGCAACCGGGTTTTACAGTCCCAATTCTGGGCGTTCTCAATGTGGTCAAATATCGTCCAACAGAGCCTGATATTCTTCTTCTGTGAGAGGAGCCTCGAGTGTTGGTTCGATCTGCTCCCATGGTACATCTGGGTCCAGAGCGGCTGGTCCCTGTTCCTCTTCCACTGTTCTCGCCAGTTGCTCCAGGAAGAGCTGGACAGGGCAGGAGTTGCTGGATTCTGGGTAGGCCTCTGTGAAGAAGGTGAGTTCGGGTCTTGACATCAATGCTTCTGCACACTGGCCTCCTGCAGAACCCGATGTCAACAAGCTGTCGCGGGAAGCCTCCTGCTCAATGCAACACGATGCTCCAGGAGCCCTTTCCGGGCCAGGAGAGGCAGGCAGGTCCTCACATTTAGCTGTGCTGCCTCCAGCGCGGCCTTTCTGCCTGGCCTTTCTGTTCTGGAACCATATGTGGACGGTGTCCTCAGGCAAACCTGTGCTCAGGGCCAGTTGCACCCTCGTGGCATAGTCTGGGGATGAAGAGATCTCAAAAGCTTGCACTAGCATGCTGATCTGCGCTGGACTAAGCCGCGTTCGAGGCCTTCTCCGTTCTGAGGGCGGGCCTCTTGCTTGTTGTACCCTGGCGACAAGCTTTTCAGGAGGCTGTTGGGAGGCTTCATGGCTGGAGCCTGCGGTGGTCTGCTTTGAGGTCTTCCTCGACATGCCAGTTCTATTTCTGCGGTTTTGAAACCACACGCGGATGGAGGACTCTGGAACTCCGAATTCCCTGGCCAGTTCCTGCCTGGTCCTGAAGCTCGGGTAAGGTGTCTTGGCGAAAACTGAGAGCAAGACCTCCTTCTGCTTGGCCTGCCAAACAGTCTTTTGACGCCGGGATGTCTTTGCCGTGCTGCAGCCACCCACATCTGCCTGATCTTCCATCCTGCTGAAGACACTTTGACAGGAGTTCTTCCTCTCCAGTGTGTACTCAGAACAACACCCAGGAAAGTGCAGACTATGGCAAATGCGTAAATTAGTCCGCTGCTCACCCTTAAATACCGACCTGAAGCCCCACCCACTCCCTCGAGGCCTCCAATTACAGGCCAAACCGTGGAACGCTCTTCTGCTTCCAAACTGTGAAACCCTTCCTTCCTCTTGCGAATTTTCCCATATCCCACCCTAAAGCAGCCTTTCCAGAAACAGTTGGCCTTGTGTTCTACCCAAATTCCACTGCTTAGCTCACAGTACGCACCTGTGTTGGCCCACAAGGAGTTTGAGGGGAGAGTCTAAGGCACGGCTTCTGATGATCAGGCAAGGAGAAGAGGCATAAGCCAGGAGCAGTCTTTGCCTACTTTCACAAGGTCATTCATTCAGCTCTGGCTGATGCTCAAGGAGGAACGTGGCTAGAACAAATCTTGCACTCTGCGTGTGCCGTCTGCCTTAAGTTCCTTTGAGCTCCAGTCACCCGGTGTATGATTTCAACAATCTAAATATGGTTAGGACCCTGCAAGTCTAAGCATTTGGGCAAAGAGTAGACTTATCCTGCAGAAAGACTCCTGGAATTATTTCTGAATTTCTCTTTCAGTGGCAGGCCACAGAAGGTGTCAAGTTCCCTCTTGGTTCCCTGCCACGGACCGTCCCAGTCGGGCTCCTGTCTTCCGCGGGAGAACAAGGCTTTAGACAGGAAGACACGGTTTCGGCAAAGAATTGACAGAGACACCTTGATGGTTTTGACTCTGCTGCAACTTTACTGAAATCAAGCTAGTATTTTTATAATGATTTCACAAAAGGCACCTTAAAATTGGCATATTTTCCAGAACATTCAGACTTTCACCAAGAATACAAAGTTTACATTTTAACTCAAAATGCAATTAAACATAAAGCAGTACCCACAAATAATCTTGGCCTAGAAACTTTTTGATCAGAGCAAACAAAGGAAAAGAAACCTCAAATATAGTTTTATTATTGCTAACCAATGAAGAGGAAAGTAAGGAGCTAAATCAGATGCCTGCCAAAGTCCTTCTCTATATCAAAATCTAACTACATCTTTGTTAACCCTCCTCCCATATGTCCTGCCCAAGATTTATGATCTTTTCTAGGAACAAGGCACTGAAGGGAGGGGGAAACTCCCGCCAGCTGCACCTCTCATGCTACTATTTCTTAAGAAGTAGCCTATTATTATTTTACTATCCTTAATGCCTATTAATACTAAATTTAATTCATTACTTTTCTTAAACTTATTTTTATTAAAGCCTTTAACAATCTACTAATAATAAATTTCTTTATAAAGTTAATTGTGCTGTTTCAGGTATCACAGGGAAAGATCAAAGAATTTATTATTTTAGCCCCAGAGCCACAACTGAAGAAGCGTAGAAATCTCAGAACACGTCTCTTTTCCAAGTGGGATGAGTTTGCCAGGGACCTTCCAGGGGGCATTATTTCCGAGGAAATCATATCCCCCGCCCTGTAGCTTATGCTACTATGGCGACACTGGCGTGGGTGTGGCAGTTCCTCTGGTTCCACCTATTTAATCCACCATACACTTTGTCCTACTGGAGAAATTTTACAGATTCCTAGAAACTGTATGAACCTTCAGAAGCACACATTGTGGATCCCAAGACTTTTGGGAGAGGATACTGAAGTCATTTCCTTCATTTCAAGGAACAACATTTGTTGCTGCCATTAATTTGGATCTCTGATCATTAGGCACTGTTTTCCAGAACACACAATTTCCGGTACTGCCAAATGTGCCTGTCCTTCCTAAGGGTGCGGCTTTGCCCTAGATGGAGGAGAACAGTAACAGCTGAGAAATTCTAACCCTGCCTTATTTTTGCATCTCATGTTTTACATGTGCCATAATTTTAACTTTTTCCTTGCAGTCCCCATCAACAGTACCTGGGTGTACAATAGATACTGTAGAAGTTATTCTGCTTCTTCCAGAGATCCGCTTTACCATCCCTGAATACACAGGTCCATAAACAGCTGTATTTCCTTTGTAACATAGAAGCCTTGTGGATAGGGTTAGAGGTTTATCTGCAGCCAGATGCAAAGCTGTGCTGCTGCATGCAGTGGTGTGTATCAAGTCTAAAATCCTCAGTTGATATTTTCCTACCTGCCTAGTACCTCATGGCTGCATGATGGGAGACAGCTCGTATTGTTGCATGAGGGGCCTAAGCCTGACAGGCCCCTCTGTTGGTTTCCTGATGGCAAGAGGTTAGCCTGTATGTCCCTCTTGGGCAGTGATCCCTAGTACAGTGCTTTCCTTTGCCACAGCTGCCATGAAACCCCGGGAACCTTTGCATTCCCTTGGAGCCAGAATCTGCTTGTTCCCTTCTGTGAGTAAAGGGACCACTTGCCTCTGTGTTAACACACCTCCTATTTTGGGTTCTAGAGATTTTAACCTCACAGTTTTTTTTTTGGTAAATGCCTGGATTCACCCAAAATAGCACACCAGGTGTTTTGAGAACTGGGAACTCTAGCTGTAGCTTGTCCTGTGAGGTCGGCATGATGCTCCTGAGAGCCAATAGCAGTTGTCTCTCTTAATCATTCATCTCTTGGGGCCGCTCCTCCTTTTCATGCTCTAAATGCTCTCCTACATGTGGTATTTGCAATATCATGTGCCAATAATTGCATCAGTGTTTATCTGGTGTCAGTCTGTTACTGCCTTCTTTAGAGCTGAACCCAATCTCTGTATGAAGTTGGTGAACAGTCTTCTCCAGGGCCTTGAATTACCTTACTGAATGAGGCAGTTGTTTTGCACAGGCTCCTAAACAGATCCCTGCACCCTTAACACTGCAACATGACATTATTCAGTGACTTCATCATCAGAACAAATGAGGGACCACCTGGGAATGAGAAAAACAACTGTTATTATTTGAATTGAAGCCAGGTGCAGATAGCTCTTGAAGGGCAGGGTGAACTGTTCTGAGAAACAACCAGCTGTAAAGTATAGAGCAAAAGTGATCTGATTTTCAGGCATAAAAACCCTGTGCTTTGCATGTTCAGGGTTATGTCCTGTCTTTGGAGGTGCGACCTATCTCGACAGCAATAAAACCTTTTGCTATTGCATTGAGATGTGGTCTGTGATTGTTCCTGTGAAGGGCGCAATCCTGAGCTCCTGAGCAGTGAGACTCCAGGTCTTACATTTTGGTGCGTTGCCCAGAAAACAGCGTGCCCTTCCTTAACCCTCAACAGACTGGGCTCAGAGGTCGAGCTCGGAACAGGTTAGTCTGATTTCTGGTATACCACTGTTTCTCTTTAGTCACCTAACTGGACCTTTTTGGTCGTCTGCTCAGTCACTGCGATAGACATATTTGTCAGAATATCGATTGACTGGGAACTGGAGGACATTCCGGATTCCATTTGGGGAGGCTAGGTCCTGCATGGTCTTCCTCCCATCTGTTTCTCTTCAGAGACAGCTGCCGTGAGGCAGCCTCTCAATCAGAATTCTGTGGTACCACCCAAAAGGGTGTCCTTGTCAAATTGCCTGTCTTGTTCTTTTTGTCTCTATCATTGTTGCTTCTTTGACTTTCTTGATGGATGACTTTATTATAGGACAGGCTGTGACTATCATGTCTTGGAGGTGAGATACAAGGCACATATTTCTTTGAATATGTCCTATTCTCACACCAGCCCACTTGGGATGATTGCCAGCTACTCTTGCAGGCCCTTTTGACTAGTGAGGAAGGAGACGGGTCCTCCTTTAGACAAGAAAGACTGTGCCAGGAATGGACAGGAGGCCTTCCATCCTCCCTAATGAGATTGATGATGGCTTTCCCCTCACCCACCCCAACTGGGATTACAACGTATCCAGATGTAGGGAATGCCTGCAGGTCTACCGCCAGACTCTACTATCATGTGTCCCTGGGGCCGCTCAAAAGCCCACCATTTTGATGAAGGTAAGAGAGATGGTTCAGGAGCCAGATGAATCTCCCACAGCCTTTCTTCAATGGCTGATGGAGGCATATAGCTGGTTTACACCTTATGACCCTACCTCAGATGAGTATAAGGCAATGGTGACTATAATCTTTATAGACCAGTCAGCCAGAGATATTTGTAGAAAACTCCAGAAAATAGAGGGTTTACAGGAAAAGTCGTTAAAGGATTTAGTGCAGGTAGCAGAAAAGTTTTTTTTACAGCCGGGAGATGAAAGAAGAGAAAGAGGAAAGAAAGCAAAATGAGCAGGAAGTGAGAGAAAGAGAAAGGATAAGAGGTAAGACAGAAAGTTGACTAAGATCCTGGCCACCACAGTGCAGTCATAATGATAGGGAGAGAGTTCCTGGAAATCGGAGGGGCCCTCTGTCTAAGGATCAGTGTGCCTATTGCAAGGAGAAAGGACATTGGATCCAGGATTGTCCCAAATGGAAGATGAAGCCCTACACTTAAACCTGGCGCACCTCCAGGCTACCAATCCCCAGGTAACTCATCTCCAATATGTGGATGATATACTATTAGCAGCAGATTGTAAAGAAAGTTGTTTTGACGCCACCGACCAGCTGTTGCAAGAGATGGGTGAGCTCAGCTACAGCGAAAAACTCCCATCCTGCAGGTCAGTTACCTGGGATATATATTAAAAGCGGGAAAGAGATGGCCTTCGGAGGCTAGAAAAGAGACTGTATTTCACATTCCCCCTCCAGGGACTACTGAACAACTGAGGGAAATTTTCGGTACAGCAGGGTTTTGCTGGCTGTGGATTCCGGGATTTGCCAAGATGGTAGCCCTTCTGCATGCCCTTACAAAGGGCAATGACTCTTTCATCTGGGGAAAGGATGAACAAGCTGCATTTGATAATATCAAACAAGCCTTAATATTGGCTCCTGCATTGGGACTCCCTGATGTAACCAAACCCTTCCATCTCTATGTGGCTGAGAATCAGGGAATGGTCAATGGGGTGCTAACACAGAAAATTGGACCCTGGAAGAGACCGGTAGCCTATCTATCCAAAACACTTGATTCACTAGTGGCAAGATGGCCAACCTGCCCGGAAATAATAGAAGCAGTGGCGGCACTAGTATAACATGCAGACAAACTGACTCTGGGACAGGACCTCACCATCTGTGCTCCTCATGCCCTTGAGAGTGTCATAAGGCAGCCACCTGATTGCTGGCTCATGAATGCCCGCATGACACATTACCAAGCCTTGCTTTTGAATGATGATAGAGTCACCTTTGCCCCGGCTACAGGGCTAAACCCTGCCACCTTATTGCCAGATCCACAAATCCAGGTTCTAGCAGAGGAACAGGGATGGCGAAAGGACATGAAAGATCAGCCTCTGCCCTACTGTGAGATGACATACTATATGGATGGGAGCAGTTTTGGGAGAATGGGAAAAGAAAGGCAATGGCAGCAGTAATAGATGGACATAAGTTAATATGGGTCCAGGCGTTACTGAAGGGCACTTCTGCTCAGCGAGCTGAATTGGTTGCTGCAACACAGGCATTAACTCTGGGAAAGGGTAAAAAGAAACATCTACTCTGATAGTCAGTACACCTTCGCAACAGCCCATGTGCAAGGGACCATCTATCATCAGAGAGGCCTGCTAACATCAGCTGGTAAAGAGATAAAAAATAAAAACGAGATTCTGGCTTTGCTCAATGCCTTGTTGCTGCCTGCCAAGCGAAGCTTCATTCATTTCCCTGGACATCAGAAGGGAACTTCCAGGGCAGCAAAGGGGAATAACATGGCTGATCAAGAGGCTAAAACAGCTGCTAGAGGAAACTCTGTCCTGGTGGTACTAACTGCTGAACTGCCCAGAGAAGAATGACTAAACTACTCAGAAAGTGACTTAAAGTTAATATGGCAACAACAGGAGATATTTGACACTGACTTGGGGGCATGGATTAACTCCAAAGGTAAGATTATTCTACCCCAGGAAGACACTGAGAGATTAATAACTCAGATGTATAAATGGACTCACTTGAGGGCAAAGAAATTGGCTGAAGTTGCCCACAAATCCCAGTACCAAATACTAAAACTCACCATCCTGAATGAGAGAGTGACTAGGGCATGTGAACCTTGCCAGAGGGTAAACATAGGTAAGAATTTCCAGAGCCCAGGGAAGCAGCTGAGAGGAACTAGACCCAGAATGCATTGGGAAGTGGATTTCAGTGAAATTAAACCAGCCAGGTACGACAATAAATATCTCCTGGTTTTTGTGGACACTTTCTCAAGATGGGAAGAAGCTTTTTCCTCAAAGAAAGAAACAACCCTGGTCATGGCCAAAAAGATTCTGGAAGACATTTTTTCCACAGTAAGGTATTCCAAAAGTAATTGTGTCAGACAATGGGCCAGCCTTCGTTGCTCAGGTAAGCCAGGAGGTGGCCAGGTTTCTGGGGCTTGACTCTAAGTTACATTGTGCTTATAGACCCCAAAGTTCAGGACAGGTAGAGAGAATGAATAGACTGTTAAAAGAGAATCTCACCAAATTGACAGTGATGACTGGCAGTGACTGGGTGGTGCTCCTTCCCTTGGCCCTCTTTAGAGTCAGAAATACTCCCTCTGTACAAGGCCTGACTCCATTCAAACTATGATATGGGGTTCCTGCTCCCCTGACTCTTCTTGGGGACCCCCTTGACATCAGTAGTGGTTACTCTGACTTATTGTCCATGCTAAAAGGACTGCAAATTATTCAGAAAGAGATTTGAAGCAAGGATGGCAGTGCATATGCACCTGAGCCCTTGGAGGTGCCCCATCAATCCCAGGTTGGAGATCTGGTATATGTGTCATGACACTGTAGCCAAAATCTGGAACCTGGGTGGAAGGGTCCTTATTACCTCCTGCTCAACACCCCAACTGATGTCAAAGTAGAGGGCATCACAGCTCAGGTCCACCTGTGACATGTAAAGCCTGCCCTTCATCAACCTGCAACACCTTGAAAGTCCAAGCCTCCAACAACCTGCTAAAACTGAAACTCATCAAGGACAATAAACTCTCCGACCAGAACTCGCCTTTGTCAGGGAACTTATAAGTGCAGTTCAGTTCCTGATGCTCCAGAGACAGTATCAACCTCTCCCTGACGTTGATCCACAATTTTAGGGTTACAATTGAGGAAAAAAGGGGGGGTGAGGGACAACCTCAGCATGAGAAAAACAACTGTGATTATTTGAATTGAAAAGTCATGTGTAGATAACTCTTGAAGGGAAGGGTCAACTGTTCTGAGAAAAACTATCTACAACCAGCTGTACACGATCTACAACCAGCTGTACACTATCTACAATCAGCTGTACACTATCATACTATTCTTGCTGACCAATCAATGGATACAGCAAAAGTGGTTTGAATTTCAGGTATAAAAACCCTGTGCTTTGCATGTTCAGGGTCATCTCCTGTCTTTGGAGGGGCGACCCTATCACAATTGGAATAAAACTCTTGATTTTGCATTGAGTTGTGATCTCTGAGTGTTCCTGGGAAGTGCACAATCCTGAGCTCCTGAGCAGTGAGACTCCAGGTCTAACAACAGGAGACTAAAATGCTTTTGCTATCCATTCTTTAGGTGGTGAAGCAGCTTATAAAATGGGAAACCTATTTACCAGCTGTGCAACAGACAGGTTTTTATCTAGTCCATTCAAAGAAATCATGAGATATAAACATAAAGAAACAAAAAAAAATCTAGAAAAGATCATCCTGAGTAAGGTATCCCAGAAGCAGAAAGACATACATGGTATACACTCACTTTTAAGTGGATGCTAGACCTATAACATAGGAAAAACTTACTAAAATCTGTACACCTAAAGATGACAAACAAGAAAGAGGACCTGGGTTAAGATGATCAATCCTCACTTAAAAAAACAAATGGGATGGACATAGGAGAAAACAAGAAACAGGACAGAAGCCTACCACAGAGGCCCTGTGAAAGACTCTACCTAGCAGTGTATCAAAGCAGATGCTGAGACTCATAACCAAACCTTGGGCAGAGCACAGAGAATCATATGAAAGAAGGGGTTGTTTGTGTGACCTGGAAAGGAAAGGAACTCCACAAGAACCAAATATATCAGGGCACAGGGGTCTTCTATGAGACTGTATCTCTACCCAAGGACCATGTATGCATGTAACCTAGCACCCCTGCTCAAATATATCCATGTCAGCTCTGTATCTAAGTGGGTACCATACTAAGTGCAACAGGGACTATTTTGGACATGAACTCAATGGCTGGCTCTTTGACCTCCCCCCTCCCAAGGGAGGATGAGACTTGCTAGGCCACAGAGGAGGACATTACAGCCAGTCCTGATGATACCTGATAAGCTATGGTCAGTTGGAACAGGAGGAGGCCCTTCCCTATCAGTGGACTTGGAAAGGGGTAGGGAGGAGATGAGAGGGTGGGTGGGAAAGGGACGAAATGAGGGACTGGGCTACAGCTAGGATACAAAGTTAAGAAACTGTATCTCATATTAAAAAATAAAAAATTAAAAAAGTAGGACATAAAACAAAGTTCCTAAAGATGAAACACAAAATGCTGACAGTTTTTTGTTTGTTTGAAGACAGGATTTTTCTGAATAATTTTGGCTGTCCTGGACTCTGTTTGTAGAACAGCCTGTGCTCTCTGTGCTCACAGAGACCCACCTACCTTTAACTTCCTGAGTGCTAGCACTGCAGGTACTCACCAACAGCCCTAGCTGCTGATAGTTTATTTTGTTTTAGCATTTTATTTTTTGTTCTTGCTTCATGCACTACATCCCAACTGCAGTTTCCTGTTCCTCCATTCCTCCTACCCACAATCTATCCACCTCTACTCTGCCCAACTCACCTCTCCTTCAGATCCACTGCTTCTTTATTTTCAATGAAAAAGATTCTGATGGCATAACAAGTTACAATAAGACTAGGAACAATCCCTCACATCAGAGTTGGTCAAAGCAATACATGAGGAAAGTGTAGCTAGAGCAGGAAAAAGAGTCAGAGTCACCCACGGACACACACACACACTCACTGTTTGAAGTCCCTCAGCAACATCTAAGATGTATGCAGACAACCTAGCTCACAAGACTCATAGAATGTTTGCCTTTTTCTTTCAGTCTCTGTGATCCCCTATGAGCCCAGTTGACTTAGTGAGCCATGTTCTTGTTCTGTCCTTGATATCTCTGATTCCTACAATACATATTCCATCATTTGTGGCGTTCCCCTAGATACATAATTGTGTTTGGCTGTGGTTCTCTGCATCTGCTCCCATCAGATGCCGGGTGATGTCTCTCTGATGACAACTGGGCTAGGCACTCATATATGATTATAGCGGAGTATCTTTCATTGACTTTTTTTTGCCTGTCATGTTTACAGATATCGTGTGTCTCTAGGTTATCTTGACTCTGGTTCATGGTCATCCAGGCAGTGTCAGGCATGGACTTCCCCTCATGGTGTGGGCCACAATGTGTTTTCTGGAGTGTATTTAATATTAATGGGTTGGGGTTTTCCTTCTAGTATCTTCTGTAGGGCTGGATGGCTGCATATATACTGGGTATAGTAGTCTGGGTTGGCATCAGTGGTCTCTTAGTGTCTGCATGATATCCATCCAAGCTTTCATAATCTCTGCTGAGAATTCTAGTGTGATTCTGATAGGTCTACTTATTATTTGAATGATGTTTTGGTATTAGCAGTGTCATGCATAGAACAGTTAATTTTCATGATGTCATCCCCATATAAAATAGAATCTCTGTAACCTATGAAAATGAAAAATGAACACACTTTAATGTGTGTTGAGGGAATTAAGACAAAGAAGGGATTAATTTGAGGTAAAAATAAACTATATATAAATGCTGCAAAAAATTAAAATACTTGTAATTCAATTACGATATTTTAGAATATAACTGCATCAAAAAAATTAATTCCTAGTCCATCAATATACCCAAAATGTTATGTAGCATTTTGATTTTGCATGGTGATGAATATTTTTTCTATAACTCCTCATATGAAAATTACTGTTGTGTAAGTGATTCCTGAATGAATTACATAACATTATTAAAAGCAGAAAATTTGGTAGTTCTATGTGAAAGATAATTATATGCATAGTTTATTTTCCCTCTAACTCTCTCTTTATAGGAAAGGATTTATGAGAATGATTTACAATCTGTGAGTCAATTAATTCTACAGTGGATGGCTAAAAATGGAAAATCAAGGAATCTATCAGTGGCTTAGTCCATGAGGCTGGTTGGTGCAACTCACCTTCAAATACACTGAAATCCTCAAGAAGAAGGTTCTATAGTCAATGAAGAAATAGACTTGCTACCAAAGCAAAAAGGAACAGGAAAAGAGTAAAATATTCCTTCTTCCATGTCCTTGTATAGGTTTCCAATAGAAGATGAGGCAAAGGTGAGTGGTTGGTTTTGCAGTATGAAGATATGGATTAAAGGTGTGTTTTTCAGCCTTATAGATCCAGAAGAGAAGTAGAGAAGACTACTTCAAATAAGGAAGAGTACTTCACAATTGTGTCCTTAATTTAGGTGTTTTGCTTAATTCCACATGCAGTCAAGTTAAAAACCAAGACTCATGATCACACCTCTTTTCAGCTTGAAAGATAATCATATCTCCTCTTTACATTAACTTCCAAATGAAAAGAATAACAGGTCATAGTAATGCCTAAAAGTAATTTAATGATGCAGAGTACAATAACAGACAAATTACATATTTATACTCATCATAATTGAAGCTAACATGATATAACTGTCCTTCAAAAACCGTCCAGGTTAGAAACAACAAAGTCCAGGCTAGAAACAACTTTCCACCGCCGCTGTGCCACTCCACAACACCTCCCTCATAGGGAAACCCACATTAAGCCCAAGAATTCACCTCCCACCTGCTACGTGTGTGCAGGGTCCTTAGGTCCAGACCAAGCATGCTCCTTATTTGATGGCTCAGTTTCTGCAAGCCCCCTGGGGTCTGGGTCACCTGTTTCTGTTGGTCTTCTTGTGAGGGTCCTCACACCTCCAGGGCCTTCCATCTTTTTCCCAACACTTACTCAGGATCGCTAGAGCTCTGCCCCTTTCATAGGTGCAAGCCTGAGCATCTGTCCAAGCTCATTTCTGGCTGGAGTCTCTGAGACAATGGTCAGGTGAGGGTCCAAGCAACAGAGTTTTACAGTCCCAATTCTAGGGGTTACCAATGGGGTCAAATATCATACAACAGAGACTGATATTCTTCTTCCGTGAGAGGAGCCTCAAGTGTTGGTTCGATCTGCTCTCATGGGTCATCTGGGTCCAGAGCAGCTGGTACCTGTTCCTTGACTTCCGCTGTACTCAGCAGTTGATCCAGGAAAAGCTGTGCAGGGCAGGAGTTGCTGGGTTCTGGGTAGGCCTCTGTGGAGAAGGTGAGCTGGGATGTTGGCATCAACGTTTCTCCATACTCGCCTCCTGCAGAACCCGGTGTCAACAAGCTGTCGCGGGAAGCCTCCTGCTCAATGCAATACGATGCTCCAGGAGCCTTTTCTGGGTCAGGAGAGGCAGGCAGGTCCTCACCTTTAGCTGTGCTGCCTCCAGCGCGGCCTTTCTGCCTGGCCTTTCTGTTCTGGAACCATATGTGGTCGGTGTCCTCAGGCAAACCTGTGCTCAGTGCCAGGTGCACTCTCGTGGCATAGTCTGGGGATGGAGAGATCTCAAAAGATTAGCATGCTGATCTGCGCTGGACTAAACCGCGTTCGAGGCCTTCTCCGTTCTGAGGGCGGGCCTCTTGCTTGTTGTACCCTGGCGACAAGCTTTTCAGGAGGCTGTTGGGAGGCTTCAAGGATGGAGCCTGCGGTGGTCTGTTTTGAGGTCTTCCTCGACACGCCAGTCTTATTTCTGCAGTTTTGAAACCACATGCAGATGCAGGACTCTGGAACCCCAAATTCCCTGGCCAGTTTCTGCCTGGTCCTGAAGCTCGGTTAAGGTGTCTTGGCGAAAACTGAGAGCAAGACCTCCTTCTGCTTAGCCTGCCAAACAGTTTTTAGACGCCAGGATGTCTTTGTCTTACTGCAGCCACTCACATCTGCCTGATCTTCCATCCTGCCGAGGACACTTTGACAGGGGTTCTTCCTCTCCAGTGTGTACTCAGAACAACACCCAGGAAAGTGCAGGCTATGGCAAATGCGTAAAGGGGTCCGCTGCTCACCCTTAAATACCGACCTAGGCACCACCCACTCCCTCGAGGCTTCCAATTACAGGCTAAACCGTGGAACGCCCTTCTGCTTCCAAACTGTGAAACCCTTCCTTCCTCCTGCGAATTTTCCCATATCCCACCCTAAAGCACCCTTTCCAGATACAGGTGGTCTTGTGTTCTACCCAAATTCCACTGCTTAGCTCACAGTACGCACCTGTGTTGGCCCACAAGGAGTTTGAGGGGAGAGTCTAAGGCACGGCTTCTGATGATCAGGCAAGGAGAAGGGGCAGAAGCCAGGAGCAGTCTTTGCCTACTTTAACGAAGTCATTCATTCAGCTCTGGCTGATGCTCAAGGAGGAACGTGGCTAGAACAGATCTTGCATTCTGCGTGTGCTTCTGCCTTAAGTTCCTTTCAGCTTCAGTCTCCCAGTGTATGATTTCAACAATCTAAATATGGTTAGGAAACTGCAAGTATAAGCATTTGGGCAGAGAGGAGACTTATCCTGGAATTATTTCTGAATTTCTCCTGCAGTGGCAGGCTACAGAAGGTGTCAACTTCCCTCTTGGACCCTCTGGTTCCACCTATTTAATCCCCCATACACTTTGTCCTACTGGAGAAATTTTACAGATTCCTAGAAACTGTATATGAACCTTCAGAAGCACACATTGTGGATCCCAAGACTTTTGGGAGAGGATACTGAAGTCATCTCCTGCATTTCAATGAACACCACTTGTTGCTGCCATTAATTTGGATCTCTGATCATTAGACACTGCTTTCCAGAACACACAATTTCCGGTACTGCCAAATGTGCCTGTCCTTCCTAAGGGTGCGGCTTTGCCCTAGATGGAGGAGAACAGTAACAGCTGAGCAATTCTACCCCTGCCTTATTTTTGCATCTCGTGTTTTACATGCACCATGATTTTAACTTCTTCCTTGCAGTCCCCATCTACAGTACCTGGGTGTACAATAGATCCTGTAGAAGTTATTCTGCTTCTTCCAGAGATCCTCTTTAGCATCCCTGAATACACAGGTCCATAAACAGCTGTATTTCCTTTGTGACATAGAACCCTTGTGCTTAGGGTCAGAGGTTTATATGCAGCCAGATGCAAAGCTGCGCTCAGTTGAGATTTTCCTACCTGCCTAGTACCTCATGGCTGCGTGATGGGAGACAGCTCGTATTGTTGCATGAGGGGCCTAAGCCTGACAGGCCCCTCTGTTGGTTTCCTGATGGCAAGAGGTTAGCCTGTTTGTCCCTCTCAGAGCAGTAATCCCTAGACCTGTGCTTTCCCTTGCCACAGCTGCCATGAAACCCCGGGAACCTTTGAATTCCCTTGGAGCCAAAATCTGCTTGTTCCCTTCTGTGAGTAAAGGCACAACTTGCCTCTGTGTTAACACACCTCCTATTTTGCATTCTAGAGATTTTAACCTCACAGTTCTTTTGGTAAATTCCTGGATTCACCCAAAATAGCACAACGGTTTTTTTTTTTCTTTTTTTTTTTCTTTTGAGAACTGGGAACTCTAGCTGTAGCTTGTCCTGTGAGGTCGGCATGATGTTCCTGAGAGTCAATAGCAGTTGTCTTTCTTAATCAATCTTCTCTTGGGGCTGCTCCTCCTTTTCATGCTCTAAATGCTCTCCTACATGTGGTATTTGCAGTATCATGCGCCAAGAATGACATCAGTGCTTATCTGGTGTCAGTCCGGTACTACCCTCTTTAGAGCTGAATCCAATCTCTGTATGAAGTTGGTGAACAGTCTTCTCCAGGGCCTTGAATTACCTTAGTGAATGAGGCTGTTGTTTTGCACAGGCTCCTAAACAGATCCCTGCACCCTTAACACTGCAACATGACATTATTCAGTGATTTCATCATCAGAACAAATGAGGGACCACCTGGGAATGAGAAAAACAACTGTTATTATTTGAATTGAAGCCAGGTGCAGATAGCTCTTGAAGGGCGGGGTGAACTGTTCTGAGGAACAACCAGCTGTAAAGTGTAGAGCAAAAGTGATCTGATTTTCATGCATAAAAATCCTCTTTTGTATGTTCAAGGTCATGTCCTGTCTTTGTAGGTGCGACCCTATCTCAACAGCAATAAAACCTTTTGCTATTGCATTGAATTGTGGTCTGTGAGTTTTCCTGTGAAGGGCGAGATCCTGAGCTCCTGAGAAGTGAGACTCTAGGTCTTCCATTTTGGTGCGTTGCCCGGAAAACAGTGTGCCCTTCCTTAACACTCAGCTGGCTGGGCTCAGAAGTGAGCTCAGAACAGGTTAGTCTGATTTTTGGTATACCACTGTTTCTCTTTAGTCACCTATCTAGACATTTTTGGTCATCTGCTCATTCCCTGCGATAGACAAACTTGTCAGAATATCGGTTGCCTGGGAACTGGAGGACCTTCCAGATTCCATTTGGGAGGCTCGTTCCGGGATGGTTTTCCTCCCATCTGTTTCTCTTCAGAGACAGCCGCCATGAGGCAGCCTCTCAATCAGAATTCTGTAGTACCACCCGTAAGGGTGTTCTTGTGTAACTGCCTTTCTTGTTTTCTTTGTCTCTATCATTGTTGCTTCTTTGACTTTCTTGATGGACGACTTTATTATGGGACAGGCGGTGACTATCATTTCTTGGAGGTGAGATAAAAGGCACATATTTGTTTGAATCTGTCCTATTCACCAGCCCACTTGGGATGATTGCCAGAAACTCTTGCAGGCCCTCTTAACTACTGAGGAACGAGACGGGTCCTCCTTGGGAAGAGAAAGACTGTGCCTGGAATGGACAGAAGGCCTTCCATCCTCCCTAATGAGATTGATGATGGCTTTCCCCTCACCCACTGAACGGGAATTACAACATATCTGGAGGTAGGGAATGACTGGAGGTCTACCGTCAGACTCTAATTGCGGGTTTCCATGGGGCTGCTTGAAATCCCACTGATTTGATGAAGGTAAGAGAGATGGTTCAGGGGCTGCATGAATCTCCTGCAGCCTTTCTGGAATGGCTGATAGAGGCATACTGTCAGTTTACGCCCTATGACCCTATCATAGATGAGCATAAACCAATGGTGACTATTACCTTTATAGACCAGTCAGCCAGAGATATTTGTAGAAAACTCCAGAAAATAGAGGGTTTACAAGACAAGTTCTTTAAGGATTTAGTGCAGGTAGCAGAAAAGGTTTTCTACAGCTGGGAGATGGAAGAAGAGAAAGAGGAAAGAAAGCAGAAAGAGCAGGAAGCAAGAGAAAGAGAAAGGATAAGAGGCAAGACAGAAAGTTGACTAAGATCCTGGCCACCGCAGTGCAGTCATAATGATAGGGAGAGAGATCCTGGAAATCAGAGGGCCCTCTGTCTAAGGATCAGTGTGCCTATTGCAAGGAGAAAGGACACTGGATCAAGAATTGTCCCAAAAGGAAGATGAAACCCTTCTTTGGGACCTGGCACACATCCGGGCCACCAATCCACAGGTAACTCTTCTCCAATATGTGGATGACATTCTATTAGCTGCAAATTGTAAAGAAACCTGTTTTGAGGCCACCGACCAGCTGTTGCAAGAGATGGGTAAGCTCAGCTACAGCGAAAAAGACCCATCTCTGCAGGAAACAGGTCAGTTATCTGGGATATATATTAAAAGAGGGAAAGAGATGGCCGTCGGAGGCTAGAAAAAAGACTGTATTTCATATTCCCCCTCTACAGACTACTGAACAACTGAGGGAAATTTTAGGTACAGCGGGGTTTTGCCTGCTGTGGATCCCGGGATTTGCCAACATGGCAGCCCTTCTGCATGCCCTTACAAAGGGCATGCTGAACTGCCCAGAGAAGAATGACTAAACTACTCAGAAAGTGACTTAAAGTTAATATGGTAAAACACAGGGGATATTTGACACCTATGTGGGGGCATGGATTGACTCTAAAGGTAAGATCATTCTACCACAGGAAGACGCTGAGAGATTAATTACTCAGATGCATAAGTGGACTCACTTGCGGGCAAAGAATTTAGCTGAAGTTGCCTACCCATCCCAGTACTGAATACTAAACCTCACCACCCTGACTGAGACAGTGACTAGGGCATGTGAACCTTGCCAGTAGGTAAACATAGGTAAGAGTTTCCAGAGCTGCTTCCAGGGAAGCAGCTGAGAGGAATTGTGGCAGCCTTTTTGGAGTATATGGCAAATTTGGAGTTAATGGCATCTGAACAGTGGAATCTGGCCTCTTGGCTTTGGCTATTTTCCAAAGTCCAGTTTCTTATAAACTGACCTTGGTGGTCCTACAGCAGACAGCTCTGACCCTGCGAAACTGTGTGCAACCATAGTAACCAGACAGCAGGCGCTGTGTAACCTTGAGTGAGCTCTCCTATGTTTTGACCATGTAAAGCTCCTACAGGAGAAACTGCTTGTACTTTTTGGCCTACTTAAGTGTTAACCTGACGTCCATTAAACTGACACTTGGATCAGCATGTAGACTCAGTGTCCTTCTCTGTGTCACCCTGTCTCTCTCTCTCTTTCCCAGCCCTCTCTCAGGTGGTATTCAGTGTCACTGCTGGCCAGTGACAAGGAACTAGACCTGGAATGCATTGGGAAGTGGATTTCACTGAAAGTAGACCATCTAGGGATGGCAATAAATATCTCCTGGTTTTTGTGTACACTTTCTCAGGATGGGTGGAAGCTTTTCCCACAAAGAAAGAAACCTCCCTGGTCATGGCCAAAAAGATTCTGGAAGACATTTTTCCTCGGTTTGGTATTCCAAAGGTAATTGGGTCAAACAATGGGCCAACCTTTGTTGTTCAGGTAAACCAGGAGGTGGTCAGGTTTCTGGGACTTGATTAGAAGTTACATTGTGCTTATAGACTTCAAAGTTCAGGACAGGTAGAGAGAATGAATAGAACTCTCAAAGAGACTCTCACTAAATTGACCATGAAGACTGATGGTGACTGGGCAGTGATCCTTCCCTTGGCCCTCTTTAGAGTCAGAAGTACTCCCTCCATACTAGGCTTAACTCCCTTTGAACTACTATATGGGGTTCCTGCTACCCTGACTCTTCTTGGGGACCCCATTGACATAATTAGTGGTAACTCTGAATTGTTGTCCAGGTGAAAAGGACTGCAACTTATTCAGAAAGAGATTTGGAGCAAGGTTGGTAGTGCATATGCGCCCAGGTCCTTGGAGGTCCCCCATTAGTTCTAGGTTGGAGAGATGGTGTACTTGTTATGACACCGCAGCCAGAATTTGGAACCTCGTTGGAAGGTTCCTTATTGTGTCCTGCTCAACACCCCAACAGCCGTCAAAGTAGAGAGCATTGCAGCTTGGATCCATGGGTCATATGTCAAGCCTGCTCTTCATAAACCTTCTGACACCTGGAAAGTCCAAGCCTCCAGCAACCTGTTAAAACTGAAACTCATCAGGGACAATGAACTCTTTGACCAGTAAAGTGGACAGACAATGGTACCTCTGGGTGGTGCTGTTTTTACTCAATTGGAGTTTTGGTGATCCTCACCAGGCTCACAAGGCCCTGGAAGCAATGTATGGTAAACCCTGTGATTGCAAGGGTGGTGTGATGAATGGCAGAGCCTTACTTATTGGTGAGATTTGGAGCCCCAACAAGGCCTATGCTCAAGTTGAGTTTGGCGATACATGGGCATATAGAGCCCTACAACCTTCAGGGAGTACCCCAAGTTTAGAATGGCATTGTGTAACTAAGCCTAAGATGATTCCTTATGTAAATGGGTGCCCCGTGCCTTGCCCTTGTGATACCTATGAACAGGTTGTGCATAGCAGTTGCTATAGGGTTGTGCAACAATGTACTGGAAAAGATAACATCACCTATTTCACTGCCATATTGAACCAAATCAGGGAGGAGATGAGGATAGACGATTGTTTCCACAGTATGCCAACAGGAGTCCATGGATCTTAATTACTCCAAGCCCCTTGTTCTGGGATGGTAGGAAAGCCTGTACGCTGAAGAAAGGTACCTCCCATTCACCTCTCAGATGGAGGAGGGGTGCAGGATCAGGCCAGACAAGAACAGGTTAAACAATGCATTGAAGAGTTAATAGAAAAAAGAATACTCGTCCCTCAATTACCACCCTCTGGTTCTTCCTGATAGTAGAGGAAACTTTATTTTAGACCCCCAGACTGTAGATATTATTACTGACACTCATAGCCTCCTAAATGACACCAACCCTTCGCTTGCAAGTGACTTCTGGCTCCGCCTCTGACAAGGGCAGCCTGTTCCTCTGGAGCTGCCCCCCAACGCCACTTATTCCACTGCTGAGGGGTCCTGACACTCAGCACCCTCTCTGAGAGTGCAGCCTCTCTTCAAGCAAAATGTTACTTGTTTGACAAAACCCTACAAAAATGATAGCTCACATCTACCTGTAGGGGATGCTACCTTTGCCATTTGTGATTCAGCAATTGACATCTCCACAGCTCTCTGCCCTGACAATAACACTGTTTTCTTATGCAGGAATAATAAAGCCTATACATTCTTGCCCACAGATTGGACTGGGACCTGTGTACAGGCAACTCCCTCATCTTAGCATCATTCCAGGGGATGAGCCAGTCCTAGTCACCACCTTTGACTTAATGGCTGGAAGAATGAAGAGAGCCATTCAGTTCATTCCTCTGTTAGTGGGAACTGGGCTGAGTGCTTCCATAGGCGCTGGGTCAGCTGGCTTGGGTGTTTTATTATATAAATACAACAAACTGTCCCAACAGTTAATTAATGATGAACAATTGCTTTCGAGCACCAGCACCATCAATGACCTCCAAGACCAGCTCAATTCCTTAGCAGAAGTAGTTCTCCAGACCCAGAGGGGATTAGACCTCCTTACGGTTGAAAAAGGAGGAATCTGCTTAGCCCCACAGGAGAAATGCCGTTTTTTACACTAATAAATCAGACATTGTTAAAGGAAAGATTAAAAAAAAGATCTTGAAAACAGAAGATGAGAATTAATAGAATATCCTTTTTGGAATGGGTTTAATGGTATGCTCCCCTATGTGCTTCTCTTACTGGGACCTTTTGCTACCCTTTTGCTCCTTGTCACAATATTACCCTGTATTGTTAACCAATTACTGGCCTTCGTCAGGGAATGTGTAAGTGTGGTTCAGGTCCTGATGCTCCAGAGGCAGTATCGATCTCTCTCTGAGATTGATCCACAATTTTAGGGTTAAAATTGGAGCACAAAGAAAAGGGGGATGAGAGCTCACCCGAGAATGAAAACAACTGTAAAAGAAAAACAGCTGTGACCATTCCCATTCTTGAATTAAAGCCAGAGGCACATAGGTCTCAAATGGCAGGATGAACTGCTCTGAGATAGCCTTGAATTGAAGCCAAAGGCAGGTAGCTCTTGAAGGGCAGGGTGAGTTGTTTTGAGAAAACTCACAAATGGCCAAAAACTGCAAACAACTAGGCATAAACTATCTTCATGCTATTCTTGCTGACCAATCAATGTATAGAGCAAAAGTGGCCAGATTTTTAAGTATAAAAACCCTGTGCTTTGCATGATTGGGGCCATCTCCTGCCTTTTGAGGGGTGACCCTATCGCGATTGAAATAAAAAAAAAAATGCTCTTGCTTTTGCATTGAGTTGTGGTCTGTGGGAATTCCTGAGAAGAGTGCGATCTTGAACTCCTGAGCTGTAAGACCCCAGGTCTTTTACAGGATAAATAAAAAGAAGGAAGTAGGTAAAACAGTAAATTTATAACTTAATAACAGTAAATTTATAAATAATAAATTTATAAATTAATAACAGTAAATTTTTAAAGAGTTTTAAGCAATCATACTGTGAATTATCTACATAAGTCCCTATAATACATGTAAGTACATGCATGAATATAAACATGTAGCAACCTAAATGCTTTTAATAATGCACATAGATAAGTATAGTTCACCACTGACCAAGGAAGCTTTTCCTTGAACCACAATCATGACTGAAAACCACAACCAATCACAAGGCAGAATTCTGGAGAACAGTCACATCTGATACATCTACAAAACAATTCCCAGATCTAAGACTCAGTGATCATGCATAACAGGAGGTATATATATATATATATATATATATATATATATATATATATATATGGCAGAGGATCAGAGTATGGTCTGGTAATGTGTCTCCTAATAATACCAGAAGCTACACCCATAAGATGGACCAATATAAAAAAAAATAAAGAAAAAAAGGCTTACCAATATACCTGTATAAAAACGAACGAAAAAATTGAAAATGCTAATAGATATGCAAAAGTGGTCTAGGAAGAAACCATTGTCCTTAATCCTACACAAAAATCTGCAGGGAACTAATAAATGCTGAGAGTATGAGAAAAAAAATCTTTCCAGGAAAGAGCATAAAATCATTTAGTTATCCAATACCAAGCAATCAACCCTGAAAACATGCATGGAAGTAACATTATTAAACTGAGCAACTTATATTAAGAGCATAATACAAATTTGAAAAAAGAAGATGAATTTGAAAGAGAAATAGGAGAGGTCTGTGGGAAGTTTTGGAGGGAAGAAAAGAGAATGCACAAAATGATGTAATTATTAAATAACCTTAAAAATGAATTAAATATAAGCTCTTTAGGTCATGATTTTAAAATGCATCACTATTGAGTAGTATGCAAACATAAAACTTGCAGGTAGATAGATGGAACTAGAAAAAAAAATCATGTTATATGAGGTAATCCAAACACAGAAAGACAAATTCCACATATTCTCTCTTCTAAGTTTCCCAGCTCTAAACTGAATATGTGTGTGCTCATATGTGAGTCTATATCCGGCAGTAATTAAAAAACCAAGAATGAAATAGTGACCATTTCCAAGGTGAGAATGGAAGTGTGTGGGGGCAGAAGGAAGTAGAAAGGTATAGAGATTTGAAAGAGGAAATGGGAAAAACTTGAAGGGGGTATAATAATTTCGGAGGTAAGACAGAAAGAAATACAAAAGGGAAGATGGTAAGGTAAGGATGTCTGAAAAAGTAATATGGAATAATATTAGTAACTATCTAAGATATGTATAATCCATGTAAGCTATTGTATAAAACTAAAATTTAGTTTAAATGAAATTTTGCCATCTGTGATGACAATTGTCCCTCCATCTAACAAAAACTCCAACACCAGGCATGAGAAGTCAATTTTTGAGTTACTGGGAAGGGTTTTCTAAGAGAATCCTCAAGAATCATATGCTACTACCTATCTGAACAGAAAACTACAGTCCATTTTCAGCCTGAAAAGATGCTGTTTGTTCGGTCTGAAATACCTGAAAATAACAGGATGCAGAATGAGGAACTAGGAAAATGAAGAGGTGCTGTGCTAACTCTTGAACTTTGAATTTACACCAACTGCCAGATTCTTGGAATATAACCTTATAGTTGTCCTCAAGCGCCTGCTTTTTCAACAGTACATAACACATTGAAGACATGGCATGTATGCTTGTGGGTGCTCGCGTTCCACTTAACATCCAGCACAGTCCTGTCCAAAAGCTCCAATACCCCATCCACCCTCTTAGGAGCTGTCCAGGCTTTAAATCAATCTTAAATCTATCTACCGCATTTCAGCTCCACTTCCAGCCACTCACATTGTATTATAGGTGTCTCATAGACAAAAAAAAAAAAAAAAAAAAAAAAAAAAAAAAATCTGTTTTATCTTGTAGGATTGTGAACATCCTTACTGAATTCATGACGAAATGTCCCAGACACGGAAATTCTTAAAGCCAAGCACTCCATAGCCAGGGAACTACAAATAATCCCAGAGTGCATTGTGCCTGCTGGGAGCCTCAGTGAGAACTGTCTCAGAGCAAGGACTTCTGGGATTGTTTGTAGTAACATAGCCAGGTCTCACTATATCGTCGCTTTGCCGAGTTGCAGACGCAAAAATACAATTCCCAGAATGCTGTATTTATCGCATTACACCCTCACAAGCTATCCTCCTCCTCCCTACTTAGCCTAGAGCTCTGTCAGGACCCAGAAGTATCCCCCGGAAGCGCTTTCCCCGTCGTCACAAAGCGCACAGTGTTTTCCCTGGTCCCTGGTGTTCTGTCAATGTCCCCGCCCTGTGCCCCTCGCAGTCTTCAGGTTCAGGAGCCTTTCGGAGCCAATTTGTGATGCCATCGCCCCGCCCCCTGGTACCGGAAGTAAACACACAGGGCTGCTGCACTTGTGTGCAGGAAAAATGAGCGCTTTGAATTCTCCTGATCAGAGGAAGTCCAGCTGGTCCCTGGTCCCTGGAGAAGGGATCCTGAGGTCCCTCCCCCTTTTTAAAATTAATTTTGAGTCGCCCAGTCAAAGGAGGACTAGTCTTGGGAAGGCAGAAACGCGCTCACAGGGAAAATAAATGTCTTTTAAATATTAAAAAATAACTGGAGGCAGGAGAGATGGCTCAGAGGTTAACAACGCTGGCTGCTCTTCTAGAGTTCCTGAGTTCAATTCCCAGCAACCACATGGTGGCTCACAGCCAGCTGTAATGGGATCTGGTGCCCTCTTCTGGTGCACAAGCAGAATGAATGAATGGATGAATGAATACATGGATGGATGAATCTTAAAAAAAAAGCCGACCTTTGTCATCGCAACAGCCATCAGACACAGAGAATCCCTCCCTTATCAAGGTGCCAGGTTCCATCCCAGGGACCACACGGTGGCGCTCCAACCATCTGTCAAGGAATCTGGTGCCCTCTGGTGGAGCACACGTGTCACTTAATAACTAGCTTTATATATATGATGTTTTCATTTAATACTATGTATTTATTTCAATTTAATAAGAACAGACAAGGGCGTGTCTTGAGAGCAGGCTTCCCAGAGTCCTGTGGAGTCCGTACGCAGGAGGTCTCTGTGCTAGATCAAAGCAGGGCCTGGGGCCCCCCACCTGTGTCCATCCTCCAGTGCTCTCCCCAAGCTGATGGTAAGATTCTGTTGCTGAGGACAACACCTTCACAAGTCATTGGACACAGCGAATCCCAGCTGGCCCCTACCGAGAACCTTCACCCTTATAGACTGCTGTTTGCGATACAGGAACATACGCTGTATGCCACCAGAAGAGAAAAGTACACACCAACACAGCCATACACCCTTCACTCTCCAACAGTGACCTTCCTACAAGATTTGCTGGTGCACTTGTGGTATAAAGGTCACAGAAGAGACCAACTAATATCTAGTTGAGTTTCAGGAGGCCCACTCCTTGAGAAGGAACCTTGATCCAATACTGTTTGATTGGCCAGGAACCTGAGTCTACAGAGGCCAAGGACATAAGAGAAATCTAAATGCTACAGTTGTGCTAAAGGAGCACAGCCATACTCACAGATTAGTGCCTTGCTAGGCCATCATTGGAAATTCCTCCTGCAGGAGATGGGAATAAATACAGAGACCCACATCCAGTCGATATGCAAACAGTGAGAAGCCTTGGACCATTCCACCCTAAATGAGATGTCTGCAAGAAACCCTAAGCCCCTAAGGGCTCAAGAAACTCTGTGTGCAGAGTGTAAGCACCAGAGTGGATGAAGGACACAAGGGTAACAAGGCCTTGTAAACACAGCAGGACCAACACACATATGAATGCACCCTGACCCACAAGCTATCTTTTCTTTCACTTTCCCCTGTTGGGGTTGCCTCGACAGGCAAAGTGTATGTGTTCGGTCCTGATGCCACTTGATATGCTGGGGTGGGTGGGTATGCACAGGAGAGGCAGGGTGATCCTCTTTTCTGAAGAGCCAGGTGAGGGATGATAGTGGAAAAAAAGGGAGGGTATGACTGGAAGGAGAAGAAGGGGAGGTCTAAGACAGGGATGTAAAATGAATAAATAAAAATTTAAAAAATAAAAATAAGAAATAAGGGGGCAGGAGAGATAGCACAGAGTTTAAGATCACAGGCTGCTCTTCCAGAGTTTCTGAGCTCAATTCCCAGCACCCACATGATCATATCAATCTATAGTGAGACCTGGTGCCCTCCTCTGGCATGCAGACAGAATAGTGTACAAATAATAAAAAAATCTTCCATAATAAAGAGAACTACACTATGAATCATAAATAAAGTGTCCATCCCTCCAAAAAGAACACTCATTCCCTATTTAATAATAATAATAACAATAATAATAACAATGATAATAAATGAAAATCTTATTTTTCTCCAAGGGACTCTCATTGTGGCAACAAACCAGACTAATGTGTAGGTCCTATGAGAAGCAATAGATGGCAAAAGAAAAACTCAAGGGTATACTTGTGGGTTGTCAATGCTGCTTCTTCAGGCACCAGGCATCCACCTGGTACACAGGCACACCTATCCATGCAGGCAAAACAGTCATACGTGTAAAAATAAACAAATAGATGGGATTTACACTTCTTAGAAGAAGGGAAAAAAGCACAAGGGTCCATTAGTAAGTAAAGCTAGTTTATTGCACACACAGCCCCAGCTTAAATTTATGTATTCCCAGTTTAAATGTGTCCAGTTTAAATTCCCTGCTCAGCCAGGGCCCAGCCAGTCCCTGCTCACTGCAGAAGGAATCCTGGGGTCCCTGCCCCCCTTTCTTTTAGTGATTGCAAACTCTCCCAGTCAAAACAGAGCTGGTCCCAGGAAGGCAGACAGAGATTATAAATCATTCTTAAAGACTATAACAAGAAGCCAGGTGTGGTGTCGCATGCCTGTGGCTGTCAGTGGGGCAAGCAGAGGCTGGTGTGAGTTCCAGGCCATCTGGGTTTGCAAAACGAATTCAGGACATGCAAGGCCACAAGAGAAACCCTCTCTCCAAAAGGAAGGGTTTGCACCCCTGCCAGCTCTTCACACTCACATGTCCTAAGTCATAAAGTATGACTTCAACCAGGCTATAAGAAAGTCCTGCCAAGCACAGTGCACACACCTTTAATCCCAACACTCGGGAGGCAGAGGCAGGTAGATGTCTGTGAGTATGTCTGGGAGTTCGAGGCCAGCCTGGTATACAATGAGGCCTGGAAAGCCAGGGCTACACAGAGAAAACCTGTCTCAAAACCCCAAATTAATAATAATAATGATAATAATAATAAGATTGAAATAAAAAAAATCAGAGCCAGGCCTGCTGGCACATTGTCAGAACCAGGTTCCTTTCCCAAGGAAGGCACACAGTAGAGTTTATGGGAAAAATAGCAGATGGAAGAAAGATTTGAAACTTCATTTTATTTCATTTTTAAAATCTCAATTACATTAATTCTTAGTGGACTTGAGAGAGCAAAGACTTAAAATCAGTGGGTATTGTTTTAAAGTTTAAAGCATAAGCATGAATAAAGCCTAGTTAGTTGGAAACATGTCCAGCCTCCTTTGGGGAAGAACTAGCCTTAAGGGGACAAATTAACCTTACTGCATTCTTTCCTGCCCACTAATTATACAGTTGCTAGGAAACTGGCCCATAGGACCAGGCCAGAACTGTTTGTGGTCTCAGTTTCCATTACACAATCATGTAAAGCCAAAGCATGTAAGTCCCTGCTTGCAGTTTTGCCCCATAAAAACCTTGCTTCCCTAGATCTCCCAATGACAATAAACACTTGTAGCCACAGAAAACAACCAAAAACCTACCCAATCCCCCTTAAGGAAAATATGACATCATTCTCATTGATTTCTTCTAGCTGACATTTTGGACATGCAGAAATCCTGTTGGGGGCCCAAAGAAAATTGGAAAAATGTTTAATTAAGTAAGCAATATTTGTGGTCCAGTCTTTGAATGTTGAGAAAATAATAAAAGTCCTGTTTAGAACAGTTTAAAATGCTGGACCAATTAAGATTTGTAGCTTTCTTCAAAGCTCTCTTGGGAGCAGGCCGTGATGAGAAACAGCAATTGAAGTTGTTGAGGCAGGAACAAGCACAATTCTGGAACATGCAAGATACAAACAGATGTGTCAATGTCTCAGCATGCTGGAAGAAAAATTCTGTCAGGTTTGGTCCAGCATCTCCAGTATTCACTCCTTTTGTTCTGCAAACATATAATTTCTCACAAGCATTACACAGTTCTAAAATTATACATGTATGAGATGTTCAGAATAAAATTGAACTGTGAACCAATTTTGTCAATGCCAATTAAAAGAATGGCATAATAAATTTTGAGGATATTATAGCCAAGGATTTATTGGCCATATACTGCTGAAGTTCTGGTTAGAGACTTTTTTTTATGTCTCAGTCAGTTTTAGAGTTGTTCCCATGTGAAGGGATAATCAATTTATATTACCTGTTCTGTTTCGTCTTCTTGATTTCTCTCTTCTTGTGTGTGGCCAAGGTCTTCAGGTGGTCTTCCTCTGTGATAGCTGATTTTTATTAGTTTTGAAGGAACCCATAATTTCTATTCTCCCGTGTGAACATATGCAAAACCTCTTCCCCAGTGTAACACATTCCCTACTGTCTATTGTGAAGTTGGGGTATCTTTGAAATATATAGGCTGAAATGATTCAGCAGTTTTTTTTTCTATAACCCAGTGTTTTTGTGCAGCTGTTGTTTGTTGTTTATTAACATTTAAGAAATTTAAGGTCAATAAAGCATTATGTAATCTATCTCTGTGGTGTTTTAATACCCTTCTCCGTTGGTTAAGCATGTCCCTTAAAGTACGTTTTGATTTTTCAATGACTGCTTGACTGGCAGGATTGTGATGTATACCTGCTACATGCTTTATCTTATAATATGTAAAAAAAATCTTTCCATTTTATTAGAGACATATGCTGTAGCATTATCAGTCTTAAATTGTGTAGGCATAACCATAACTTCCATCATTTCTAATAAATGTGTAATAACTGAATCAGCCTTCTCAGAACTTATGGCTTTTGCTCATTGGAACCCTGAATATGTGTCTATAGTATGGTGCACATATTTCAGTTTACCAAACTCTATAAAATAAAATACGTGATTTGCCAAATTTCATTTTTTTGGTTACCATTAGGGTTACTTTCTGCAGTTAGTGGAGTTTAGTTACATAATGAACAAGTGGGACATTTTCACACAATTTCTTTGGCTTGTTGCCAAGTGTTAGAAAACTCTCTTTTGAAACCTTTGCTGTTAACATGGTGTTTTAATGAAATTCTGAGGCCTCTAACACACTTCCTATCAATAGTTGATCAATTTCATCATTGTCTTGTGCTAGAGGGACTTGTGGACCTATATCATATCTGATCTATGTTATATACAGTGGATTATTACTATTTCTGATTACTCTTTGTAATTGAAGAAACAGTGAAGTTAAGTCCAAATTATCCTGAATTAGATCAGAAGTTTCTATTTGCAGAAAAACTCTTTCTGCATATTGTGAGTCAGTGACTATATTAAGAGATTCTTTTTTTTTTACTTTATTTTTTTTACTTTATTTTTATTTATACATTTTTTTTTCAATGCAGTTTATTCAGGAACATTTGAACAATCCTCGGACCCCGGGGAAAGTCAGCCCACAACTTAAATAGCCTCTGGGTAGCCAACCCAGGCGTGCCACGGGGGCAATGCAGATAGGTCCACCTACATGGAAGCAAGCCAGATCCTCGGCCTTAGCCAAATGTGGAGTTGTTCGTGACAGATGACACCTAAATGAACATCTGTACAAAGTCCCAATTTATTTCTAATATCAGAGATCAGACCTCTACTCTTGCCTGATGCATCTAAAACAAAAAGGGGGAACTGTAGAGAACTGCGGAATGCTATGCCTTAAAGATGGAGCTGGTTTCTGCCTTCCACCTTCCCGATGGTGAGTGCTCTCTGTCAAGAGATTCTTGAAAATTTGATAACACCAAGAGAATTGTATATAATTTTGATTTTTGAACTGAATCATAAGGATTCAGTTTTTAAGTTTTTATTTTGTTTGTGTGTCAAAATATCCATTCTAAGACAGTCCTCCCTCTGCATAAGAATTCCTGTGGGTGAATGAGTAGAAAACAAGATAACCAAAATACAGGCCCTCTTTGGATTAATATGGTCTATATATTCATCTTGTAATTTCCTTTCTGCCTGAGCCAATTCATTTTCATCTTCAGTTGATAACATTCTTGGACTTTTAAAGTCCTTATCATCCTGTAAGTTTTGAAATAAGTTATTTAGCTCTTAGTAGCTAAATCAAATGTAGGTTATAGCCAGTTAATATCTCACAGCAATTTTTGAAAATCATTGAGAGTTTTAATTGGGTTCTTCTAATTTATACTTTTTGTGGTGGAGTTTTCTGTAGACCCATTTTGCATCCTAGTTAATTAATAGAATCTCATTTTTTACTTTTTTGGGCGCAATCTCTAAACCCCAACAAGGCAAAGTTCTATTTATTTCATGAAAAATATTTTCTAATGTTTTTCTATCTGAATCAGCTAATAAGATATCATCCATATAGTGGTAAATCATGGATTGAGGAAACTGCTTATGAATTATCTCCAACATCTGTTGTACAAAATATTGGCACAAAGTAGGACTGTTCAACATCCCCTGTGCTAAGACCCTCAAGTGATATCTTTTTATTGGACAGCTTCTATTCAAAGTGGGTGCTGAGAAAGCAAACCTTTTTCTATCATGCTCTTGTAAAGGAATTGTGAAAAAGCAATCCTTTAAATCAATCACTATAATAGGCCATTCTTTAGGTAACACGGAAGGCAATGGGATTCCGGATTGTAATGACCCCATTGCCGGAATAATTTTGTTAATGGCTCTGAGATCTGTTAACATCCTCCATTTGCCAGATTTCTTTTTGATGACAAATATAGGAGAATTCCAAGGGCTGTTGGACTCCTCTATATGTTGAGCATCCAGCTGTTCCAGGACTAACTGTTCTAGTGCCAGTAATTTTTCTTTACTCGTAGACCATTGTTCAATCCAAATAGGTTGGTCAGCCAACCACCTTGGTAAGGTTGTGGGATTTTTACTAGCAGTGGCTTCCCAACATGAAGTTGAAAAGACAGCCTCTGTTGTATTTTGTTTATGGACAGCCTATAACTGTTTTTGATGGCATTTTTAAATAATTTTAACTTGTTTATCAGGAGTATTACCTGTTTTGCCTCTGAAATTGGGGGTTGTTAATTTGGGTCTCCCATTGTTGTAACAGATCTCTTCCCCATAAGTTTATGGCTATCTCAGCCACATATGGTCTTAGTTTTCTAATTTGACCTTCTGGTCCTGTACATTTAAACCATCTAACACTTTATTTCACTTTAGATAAAGTTCCAACTCCTTGGAATTGGATATCCACCTCTTGAATTGGCTAATTTGGGGGTCAGAATTTAGGAGTGATAACTGTGAATTCAGCCCCAGTATCCACCATGCCTTCAATTTCAATATTATTTAAAATTATCTTTAACTTTGGCCTATGATCATTTATAGAGGTTTGCCAATATATTTGTTTTTTTGTTCCCTTCCTGTTTTTTTTTTTTTTTTTTTTTTTTTTTTTATCTATAAAACCTGCCCTGGCCTCATTGTTGAAGTTTTTAATGTTTATTCCCAGAGCAGTGGTGTTTAACTTTCTTGTGTAGGAGGATCCTGTTCTGCATTGGCGCCTTAGAAAGACCCCTCAGGCATTTTTGATAAAGGATTACCCCTTTTATCTGTGCTATACATTCACTAATCCAATGTCAACCCTTGCCACATCTTCTGCATATTCTAGAAAGTATAGACTCCCTTTTTGAATTATATTGTTCTTTCTCATAACTCCGTTTGCAGCAACCTTGTCCATCAAAATTAAGACATTTCCCAATGTATTTAGGGGTAGCTTCTCCTATGAAGGCCAAATTGGGTGATTGAGGTCTGATGTCAATCGTATTCATAACCCATTCATCTATTTGTGCACACCTTGCTTTTAATGTCTGTATTACCTCTTTGCATTCAAAATCTTTGCATTTTCAAAAGCTTTTCTAGCTAGTGGATCTGATATATTTGTATCCCCAGCTGAAGTCAATCTTTGCAAAACATTAATGAATGTTTCACATGGAGCTTGTATGACCTGAGAGAATGGCTCAAGCCGTTTTCCTGATTCCTCAACCTTGTCCAAGGTATTTAAGGCTGCTAGATGACATAATGCTAAGGTTTCTTCATTATATACAGCTTGTATCTCTGTGTCAGCCTATTGGCCATCACCAAGCAGCTGTTCCTTAGAAACACCAACAGCCCTGGCTCTATTTTTGTATGCTATCTCTCTAGTCTTTTCTCCTCATCATGATAGCCATTGTAAATATGGCTCAGGTTCTTTTATTGCCTTTGCCATATCCTCCTAGTCCTTTGGGATTACTCTACTGATTGACCAGAAACTCAGCATTTGTTTAAAAAAATGGTGAATGCATTCCAAAATTGGTGACACTTTCTTTAAATTTTCTCAGGTCTAGCACTTCCACAGGGTGCCATTCAGCCTCATGGTAATCATGTGGGTGATCATCATCTGCTGGTCTCTGTTGTACACTGACTGGATAAGCTAACATTTGTTTTCTAACTGTCTTTGTTTGGCTTTCTTTATTATTATATTTTGCCTCTGCCTGCGTATTTTCTTTACTTAGTATTCTAAACTCTTCTTTTAAGGTCTGTACCCATATTTCACACCTATCTCTCTGTTGTTTGTTTTGTTCAATAATCTTTTGAATTTCTTGTTTTATGCCTCCCTTCTAACTTTTATTTTTTTATAGCGTTCTAGTTATTCTTTGTGTTTTCCAGTATCTTTTCTAAAACCTCTGCCCTATTTTCCTGTTGTTTATTATGTTCTGTAAGATCTCTTGTTTTATGTCCTGTTTCCAACCTTCATTTTCTTTTTCATTGTGTTGTTACGGTATCTTTTCTAAAGCCTTTGCCTTTAAGAATACATAAAAGGATTACTCAATTATTAAAGTTAAATTGAGGAATATGAATGTAACCATAGTCATAATTTCTAAACTTTCCTTTATTTCTGTCTTAAAACCATAGAAGAGATTATCAGCCAAGCTCAGAGAAGTCTGTTTTAATGTTTCTCTCATCCTGTTACACTGTAGGGGCAACCAATTTTGTTCAGTCTCAGGTCTGTCCACAGTAGGCTTTCTTTTGCTCTGACTCTTAAGAGTCTCTCTTAAAGAGCCAGTAATGTATGTGGGAGTTTTTAGTTTTAAATTTTGGGTTGTATCCCTGGGAGCTTATTCCTCTCCCCCACCAAATTATATTAAAGTTGGATTTAAAGGGTATAGATACTTAGATTAGTTGGGTGCCATTTGTTGTAGGTTATTAATATTTACTATTGATAAATCTTTTAGTTAAGCAGTAGTTATTCCTAAACAGCAGTATAACCAAATCACCACACAGAGACTAGGATTTTAATTAACCTAGAGCACAATGCTGGCCAACAGTTACTCCATCCTAAACCTCTAAACCCACAGTTTCCTACCATTCAGATTCACCCACCATACTTGCTTTAAGTGATATCTTAGTTCCAGTTCATTTCAGCATGTGGTGCCAAGACTTCTCTTGCAGATTCTCCTCCTATCCTCTTCTGCCTCCTTCCTCTTTCTCTCACTCTGGACCAGGATGTCTCACCCTATCCTCTCCATTGCTCATTATTGTGGATGGTTGTTTTAATTGAAAATATAGAGAACAAACGGTGGCATGTTTATGCAAACTTGAGACAGGTGATGCTTATAAAAAGTATTTGGATTGAAACCAGACAATGAAGGAGAGAAATCATCATTTGAATAACAAAGGTAAATTGTATACATTCAAAAAATTTTATACCAATATAATCTCTTGTATCACATTAGAACAACATGGTCTAAAACTAGACCTCAATAATAACAAAAAAAATTGTAAATAGCCTGCATACGCATGGAAACTGAACTCTACTCAATGACAGCTGGATTATGGAAGAAATAAACTAATTACACTTTCTAGAATTTAACAAAAATGAAGGAACCAACTTACCCAAACTAATGAGACATAATGAAAGTAATTCTAAAAGGAAAGTTCGTAGAACTAAGTGCCTTCATAAAGAAATCTGAGGCATCTCAAATCAACATAACAACAGACGTAAAAGACTTAGTCAAAAGGAAGCAGACATATACAAGAGGAGTAGATGGCTACAAATAAGCGAACTTAGGGCAGAAATCAATAAATTAGAAACAATGAAAAAAATTCAAAAAATAAACAAAAGCAAGAGCTGGTTCTTGGAGAAAATGACAAAGATAGATAAACCTTTAGCATAACTAAAACACAGGGAGATACTATACAAATCAGCAAAATCAGAAAATAAAAGGGGGTATAATTACAGACACTGAGGAAATTCAAAGAATCATTAAGTTTCACCTTACAAGTCTATATGCCACAAAATTTGAAAATCTAAATGAAATGGAATATATTCTTGCTAGATTCCACTAATCAAAGTTGAATCTGGATCATGTACCTAAGTAATAGACCTACATGCCCTAATGAACTAGAAGCATTCCTCAAAAGTCTCCCTACCAAACAAAGCCCAGGGCCTGATGGTTTCAGCGAAGAATTCTACCAGACCTTCAAAGAAGAGGTAACGCCAATACTCTTTAAACTATTTCACAAAACAGAAAAAAGGAACATTACCAAACTCATTTTATGAAGCCACATTCACCTTGATATATAAACCTCACAAAGGCTAACTAAAACACAGGGATACACTGTGTTTTAAAAAGTATTTGGATTGAAATACTTGTATTTCAATTTTAAAAAAGTATTTGGACTGAAAGATTATTTCAGACCAATCTCTCTTATGAATATTGAAAAAAAATACTCAATAAAATACTTGTAAAATGAATCCAAGAAAACATCAAAAATCTCATCTACCATGACCAAGTGGCTTCATCCTAGGCATGCAGGGGAGATACTATATACAGAAAACCATCAGTGTAATCCACCACATAAGCAAACTGAAAAAGAAAAACCACATGATCATCTCAATAGATGCTGAAAAGCATTTAATAAAATCGAACCTCCATTAATGTTTAAAATCTTAGAGATATCAGAGATAAAAGGCACATGCCTAAACACAGTAAAGATAATGTACAACAAGCATACAGCAAATATCAAACTAAATGGAAAGCAATTTAACTCAGTCACACTGAAATCAGAGACAAGTCAAGTTTACTCACTCTCTCCTTTCTCTTCAACATAGTCCTGGAAATTCTAGCTAGAGCAGTAAAACAACTAAAGGAAATCATGGGGATACAAAGCAGAAAGGAAGAAGTCAAACTATCACTATTCATGGTTGATATGATAGTATGATATGGTTACATGAGTAACCCTAAAAATTCTACCAGAGAACTACTACAGCTGATAAACACCTTCAGCAAAGTGGCTGGATACAAAGTTGCTAAAATATATCTGAAGCCCTCTTGTATAGGAAAGACAAGAGAGCTAAGAAAGAAATTAGGGAAAAAACAACCTTGCAATAGCCACAAATAACATAAAGTACACTTATGTGATTCTAATCAATCAAGTGAAAAATCTGTATAAAAAACTTCAAGTATTTGAAGAAAGAAATTGAAGAAGATACCATAAGATGGAACAATCTCCCATACTCATGGATTAGTAGGAATAACAGCCAAATGGACATCCTACCAAAAGAAATATAGAGATTCAATGCAATTCCCATCAAGATATGAATACAATTCTTTAAAGACCTTGAAAGAACAATTCTCAACATCACATAAAAAAAAAAACACAAAAAAAATTCAGAATAGTTAAAAGAATCAAGTACAATAAGAAAACTTCTGGAGGTATCTCCATCCTGAATCTCAAGCTGTACTATAGAGAAACAGTAAAACAGTGTGGTACTGGCATAGAAACATACTGGTGGATCAGTGGAATTGAATCAAAGACCCAGAAATAAACCGACACACCTACAACACCTGATTTTTGACAAAGAAGCCAAAACCATTCAATGGAAAAAAGAATATCTTCAACCAATGGTGCTTCTCTAACTGGATGTTCATATATAGAAAGATACAAATAGATCCATAATTATCACCCTGCACAAAAGTAAAGTCCTTGTGAATCAAATACCTCAATATAAAACTAACACTCTTAATCTGTTATTAAAAAAAGTAAGGAAGATCTTGAACACATTGGCACAGGAGACAACTTCGTGAACAGAACACCAGCAGCACAGGCTCTAAGATCAAAAATCAATAAATGGGACCTCATGAAACTGAAAAGCTTCTCTAAAGCAAAGGACATTGTCTGCAGAAAAAAATGATGGCTTACAGACTGGGAAAGGATCTTCACTAATTCTGCATCTGACAGAAAGCTAATACCAGAATATAAAAAGAACCCAACAAATCAAATAATCCAATTAAAAATTGGATACAGAGTTAAAGAGAAATTCTCAACAGAAAAATATTGAATGGTGTAGAAACACTTAAAAATGCTCAACGTCCTTAAAAGTCTGAGAAATGAAAATCAAATTGACTCTGAGATTCCCCCTCACACCCATCAGAATGGCTAAGATCAAAAATTCAGGGGACAACACATGCTGGAGAAGATGCGCAAGAAGGAGAACCCTCCTCCATTGCTGGTGAAAATCTAAACTTGTACAGCTGCTTCGGAAATCAGTCTGGTGCTTTTTCAGAAAACTGGGAATACTGCTACCCCAAGACTCAGCTAAAAAACTCCTAGGCATATATCAGAAAGATGCTCAACCATACAACAAGGACATTTGCTCAACTATGACAATAACAGCTTTATTCATAATAGCCAGAATCTGGAATCAAACTAGATGTCCCTCAATGGGGGAATGGATACAGAAATTGTGGTACATTTACACAAGGAAATACTACTCAGATATTAAAAACAAGAAAATCATGAAATTTGCAGGCAAATGGATGGAACTAAAAAAAATCACCCTGAGTGATATATCTCAGAAGCAGAAATACATGTATGGTATATATTCATTTACAAGTGATTATTACCCATACAATATAGATTGGACATACTAAAATCTACAGACCTTAAAAACCTAAAGTACAAGGAGAAACAGAGAAACATAGGGAAGATGCTTAATTCTCATTCAGAAAAGAAAACAGGATAGACGCCAGAACGCATAGAAGAGAGAGAACAGGATAGGAGCCTTTCACAGATGAACACTAAGTGACTCCACTCAAGAGGTGATTGAAGCAGATACAGAGACCCACAGCAAAATTTTGTATAGAGCACAAAATGTCTTATTGAAGAAGTGGGAGACAGAAGGACCTAAAGGGGACAGGAGTCACACAAGGAGACCGACAAAAAAAAATCTGGGTCCTGGGGCCCTGCATAGACTCATGCATCAACCAAAGAGCATGAGAGGAATTAGACCCCCTGCTCAGATGTAGCACATAGACAGCTCAGTGTCCCTATGGGATCCCTAGTAAGGGGAGAAGAGACAGTCTCTGAACTTGGCTGCCTGCTTCTTGATCACTTCTCCCTGGTGGGACCACCTAGTCAACCTACAGATGAATAGGATACAGGGAGTCTTAAAGGAACCTGATAGGACAGGGTCTGATAGGACCTTCCCTATCAGAGGACTACAGGAGAAGGATAGGAGAGAAGTAGGGAGGGATGCTGGGACCTAGAGGAGAAGAGAGAGCCATGCACCTGCTCAGGGCTCTCTCTGATCCACTGTGTTTGTAAAAATGGAGAGACCCAGCATAAGCCCAAATAAAACTCTTTGCTCTTGCATATGTGGTCTGGCTCCTGATGATCTTTGGTCACCCTAAGATCTGGCCATAACATATGGGTTCTTATATTGGATCCCCAAGTCTCCCAAGCACCCCAGGCACATGGAGCTGAACAACAGCCAGTAAATGAGCACTCTGTCAGTATCTGTCTGTGTCTTTCTCGGTGTTTCTCTAGTTTGTTTTTTTGGGGACTCAAGGCAAAATGTGTAATATGTGTCGTCAGAAAGGTTAGAGCTGATGCTCTGGACAGCTGTGGGCCACAGGGGGTCTGGAAGACTTTCCAGATCCCCCCCCAAAAGGGCACATCTGTAAAGGGAGTTGAGCACCGAGTTTTCTTTGATCTCTGGATCTTTGGACAAGGATAATGCAGGTAGCTCCTGCAGCAGAGATTCACTGATATCCTACTTTCCTTTTCCACTGCAGGAGTGGTGGGATCTGTTGTCTGGCTCTGTGTATTTTTCTGCTGCACAAGCAATGGGATCTAGTCTGTGTCTTGTTTAACTGTTTTGACTCTCGCTGTCATTTTTTGTCTCTGGGACTGACTGAGGACATGGGACAAAATCCTTCTATCCCCCTAGACCTGATTTTTTTCCCATTTCAGGAGGCTTGAGCCATGCTTCACAGTCTCCAGTGAGAGTGGCAAGAATGTGGCAAGGGATTGATACAGTATGTGGAGCTCAGGATTGGCACCTCTGCCAATGTTCTCTGGTCTCTGGTCTGGCAGATCTTATCCACTACTCTGGCCTCGGGTCTGGCAGAGTGTGTCCCCTGCTCTGGCCTCTGATCTGGCAGAAATTTGCTGCTGCTGTGGTCTCTGGTCTGGCAGAGTTTGGCTGGTGCTTTGGGCTCTGGTCTGGTAGACAGAGATCAACAAATATGTTGCTGCTCCATTCTCTGGTCTGGCTGAATGCAGGTCATCATTCCAAACTCGGGTGTAGTTGGATGGAGCCTGATTTGGGGGTAGGTCACCACTAATGGAATAGGATAGAGGGCCCATAGAGAGACAGGCCACTGTTCTGAGTTTTTGGTATTTTTTCTTCCATTCTCTTCGAGCGCATTATACCCAGTACATTTTTTTTCCTTTGTTGTACTTTTGTGATTTTGTTTGCTTGTGATGGTCTCAGTGGGCTGGTGATCAAACAGCTGTGCTCCATTGTGACTTTGCCTTCCCCATGCTCCCAACACTACAAGCTGGGGCACCTCTGGTCATCAGTGGAAACACATATTTCCACATATTTGGCGAGGAAGGCTCGGTTGGAGAGGGGTCTGTGTGCAGATAGTCTTTCTGGGCTTGACCTTGTTGCCTCCTTGCTATCTCTATGAGGAAGTTCGGTGACCTGAGGTTAGCTCTAGCTTGGAACAATGACCACCAAATAATGCTCTTAGTTGAAAGGTATTGTAGTTATTACTATTATTATTATTTGGTTAGGGTCCCCTGTAGCCCAGCCCAGCCTTAAACTAAACAGCTATAAGATGACCTTGAATTTCTGATCCTTCTGCTCCACCTCGTATCAAGTGAGGTACACTCCCAATCCCACAAACTTCTTTTTTTTAGCCATAGGTGGCTTCAACAAGGAAGTGAACCAAACTCAAATAGGGAAGGCTTGGCTCCACTGAGTTCCTGGGTCTGAGCCTGTGTACTGGCACTGTACACAGAATACCCACCTGAGCATCTTGATATGTCACTTATTATCATGGCTGTACTTATGAGATTGTCACCTGAGAATGAAAACAATTCTTTTTTAGTTAAGGTCTCATACTGGCAACTAAAAGAATTTTATTAGAAAATCTTAGAAAGCACATGTATGATTGTGGTTTGAATGGGTGGGGAACCTCTGTCAATGCGCTCCCCAAAGTGCTAAAGGTCGTAAGCATGGGGAATGGGGAGGAGTAGATGAGGAATTCACCATGTCTGAGTATCTACCCCTACCCCCCAGAAAATGAGTTGCTTTAATTAATCACCAATGCAAGAAAAAAAATAGCTAGAATGCATTTGAGGTTCAAGGTTTAGAAGTGAGGCTGCAGGGGTCCTTTTGGCAATGCTTTGAAGAACTGCATCCATTCAAGTGCAATGTTTGTAAATTCACACTGAGCAAGGAAGGCAGGGAAGGGAAGGGGAGGGAGGAGAATAAAAAGGAGGACAGGGGAGAAACATGTTCAAACTTTTCCTGTCAAGAAAACGAAAAGAAAAAAAAATCTTAATGAAGTCCCACTTTTTGTATGTGTGCCCAAGAATTTTTTTATCATTATTTATTTAATTATTTGTGTCAAATATTTTTTTAATTTTTTAAACTTTTATTAATTACACTTTATTCACTTTGTATCCCCCCCATAAGCCCCTCCTTCCTCCCCTCCTAACCCCACCTACTTTTCCCTTTCTTCATGAATGATCCTCCCCAAGTCCACTGATAAGGGAGGTCTCCCTTTCCTTCCTTCTGATCTTAGTCTGTTAGGTCTCATGAGGAGTGGCTGCATTGTCTTCCTCTGTGGCCTGAGATCAAAGAGCAGGCCAATCAGTTTATGTTACAGGCAGTCCCTCTTCCCATTACTATGTAACCCACTTGGACACTAACTGTCATGGGCTACATCTATGCAGGGGTTCTAGGTTATCTCCATGCATGGTACTTGGTTGGAGTATGAGTCTCTGGAAAGACCTTGGTGTTCAAATTTTCTCATTCTGTTGCTCTCCTTGTGGAGTTTCTGTCCTCTCCAGATCTTACTATTTCCCACTTCTTTCATAAGATTCCATGTACTCTGCCCAACACTTGGCCATAAGTCTCAGCATCTGCTTTGATAGTCTGCAGGGCAGAGCCTTTTAGAGGGCCTCTGTGGCAGGTTCCGAACTTGTTTCCTGTTTTCTTCTTCTTCTGATGTCCATCCTCTTTGCCTTACAGGATAGGGATTGAGCGTTTTAGTCAGGATCCTCCCTCTTGATTAGTTTCTTTGGATGTACAGATTTTAGTAGGTTTATCCTATATTATATGTCTATATGAGTGAGTATATACCGTGTGCCAAGAATTTTTAAGTTGTGTTTATGTGTACATTCCTTTCATCATATTTACATATATACTCTAAACGTTTGCTGAATAATGGTGTTTCAATGTCGTTCCCACATTTCAACTGAATTATTTTTGGGCACTAAATCTAAACCTAATTCTTATCAATATTTGGAGGTTTTACTTGTTTTGAATGTGTGGTTTTATTTTCTTAGTTAACAGTGTGTACACAGTCCCTTACACCAGGGTCATCATATTTGTGTCTCTAACAAAGTAATGAAAAACATTAAATAGTACTAATAATGTTAATGACTAAAATGAAAATAACTGAGTGCATTGTACAATGATCTCAGATGCTCTTTTCAGACAGGACATTTTATGATGAAATTTTTTTCATGAGGCACAAAATGCCTGCTAAGCTTAAGGCTTGTTTACAACATTCTCTTGAAAACAAGGTTCAAGATGAATCCTGAAGTCATAACATCAAATGATGTACAGAGAGGACATAATCACCTTTGCAGATATGGGCTCCTAGGGATAAGTATGGTAGGATTCAAAGCTCAGGACACTTTCTGAGAATATGACTTCTCATAAAACCTAATGAAAAAATTGATTCATCCCAGAAAATGAACATATACATAAAACCAAATACATATAAAGCAGGTAAATGTCAGGAGAAGGACCAGGTTAAAAACTAACACCAAATAAGTATCACTGTTGCTGTATCTGGAATTTCTACCTTATTTGGAATGCAGAGACAAGAAGACTGTTAACTCCTGTATTGAAGGAAGTGCATCTGCATAAAGAAAAGCAATGTTTCAATTCTCCTGTTCTTTTTTTCTTCTCCCCTTCCTCCTCCTTCCTTACCTCCTATATATGAAGCAAATGTTCTACCTCTTAGTTGTATTCCTGCCTTCTGTACAAAACAGGCAGAAACAGATAATCTTTGGATATAATGAAGCCAGATGCTAAATCTCACTAAAGCTTAAAGGAAGTAACTTGTTATGGGATAAATTAAAGAGAACACAGAGAAGGCAACAGGCATAGAGTAGGGTGTCCTAGTAACAGCAGTAACAGAACAAGATAAAAAGACTCCAGGAAAAATTTTTTACAGATGGCACAATGGCTGGCATTAACAAATAAAATGCTACATGCTCCCATCCTTTAGGTGAGAATTCTGTTTTACTATCAGATTATGAAGACTTTGTTAAAGGAATTTACTTTTTAAAAGGTTATTTGTCCTTTCACAGAGAGTTATTGTGAATTAGGTACCCAATACTCTGCTAAGTCCTGAACACACAAAAATGATTGATGTAAACACCACTTTCTCTATAAGCTTACAGTCTTGTGGGGTAATCCACCATAAACAAACCCATAGACCATGCATAGAAATGTATACATCACTATAAATTCCACTATGAAACCTAAAGGAAAGCAAGAGGTACCTAACACCCCAGAAAAGATAAAGAACATACATATTCAAAGGCTGAGAGATGAGAACATTTTAGTTCAGTAGGTGAAATGAAAGAAGGTGAATTTGTTTTCAGTATACTAGGGAAGAAGAATGGAATGATGATGATGATGATGATGATGATGATGATGATGATGATAATAATAATAATAATAAAAAGATTAAAGAAGGATGGTAGCCATCCCTCTCTGCTGCTGCTGTTTTTTTCATCCTTGCAACCCTCTCATGTGACTCTATGCCCTCTAGTGGTGACGGGAGGCAACTTCTCCATCATTTCTCTCTGGAACTGTTGATGGTTTGTTTAATCAGCAGAGCCTGCAGGGCTGGTGGCCTCCAGGGAGAACCCATGAACTGGAGGCTCTGGCAGGGTGACTCCAGGAAGTGACCATGCTTCCTCAGCCCGGTTCTGGATGGAACTCGGAACCCTGGTTGCCAGGTAACGGGAGGCCAGCAGCAGCAACAGCAGCCTGGACAGACCAGCCGGTCCAGAGGAGCTGGAGAGATGAGTCTCTTCTGCTTCCAGACCTCCACGGGCTCAGGTCTCAGAGAAGACAGCGGTGGTCGCCTGTGCCGCTGCTGGAGACATGTGGTGCGCTCCCTGACACATTTCTGGCCTGTTCCCCACTGGGAGACCAAGGTAACCAGGGCCGTCCTGCAGCAGGGAAGCTTTCTGGTCCACCCCACCCCCCATCCACCGCGATCGCAGCCTGGAAGAGTGTTCCTGTTGGGACACTGAGGAACGCTTTTCATGCCTGCTTCCCGCTTAGGTGTAGGGAAATTGGTCATTGGTGCCCCTCGGGGTTTGCACACTTAAAGCCTCCCTCCTGCCCTGGTCCTTCCTCATAGCGAAAGGTAGTGAGCCTTCCTTCATGGCATCCTCATGCTCAGCAATGATCACATGGACTATGTGAAGCAGATGATTCCCTATTTGCCCACCTTCTGGCCCTTTATCCAAAGATTGCCACCATCTGGTTGGTTCTGGACCTGATGCTGAAAAGGCAGGAGAGTGGTTCCACCAGGGATCTAGCCAGCTCTCAGATCTTCTCCTGCTGTTTCCCAGGGCCAGTGCCCTGTGCCCTCACAGAACCGGACGTGTGAGTCCCAGCAGCCTGAGTCCCAGGCCAGACCCCTTAAAGTGACATGGCCAAACATGGGTGATTGTGGCAGGGTGGGGCTCTCACAGGTGCCATTCACCTTCCCCAGGGAATCTCACACACCACCATTTCTCATGCCCTGAGCGACCTTTCCCCGTTTGTGTAAAGGATTCTGGACCCCATTTGCACTGTTTGTTATGGATGGAGCCCCTAGCACGCCCACACCCATCCCTGGGAAGATTCTAATAGTTCCTTCTAGATGTCTGGGTGGCTTGGGGACATGGGGCAGTAGGGGTATCACCCCCATGAACTGTCACAGGTATAGATCCTTCAGGCGGAAAAGCAGACAAAGACATGAGTAGGCTTGGGGTGGAGGGGGAGGTGAGCAGGAAGGGGCGTTTAAGGCCAGGGTGGAGGGCCAATTTTGGCCAGGAGCCTCACCTTTGGGGTTCTCTACCTAGGGACTGTCCTCACGACCTAACCTGCTGGTAGAGGATAGAGGTTTCCCACTGGGCTCCTAGGTTTTGAGCAGCAGAGGGAGAGACAAAAAAGGAAAGGCCCTGGGGGATACCAATGCCCCCCCGCAGTTCCAAAGAGAGGCCAGACTCCCGACACAGTGTCCCTTTGCCCTGCTCTCACCCACAGTGCCATCTTCTCGTTCTTGTCCCAGTGGCTGCAGAAATTCCCCCAGGATTTCTCTGGGCCCCCGGACCTGGCCATCGTGAGACGGCTGCTGGACTATGCAAGGATCCATGTGCCCACTGCAGAGTCGGACTGCCAATCTGGGGAGATCCTCCGGGCAATGGATAAGCCCTAGATAAGCTTAAGCCTGAGAAGGAGGAGGAGAATTAGGAGGAGGATGAGGACCCGAGGGAGGCGCCTAGTGAGGTAGCAGCTGATTCCAACCCCGTGTCCCACAGGGGAAGTGTCCTGAAGCTCTGGCCAAGGAAGCAGAGGAGGAAGACTGTCAAATCGACTGTCCTGCGGGTAGGAGAGGGGACTGTGCCTTCCCTGGCATGGAGAGGCCATCTTGGGTTAGCTCACCCCATTCTGCGTGCCTTCAGGCTGCTCCCTTATCCCAGATGACGGCTCACCCCTTTCTTTGCCCAGATCCGGGGCTACGTGGGGCCTCAACTGCAGAGCTGTCCATGCAAGACACCTTGGTGGTACAGGAGAAACGGAGCCTGGTTTTGGAGGCAGATGCTAAGCCCAAAGAGGATGCTGAGATCCTGGATCCCATGGCTGCAGGATCCCCAGTCTTGCCAGAAGCTGGACCAGTGCAACCTCTGGCTTTAGCATCAGAGGACACACAGGCCCTTGTGGACTTGGCGGATGAGCTACTGTTTCTCTCCACTGTAGTGCACTTGGGGGCACCCATTCCCCTGTCCCCGCTGCCCGAGGTAGACATATAGTTCGTACAATTGCCGGCTGAGCTGCATCCAGCGCCTTCTCCCCTTAGAGAAAAGATTCCCTTAATTTTGTATATTTTTAAATTGCTGTTTTTCACTCTTGTGTTATTGTTGTTGGTTTCATATTATTATTATTTAAAACGTGTTGCTTACTCAACTTAAGTGATGTATTCAGAGATGGGGCCTCCCCATCGGCCCACAGTGGGTGGCTTAGCCAAGGGGTAAGGAGCCTGTTTTTGTTGAGAGTTTCCTGCGAGTTGGGCATGTGCATCCATCTATAGAAGATGCTGCCAGGTGTGTAGTTGGTGCGCAGGGGGTCTACTGGGATAGATTGAGCCCCAGAAAAAAAAGCCCAACAGGGCCAGTGCATGACAGCAGAATTTTGGGGCCACAGCTGGGCCAAGAGCTAGGCTCTGAGGACCAGGACCAGGACCAGGACCAGGAACAGTACCAGGACCCAGCTCTGTGGACACTATCCCTGAGGGGAAAAAAAACCCTATAATTTGAGATACAGAGTACATTTTGGGGGATCATTTAAATACATGATATTTCTACATAGCCATGCCTGTTTTAGAACTCAGTTTTGGAGCTGGGCATGGTGGCACACACCTGTAATCCCAGCACTCAGGGAAGAAGAGACTTGAATTTGAGGCCAGCCAGGTCTACAAAGTAGATCTAGGACAGCCAAGACTACACAAGGAAATTTTGTCTAAAAAACAAACAAATAAATGAACGAACAAACACAAAAGAGAGCTAATTGTGTGGACCAAGCTGACCATAATCTCAGAAAGATTAGGTTTCCATGGACTCCCAGGTCTACGATGACAGGGATGCATCTCTGAGCAAAGCTAAGATATTTTTAATGACTTATTCTTGAATCAAGGAATGAATGGATAAAATAAGATGTACACAGGTAACATTTTTTTTCTTTTAATGAACAGTAATAAGTCTTCAAATTCTACATTTATTTACAATTGCAAAATCATTTCTGATGTTGTCAGTAAGTGGGTTTTCTCCTTTGCTTTAATTTCATCCATTGAAAAATGTTTGAGTATGTATGTGCCATGAGAGGACAACTTATTGCTGTTTACTATCTGTTTACATCCCATATATGAGTTTTCAACATGAAACCCAAAGAGTCTTTTGACCAGTGAAAGAACTGGCCCTTATTTAGGTTTAAAAATGATTTATGTATGTGCTGGTGTGTGAATTTGTACATACAAAGGCCCAAGTATAGAAATACTAGAAAAATTCTATAGGAGTAATATTGGCTACCCAGAAATTGAGCTCAAATCATCAGGCTTAGAAACAACCAAGTATTCCCACTGAGACAACTCTCTGACATTCACTTGTAGATCTGAGACAGTTTTATGAATAAGTCTTTACTCCTAAGAATGAACTAACACATTCCAAAAAAAAATGACAGCATTATATCATTTTAATTTGTACATAGCATTTATTATTATTATTATTATTATTATTATTATTATTATTTCATGTTCTTCCATCCTTATAGGACAATAGGTTTATAATCTGGATAGAAGACAATGTTTTACTGATGTAATATTTCAATTAAGTTTATTTGAGTATCAATGAACTCAGTGGGGAATGTCTGTGGTAAGCAAAACTGGCAACATGACTTTGAACATATAACAATGACTAAAATAAACCCCACAAAGCTGTCACCAAGTCTTCATACATTTGTCATGGCCTAAGAACCCATAGTCAGATTACACATACACACACAACATGCTGTTTTGAAATAAATATCATTGCTGTTACATTATTCAGCACCTCTAGATAATTCTCTCAGAAGGCAGTATTTCAACATTATGTGTCATGTAGTAACTAATGGGAACATAAGAAGAATGGAACTTCAAATAACATATATATGTGTGTATATATATATTCATATATATTTATGCATATATACATACATACATATACACTATTAAGCATTTTAACATTAATGTTGGTAAAAATAGAACACATTGGGGGAACATCTTCCACCCTTGGACGTGTACTCAGAAAGCTGACATGAGAATCAAGACTTCAAATGCAGCTTTGCCTAATTACTGACATCCAAATCAGGTTTGAAAACAAACATCTTAAAGGAATTTGTGAAAATGAAAAACAAAAGCACCATGCTTTCTCAGAGGCCCTTCATTGAAAAGCATGATCACATACCACATGGTATAAATAAGCAATGGATCACATAGATGATGGGAATCCCATTCTATACTTTTCAGCAGAAAAATACCTATCAGCAAGTGGAAATGCATTAGATCAACAGCAGCCACAGAAAGAATAACAGATTTACCTAATAAACTTCTGTGATTGGATTTGATACACATACATCAAACTTCAATACCTACTCCAATGTTTCAAAATATAGAACACAACCACAATTGGTGACTTCCTCCTTTACGTTATAAGTGAACATGGTAAATAATTTACTTCCTCCAAGGCTATGATGAAAAACAGATTAAAAAAATTTTTTTTAGTAGATTCTTAGGGAGTACAGATTTTAGTATGTTTATCCTGTATTATATGTCTAATACCCACTTATGAGTGAGTATATACCCTGTGTGTCTTTCTGCTTTTGGGATACCTCACTCAGGATGATCTTTTCTAGATCCCACCATTTGCCTGCCAGTTTCATGATTTCCTTATTTTTAAATGCTTAGTAGTATTCCCATGTGTAAAAGTACCACAATTCCTATATCCATTCCTCAATGGAGTGGGACCTGGGTTGTTTCCAGCTTCTGGCTATTACAAATAAAGCAGCTACAAACATGGTCCAGCAAATGTCCTTGTTGTACACTTGATCAAATTTGGGATATATACCTAGGAGTGGTATAGCTGGATCTGGAGGTAGCACTATTCCTAATTTTCTGAGAAATTACCACATTGATTTCCAAAGTGGTTGTACAAGTTTACATCACGACCAGACATGGAGGAGTGTTCCCCTTTTCACACATCCTCTCCAGAATGTGTTGTCACTTGAGTTTTCGATCTTTTCTGTTCTGATAGGTGTAATGTGATATCCTGGGTTCATTTTGATTTGTATTTCCCTGATGACTAAGGAAGACTTTTGAGGGGGCAGGAGTTCCACAAGGAGGGCATTGGGACTGATACTCCAACCAAAGACCATGCATGGAGATAACCTTGAACCTCTTCAACTCCTGCCCAGATATATTCCATGGCAGCTCAGTCTCCAAGTGAGTTTCCTAGTAATGGGAACAGGAACTGTCTTTGATATGAACTCAGTGTCTGGCTCTTTGGTCACCTCTCCTTGATGGGGGAGTAGGCCACAGTAGAGGACAATGCAGCCAGTTCTGATGAGATCTCATAGGCTAGGGTCAGATGAAATTGGAGGAGGACCTCCCATATCAGTGGACTTTAGGACAGAAATAGGAGGAAGTTAGGAGGTTGAATAAAGGAGGGGATGAAGGATGGAGCCACAGCATGGATACAATGTGAATAAACTGTAATTTACAAAAACATAAATTTTTTAAAAGTTAAAAAAAAGAAACAACCTTCAGATACTAGAAGGTTTTTTTGTTTACATCCCAGGATATTGTTTTTTAAGAAAGAGATTTTCTGTATAGCCTTGACTGACCTGTCATACTTTCTAGACCAGGCAGGCCTTAAACTAACACAGATCCATTTCCTTCTGCCAGTCATAGTGCTAGTATTAGAGGCATTTGCCAACAATCCAGGCTTTGATTTTTTTAATTTAATTTAATGTTTTATTTTTGCGACATGGTATCTCAGTGCATCATTGCCAATCCAGGACTCTCTTTGTAAACCAGGCTGACCTTGAACTCACAGAGACCTACCTTCATCTGCCTCTCAAGTGCTGGGACTATGGATGTGTGTCACCATGCCTCGTAAGACTTTCTTATAGCCTTGTCACACTATGTGATTTCAGATATATCTAGCCACACATCTAGCCTGTTTTTTTAGACAATGTTTCTCTCTAGCCATGCATGTCCTGGACTTGCTTTGTAGACCAGGGTGACACTGAACTTACACAGCAGCATGCTTGTGTCTCCTAGAGAGACAGGATTAGAGATATGTGCCACAAAGCCTGGCTCAGATTTTTTATTTCAATAATATATCTATATGATTAAAACATAAATTGAAACATATACATATGATTAAAACAAAATGTATATATTAATATATAACATATTTATTAAATATATTGGTTTATATTACTATATTTAGTGAGAATATATTAATTATACATATGAATATTTTGGTATTTTGAGAGAGGGTTTCTCCTTTTAGCCTTGGCTATCTTGGACTAGATCTGTAGACCAGCCTGACCTTGAACTCACAGAGACTGGCCTGCTTCTGCCTGGCAGAGTACTGGGATTAAAGGCCTATGCCAACTCTTAGTATTTAGGCACCTGTTTCTGGCTTTCCTAGCAACCTGTGATGACATTACGTGTTGACTGCCAGGGAGGGCAGGTGTGGTTACTTTGCTCCTTAAAAGGATCTGCCTGCCCACTTTGTCTCTCTCTTGGCCTCTCGCCCTCTTGCTATTGCCTTCTTGCGCTCTCCCCCTTCTCTGTTGGGGTGCCCCCTTCTCTCTCTTCTGCTATCATGTCCTGCTGTCTCCTTCTCTCTCTCTCTTCATCTCCATCCGAGAGACCACCTGAGTATGCAAACAACTGTAAAATAAAAAACAGCTGTGACTATTCCCATCTTTGAATTAAAGCCAGAGCCACGTAGCTCTCAAAAGGCAGGATAAACTGCTCCGAGATAGGTTTTAAAAAATAACGGCAGGGTGAATTGTTTTGAGAAAACTCACAAATGGCCAAAAACTGCAAACAACTAGCTGTAAACTATCTCCATGCTATTCTTGCTGACCAATCAATGTATAGAGCAAAAGTGGCCAGATTTTTAAGTATAAAAATCCTGTGCTTTGCATGCTTGGGGTCGTCTCCTGTCTTTGGAGGGGTGACATTATCACGATTGGAAAAACAAAAAACAAACAAACAAACAAACAAACAAACAAAAAACTCTTGCTTTTGCATGGAGTCGTGGTCTGTGGGGATTTCTGGGAAGGGCGCAATCTTGAACTCCTGAGCTGTGAGACCCCAGGCCTTACATTTTTGGTGCGTTTGACCAGGAAAGGGCGTGCCCCTTCCCCAACCCTCATCAGACTGAGTTCGGAGGTTGAGCTCAAAACAGGTTAGTCTAATTTCTGTTTTGCTTTGCTTGTTTCTGTCTTACCAATCTGTTTCTGTTTAGGCGCCTATCTAGACCTTTCTTTAGTCATCTGATCATTCATTGTGATAGACAGACGTATCAGACTATCACTTGACTGGGAACTGGAGGACGCTCCGGTTTGGGAGGCTAGGATTGGGACGCTCCTCCTCCCATCTATTTCCTGTTAGAGATGGCTGCCGCCAGGCAGCCTTTTAATCAGAGTTCTGGGGTACCACCCGCAAGGGCGTCCTTGTCTAATTGTCTGTCTTGTTCTCTTTGTCTCTATCTGTGTTTCCTCTTTGACTTTCTTGACAGATGACTTTATTATGGGACAAACTGTGACTACACCCTTATCCCTCACCCTTGATCATTTCTCAGAGGTGAGATATAGGGCACATAACATTTCAGTTGAAGTTAAAAAGGGAAAATGGCAAACTTTCTGTTCCTCAGAGTGGCCTACTTTTCAGGTTGAATGGCCACACGAGGGCACCCTTCACCTTGACAAGATCCTTGCTGTCAAGATTAAGACCCTCCAGACTCCAGGAGGCCCTCTGTCTAAGGATCAGTGTGCATATTGCAAGGAGAAAGGACATTGGATCAAGGATTGTCCTAAAAGGACGAAAAAGCCAGAAAAACCGAATGCCCAAGCCCTGGAGACCCAGGTCCTAACCCTGGATGATGACAATGATTAGGGGGGGACAGAGTTTGAGCCCTCACCCAGAGCCCAGGGTAACCCTTAAGATGGACGGGAAGCCAGTCCACTTCTTGGTGGACACTGGCTTCCAGCATTCTGTTCTGTTACAAGATTTTGAAGCTAAAAAAGAAGAAATCATTGGTCCAAGGAGCCACTGGATGTAAACAATACTCATGGACTACCCGAAGAGTGGTGGACCTTGGAGTGGACTGGGTATACCACTCATTCTTAGTTCTCCCTGAATGCCCATACCCGCTGTTAGGGTGAGATATTCTAACTAAGATAGGAGCCCATATCCATTTTAGACCAGATGGCCCACATTTGACAGACAATAAAGGAGATCCCATTCATGTACTGAAAATTCAACTGGAAGATGAATGCCGCCTTTCTGAAAAGGTGGTAAGTCCAGAAAAAGACATTGACTGGTGGCTACAGAGATTCCCCGGGCATGGGCTGAAACAGATGGCCTAGGAAAAGCAGAGAAACAGCTCCAGTTCTGATAGAGCTGAAGCCTCAGGCTACCCCAATTACGGTGTAACAATATCCAATGTCTAAGATAACCCGTGAGGATCCACCCTCACAAACAGAGGTTCCTTGATCTAGGGGTTCTCAGAAGGTGCTATTCTGCCTGGAATACTCTATTGCTGCCAATTCAGAAGCCTGGATGCAATGACTATTGACCCCTACATGACTTGAGGGAAGTTAACAAACAGGTCATGGACTTACACCCTACTGCACCCAACACATATAACCTGTTGAGTTCCCCTCCCCCTGACAGGGTTTGGTATATGGTCCTGGACCTTAAGGACACATTTTATTTTTTTGTCTCCAACTCAGCCCTACCAGGCAAGACATTTTTGCTTTTGAATGGAAAGACCCAGACTCAGGGGACTCAGGTGAGCTTACATGGACTCAACTTCCTCAAGGTTTAAAAATTCTTCTACTATATTTGATGAAGCCCTACACTGGGACCTGGCACACTTCCGGGCCACCAATCCCCAGGTAACTTTTCCCCAATATGTGGATGACATTCTATTAGCTGCAAATTGTAAAGAAACCTGCCTTAAAGCCACCAACTAGCTGTTACAAGAGCTGGGTGACCTTGGATATAGAGCATCAGCAATAAAGGCCCAGCTCTGCAGGAAACAGGTCAGTTATCAGGGATATATATTAAGAGAGGAAAAGAAATGGCTATCAGAGGCTAGAAAAGAGACTGTATTTCATATTCCCCCTCCATGGACTACTAAACAACTGAGGGAAATTTTAGGTACAGCAGGGTTTTGCCAGCTGTGGATTGCAGGATTTGCCAAGATGGCAGCCCATCTGTATGCCCTTACAAAGGGCAAAGACTTTCATCTGGGGAAAGGATGAACAAGCCACATTCGATAATATCAAACAAGCCTTAATGTCGGCCCTAGCATTGGGACTCCCTGATGTAACCAAACCCTTCCATCTTTATGTGGCTGAGAAACAGGGAATGGCCAAGGAGTTGCTAACACAGAAAATTGGACCCTGGAAGAGACCAGTAGCCTATCTATCCAAAACGCTTGATCCAGTAGTGGCAAGATGGCCAACCTGCCTTCGAATAATAGCAGTAGTAGTGGCACTAGTAAAAGATGCAGACAAACTGACTCTATGACAGGACCTCACCATCTATGCTCCTCATGCCCCTGAGAGTGTCATAAGGCAGCCACCTGATTGCTGGCTCACGAACACTTGCATGACACCTTACCAGGCTTTGCACTTGAATAATGATAGAGTCACCTTTGAACTGGCTATGGAGCTAAACCCTGCCACCTTATTTACGGATCTAGAAATCCAGCCCCTGGAGCATGATTGTTTGCACGTTCTAGCAAAGGAACAGGGATGGTGCAAGGACTTGAGAGATCACCCTCTTCATAAAGCTGAGGTGAAATACTATATGGATAGGAGCAGTTTTTTTGAGAATGGAAGAGAAAGGCAGAGGCAGTGGTCGTAGATGGACATAAGGTAATATGGGCCCAGGCATTGCCAGAGGGCACTTCTGTTCAGCAGGCTGAATTGATTGCTTTAACCCAGGATTTAACTCTGGAAAAGGGTAAAAAGATAAATATCTACACTGATAGTCAGTACGCCTCATAAAAAGCCCATGTGCATGGGGCCATCTATCATCAGAGAGGCCTGCTAACATCAGCTGGTAAAGAGATAAAAAATAAAAAGAGATAAAAAATAAAAACAAGATTCTGACTTTGCTCAATGCACTGTTGCTGCCCAACAAGGTAAGCATTATTCAATTCCTAGGACAGCAGAAGGTTGAGACTTCCAGGGCACCAAAGGGGAATAACATGGCCAATCAGGAGGCTAAAGTAGCTGCTAGAGGAAACTCTGCCCCAGTGGTATTAACAGCTGAACTGCCCAGAGAAGAATGACTAAACTGCTCAGAAACTGACTTAAAGTTAATATGGCAAAAATGGGATATTTAACACCAATGTGGGGGCATAGATTGACTCTAAAGGTAAGATAATTCTACCCCAGGAAGATGCTGAGAGATTGATAACTCAGATGCATAAGTGGACTTACTTGGGGGCAAAGAAATTGGCTGAAGTTGCCCTCCAATACCCGTACCGAATACTAAACCTCACCATCCTAACTGAGAGAGTGACTAGGACATGTGAACCTTGCCAGAGAGTAAACATAGGTAAGAATTTCCAGAGCCCAGGAAAGCGGCTAAGAGGAAGTAGACCCAGAATGCATTGGGAGGTGGATTTCACTGAAATTAAACCAGACAGGTATGACAATAAATATCTCCTGGTTTTTGTGGACACTTTTTCAGGATGGGTGGAAGATTTTCCCACAAAGAAAGAAACCACAATGGTCATGACCAAAAGATTCTGGAAGACATTTTCCCTCAGTAAGGTATTCCAAAGCTAATTGGGTCAGACAATGGGCCAGCCTTCCTTGCTCAGGTAAACCAGGAGGTGGCCAGATTTCTGGGACTTGATTGGAAGTTACATCATGCTTATAGACCCCAAATCTCAGGACAAGTAGAGAGAATAAATAGAACTCTAAAAGAGACTCTCACAAAATTGACAATGGAGACTGGGGGTGACTGGGTGGTGCTTCTTCCCTTGGCCCTCTTTAGAGTCAGAAATACTCACTCCCTACTAGGCTTAACTCCCTTTGAATTACTATATGGGGTTCCTGCTCTCCTACCTTGACTCTTCTTGGGGACCCTATTGACATAACTAGTGATAACTCTGACTTGTCCAGGCTAAAGGGACTGCAGCTTATGCAGAAAGAAATATGGAACAAGGTTGACAGTGCTTATGCGCCCAGGTCCTTGGAGGTGCCCCATCAGTTCCAGGTGGGAGATCTGGTATATGTGCAGTGACATGGCAGCCAGAATCTGGAACCTCAGTTGAAGGGTCCTTATTACATCCTGCTCACCACCCCAACTGCCAAAGTAGAGAGCATCACAGCTTGGGTCCATGTGTCACACGTTAAGCCTGCTCTTCATCAACCTGCAACACCTGGAAAGTCCAAGCCTACAGCAACCCACTAAAACTGAAACTCATCAGGGACAATAAACTCTCAGACCAGAACTCCCCTTTGTCAGGGAAAGTATAAGTGAAGTTCAGGTCCTGATGCTCCAGAAAGAGTATCAACCTCTCCATGAGGTTGATCTACAGTTTTAGGGTTAAAATTGAGGCAAAAAGGGGGGGTGTGAGAGACCACCTGGGAATGAGAAAAACAACAGTGATTATTTGAATTGAAGTCAGGTGTAGATAACTCTTGAAGGAAAGGGTCAACTGTTCTGAGAACAACTATCTACAACCACCTGTAAACTATCTACAACCAGCTGTATACTACCTAAAACCAGGTGTAAACTATCTTCATGCTATTCTTGCTGAACAATCAATGTATAGAGCAAAAGTGGTTTCAACTTCAGGTATAAAACCCTGTCCTTTGCATATTTAGGGCTGTCTCCTGTCTTTGGAGGGGGGACCCTATAGAAATTGAAATAAAACTCTTGCTTTTGCCTCAAGTTGTGGTCTATGAGTGTTCCTGGGAAGGGCACAATCCTGAGCTCTTGAGCAGTGAGACTCCAGGTCTTACAACATGAAACTAAAATACTTTTGCAATCCATTCTTTAGGTGGTGGAGCAGCTTATAAAATGGGAAACCTCTTTACAAGCTATACAACAGACAGGTTCAATTCTAGACCATTCAAAGAAGTCATAAAATGTAAACATGAACAAAAAAAAAAAAACACAATCCAGAAAGATAATCCTCAGTGAGGTGTCCCAGAAGCAGAAAGACATACACGGTATACACTCACTTTCAAGTGGATGCTAGACCTATAAGATAGGATAAACAAACTAAAATCTGTACACCTAAAGAAGATAAATGAGAAAGAGGACCTAGGTTAAGATGATCAATTCTCACTTAGAAAGACCAATGGGATGGATATAGGCAAAAACAAGAAACAGGACAGAAGCCTGCTCCAGAGGACCAATGAAAGACTCTACCTAGCAGTGTATCAAAGCAGATGCTGAGACTCATATCCAAACCTTGGGCAGAGCACAGGGAATCATATGAAAGAAGGGAGAGTTAGTGTGACCTGGAGAGGACAGGAACTATACAAGGACCAAATATATCAGCACAGGGGTCTTTTATGAGACTGTTTCTCCAACCAAGGACCTTGTATGCATATAACCTACCACCCCTGCTCAAATGTAGTCCATGTGAGCTCTGTATCCAAGTGGGTACCATACTAAGTGGAACAGGGACTATTTTAGACATGAATTCAGTGGCTCACTCTTTGACCTCCCCCCTCCCAAGAGAGAATCAGACTGCTAGGCCACAGAGGAGGATATTTCAGCTAGTCCTGATGATACCTGATAAGCTAGGGTCAGTTGGAATAGGAGGAGGCCCTCCCCTATCAGTGGACTTAGAAAGGGGTAGGGAAGAGATGAGGGAAGGAGGGTAGGATAGGGAGAAAATGAGGGTCTGGGATACAGCTGGGATACAAAGTTAATAAACTGTATCTAATATTAAAAAATAAAAATATAAAAGTGGGACATATAACAAATTTCCTAAAGATGAAACACAAAATGCTGACAGTTTTTTTGTTTCTTTGAAAACAGGATTTTTTTCTGAATAATTTTGGCTGTCCCAGGCTCTCTTTATAGAACATCCTGTGCTTGAATTCACAGAGATCCACCTACCTTTAACTTCCTGAGTGCTAGGAATGTAGGTGCTCACCAATAGCCTGAGCTGCTGACAGTTTATTTTGTTTTAGCATTTTATTTTTGTTGTTTCATGCACTACATCTGAACTGCAGTTTCCTCTTCCTCCACTCCTCGCAGCCACAATCTATCCACCTCTACTCTGCCCAGCTCACCTCTTCTTCATCCGGTTGTATTTTTTTCCATTCATTTTATTTTCAATGAAAAAAAAAATGTGATGGCATGGCAAGTTATAATAAGACTAGGAAAAATCCCTCATATCAGAGTTGGTCAAAGCAATACATGAGGAGAGAAAGTGTAGCTAAAGCAGGAAAAAGAGTCAGAGACACCCCCATTCTCACTGTTGGAAGTCCCTCAGTGAAATCAGGATAATAATCATAAGGTGTATGCCAACAACCTAGCTCACAAGACTCATAGAATGTTTATGTTTTTGTCCTTCAGTCTCTGATCCCCTATGAACTCAGTTGACTCAGTGGGCCATGTGCTTGTTGTGTCCTTAATATCTCTGGTTCCTACAATACATTTTCCCTCATTTGTGGGGTTCCCCTGGATACATCATTGTGTTTGGATAAGGGTCTCTGCATCTGTTCCCATGAGATGCCTCGTGATGTCTCTCTGATGACAACTGGGCTAGGCACTCATCAATGATTATAGCATAGTATCTTTCATTGTCACTTTTTGTCTGTCATGTTTACAGATATCGTGTGTCTCTAGGTTATCTTGACTCTGGTTCATGGTCATCCAGGCAGTGTCAGGCATGGACTTCCCCTCATGGTGTGGGCCTCAATGTGTTTTCTGGAGTGTATTTCACATTATTGGGTTGGGGTTTTCCTTCTAGTATCTTCTGTAGGGCTGGATGGCTGCATATATACTGGGTATAGTAGTCTGGGTTGGCATCGGTGGTCTCTTCGTGTCTGCATGATATCCATCCAAGCCCTTCTGGCTTTCATAGTCTCTGCTGAGAATTCTAGTGTGATTCGGATAGGTCTACTCATTATTTGAATGCTATTTTGGTATTAGCAGTGTCATGCATAGAACAGTTAATTTTCATGGTGTCATCCCCATATAAAATAGAATCTCTGTAACCTGAGAAAATAAAAAATGAACACACTATAATGTGTGTTGAGTGAATTAAGACGAAGAAGGGACTAATTTGAGGTAAAAATAAACTATATATAAATGCTGCAAAAAATTAAAATACTTGTAATTCAATTATGATATTTTAGAATATAACTGCATCAAAAAATTTAATTCCTATGCCATCAATATACCCAAAAATGTAGGTAGCATTTTGCCTTTGCATGATGATGAATATTTTTCTATAACTCCTCATATGAAAAGTACTGTTGTTTAAGTGATTTCTGAATGAATTACATAACATTATTAAAAGCAGAAAATTTGGTAGTTCTATGTGAAAGATAATTATATGCATAGTTTATGTTTCCCTCTAACTCTCTCTTTATAGGAAAGGATTTATGAAAATGATTTACAATCTGTGAGTCAATTAATTCAACAGTGGATGCCTAAAAATGGAAAATCGAGGAATCTATCAGTGGCTTAGTCCATGAGGCTGGTTGGCTCAACTCACCTTCATATACACAGAACTCCTCAAGAAGAAGGTTCTATAGTCAATGAAGAAATAGACTTGCTCCCAAAGCGAAAAAGAACAGGCAAAGAGTAAAACATTCCTTCTTCCATGTCCTTGTATAGGTTTCCAGTAGAAGATGAGGCAAAGATGAGTGGTTGGTTTTGCAGTATGAAGATATGGATTAAAGTTATATTTTTCAGCTTTATAGATCCAGAAGAGAAGTAGAGAAGACTATTTCAAACAAGCAAGAGTACTTTACAATTGTGTCCTTAATTTGGGTGTTTTGCTTAATTCCATATGCAGTCAAGTTAAAAACCAAGAGTCATGATCACACCTCTTTTCAGCTTGAAAGATAATCATATCTCCTCTTTACATTAACTTCCAAATGAAAAGAATAACAGGTCATAGTAATGCCTAAAAATAATTTAATGATGCAGAGTACAACAGCAGACAAATTACATATTTATCTTGATAATAACTGAAGCTAACATTATATAACTGTCCTTCAAAACCGCCCAGGTTAGAAACAACAAAGTCCAGGTTAGAAACAACTCTCCACCGCCGCTGGGCCACTCCACAACACCTCCCTCATAGGGCAACCCACATTAAGCACAAGGATCCACCTCCCACCAGCTATGTGTATATAGGGTCCCTAGGTCCAGACCAAGCATGCTCCTTATTTGATGGCTCAGTCTCTGCAAGCCCCCTGGGGGCTGGGGCAGCTGTTTCTGTTGGTCTTCTTGTGAGGTTCCTCGCACCTCCAGGGCCTTCCATCTTTTCCCCAACACTTACTCAGGATCGCTAGAGCTCTGCACCTTTCTTAGGTGCAAGTCTGAGCATCTGTCCAAGCTTATTTCTGGCTGGAGTCTCTGAGACAATGGTCAGGTTAGGGTCCAGGCAACCGGGTTTTACAGTCCCAATTCTGGGCGTTCTCAATGTGGTCAAATATCGTCCAACAGAGCCTGATATTCTTCTTCTGTGAGAGGAGCCTCGAGTGTTGGTTCGATCTGCTCCCATGGTACATCTGGGTCCAGAGCGGCTGGTCCCTGTTCCTCTTCCACTGTTCTCGCCAGTTGCTCCAGGAAGAGCTGGACAGGGCAGGAGTTGCTGGATTCTGGGTAGGCCTCTGTGAAGAAGGTGAGTTCGGGTCTTGACATCAACGCTTCTGCACACTGGCCTCCTGCAGAACCCGATGTCAACAAGCTGTCGCGGGAAGCCTCCTGCTCAATGCAACACGATGCTCCAGGAGCTCTTTCCGGGCCAGGAGAGGCAGGCAGGTCCTCACCTTTAGCTGTGCTGCCTCCAGCGCGGCCTTTCTGCCTGGCCTTTCTGTTCTGGAACCATATGTGGACGGTGTCCTCAGGCAAACCTGTGCTCAGGGCCAGTTGCACCCTCGTGGCATAGTCTGGGGATGGAGAGATCTCAAAAGCTTGCACTAGCATGCTGATCTGCGCTGGACTAAGCCGCGTTCGAGGCCTTCTCCGTTCTGAGGGCGGGCCTCTTGCTTGTTGTACCCTGGCGACAAGCTTTTCAGGAGGCTGTTGGGAGGCTTCATGGCTGGAGCCTGCGGTGGTCTGCTTTGAGGTCTTCCTCGACATGCCAGTTCTATTTCTGCGGTTTTGAAACCACACGCGGATGGAGGACTCTGGAACTCCGAATTCCCTGGCCAGTTCCTGCCTGGTCCTGAAGCTCGGGTAAGGTGTCTTGGCGAAAACTGAGAGCAAGACCTCCTTCTGCTTGGCCTGCCAAACAGTCTTTTGACGCCGGGATGTCTTTGCCGTGCTGCAGCCACCCACATCTGCCTGATCTTCCATCCTGCTGAAGACACTTTGACAGGAGTTCTTCCTCTCCAGTGTGTACTCAGAACAACACCCAGGAAAGTGCAGACTATGGCAAATGCGTAAATTAGTCCGCTGCTCACCCTTAAATACCGACCTGAAGCCCCACCCACTCCCTCGAGGCCTCCAATTACAGGCCAAAACGTGGAACGCTCTTCTGCTTCCAAACTGTGAAACCCTTCCTTCCTCTTGCGAATTTTCCCATATCCCACCCTAAAGCAGCCTTTCCAGAAACAGTTGGCCTTGTGTTCTACCCAAATTCCACTGCTTAGCTCACAGTACGCACCTGTGTTGGCCCACAAGGAGTTTGAGGGGAGAGTCTAAGGCTCGGCTTCTGATGATCAGGCAAGGAGAAGAGGCATAAGCCAGGAGCAGTCTTTGCGTACTTTAACAAGGTCATTCATTCAGCTCTGGCTGATGCTCAAGGAGGAAAGTGGCTAGAACAGATCTTGCACTCTGCGTGTGCCGTCTGCCTTAAGTTCCTTTGAGCTCCAGTCACCCGGTGTATGATTTCAACAATCTAAATATGGTTAGGACCCTGCAAGTCTAAGCATTTGGGCAAAGAGTAGACTTATCCTGCAGAAAGACTCCTGGAATTATTTCTGAATTTCTCCTTCAGTGGCAGACTACAGAAGGTGTCAACTTCACTCTTGGACCCTCTGGTTCCACCTATTTAGTCCACCATACACTTTGTGCGTGTAGAAGGCAATCTCCCACAGCCTTTCTTGAATGTCTGATGGAGGCATACAGCTGGTTTACAACCTATGACCCTACCTCAGATGAGTGTAAGCCAATGGTGACTATAATCTTTATAGACCAGTCAGCCAGAGATATTTGTAGAAAGCTCCAGAAAATAAAGGGTTTACAGGACAAGTCGTTGAAGGATTTAGTGCAGGTGGCAGAAAAGGTTTTAGACAGCTGGGAGATGGAAGAAGAGAAAGAGGAAAGAAAGCAGAAAGAGCAGGAAGTGAGAGAAAGAGAAAGGAAAAGAGGCAAGACAGAAAGTTGACTAAGATCCTGGCCACTGTAGTGCAGTCATAATGATAGGGAGAGAGTTCCTGGAAATCAGAGGGGCCCTCTGTCTAAGGAATAGTATGCCTATTGCAAGGAGAAAGGACACTGGATCAAGAATTGTCCCAAAAGAAAATTGAAGCCCTACACCGGACCTGGCACACTTCTGGGCCACCAATCCCCAGGTAACTCTTTTCTGATATGTGGATCATATACTATTAGCTGCAGATTATAAAGAAACCTTACTTGAATCCACAGATCAGCTGTTGCAAGAGCTGGGTGACCTTGGCTATAGACTGTCGGCGAAAAATGCTCATCTCTGCAGGAAACAGGTCAGTTAAGAGGTGGCTATCGGAGGCTAGAAAAGAGACTGTATTTTATATTCCCCCTTCATGGACTACTGAACAACTGAGGGAAATTTTAAGTAAAGAAGTATTTGCCAAGATGGCAGCCCCTCTGTATCCCCTTACAAAGGGCATTGATTCTTGCATCTGGGGAAAGGATGAACAAGCTGCATTTGATAATATCAAACAAGCCTTAATGTCTGCCCCAGCTTTGGTACTCAGATTGTGACCAAAACCTTCCATCTCTATGTGGCCGAGAATCAGGGAATGGCCAACAGATGCTAACACAGTAAATTGGACCCTGGAAGAGACTAGTAGCCTATCTATCCAAAAACCTTGATTCAGCAGTGGCAGGATGGCCAACCTGCCTGTGAATAATAGCAGCAGTGGCGGCACTAGTAAACGATGCAGACAAACTGACTGTGGGACAGGACCTCACCATCTATGCTCGTCTTGCCCCTGAGAGTGTCATAAGGCAGCCAACTGATCGCTGGCTCAGAACACCTGTATGACATAACACCAGGCTTTGCTATTGAATAAAGGTAGAGTCACCCTTGCCCTGGCTATGGAGCTAAACCCTGCCACCTTATTGTAGGATCCAGAAATCCAGACCATGGAGCATGATTTGCAGGTTCTAGCAAAGGAACAGGGATGGCGAAAGGACTTGAAAGAGCAACCAATTCCTGATGCGGAGGTGACATACTATATGGATGGGAGCAGTTTTTTGTAGAACGGAAAGAGAAAGGCAGAGGCAGTGGTGGTAAATGGACATAAGGTATTCTGGGCCCAGGCGTTGCCGGAGGGCACATCTGTTCAGGGAGCTGAATCGATTGTTTTAATCCAAGCATTAACTCTGGAAAAGGGTAAAAAGACAAACATCTACACTGATAGTTGGTTCACCTTACCAACAGCCCATGTACATGGGGCCATCTATCAGCAGAGAGGCCTGCTAACATCAGCCGGTAAAGAGATAAAAAATAAAAAATGAGATTCTGGCTTTGGTCAATGCCCTGTTGCTGCCCGACAAGGTAAGCATTATTCATTTCCCGGGACAGCAGAAGGGGACTTCCAGGGCAGCAAAGGGGGATAACATGGCCAATCGGGAGGCTAAAGCAGCTGCTAGAGGAAACTCTGTCCTGGTGGTACTAACTGCTGAACTGCCCAGAGAAGAATGACTAAACTACTCAGAAAGTGACTTAAAGTTAATATGGCAAAAAAAAAAAAAAAAAAAACAAAAAAAACAAAAGGGGATATTTGACACCGACGTGGGGGCATGGATTAACTCCAAAGGTAAGATCATTCTACCCCAGGAAGATGCTGAGAGATTAATAACTCAGATGTATAAATGGATTCACTTGAAGGCAAAGAAATTGCCTAAGTTGTCCGCCAATCCCAGTCCCTAATACTAAACCTCACCCCCTTGAGTGAGTGAGTGACTAGGGCGTGTGAACCTTGCCAGAGTGTAAACATAGGTAAGAATTTCCAGAGCCCAGGGAAGTGGCTGAGAGGAACTGTGGCAGCCTTTTTGGAGTATATGGCAAATTTTGAGTTAATGGCCTCTGAGCAGTGGAACGCTGCCTATTGGCTTTGGCTATTTTCCAAAGTCCAGTTTCTTATAAACTGACCTTGGTGGTCCTACAGCAGACTGCTCTGACCCTGAGAAACTGTGTGCAACCATAGTAACCAGACAGCAGGCTCTGTGTAACCTTGAGTGAGCTCTCCTATGTTCTGACCAAGTAAAGCTCCTACATGAGAAACTGCTTGTACTTTTCTGCCTACTTAAGTGTTAACCTGACGTCCATTAAATCAACACCTGGATAAGCATGTAGACTTGGTGTCCTTCTCTGTGTCACCCTGTCTCTCTCTTTCTCCCAGCCCTCTCTCAGGTGGTATTCAGCTGTCACTGCTGGCCAGTGACAAGGAACTAGACCTGGAATGCATTGGGAAGTGGATTTCACTGAAAGTAAACCACCCAGGTACAGCAATAAATATCTCCTGGTTTTTGTAGACACTTTCTCAGGATGGGTGGAAGCTTTTCCCACAAAGAAAGAAACCTCCCTGGTCATGGCCAAAAAGATTCTGGAAGACATTTTTCCTCGGTTTGGTATTCCAAAGGTAATTGGGTCAGACAATGGGTCAACCTTCATTGCTCAGTTAAGCCAGGAGGTGGCCAGGTTTCTGGGGCTTGACTGTAAGTTACATTGTGCTTATAGACCCCAAAGTTCAGGACATTTAGAGAGAACGAATAGAACTCTCAAAGAGATTCTCACCAAGTTGAACATGGAGACTGGCGGTGACAGGGCAGTGCTCCTTCCCTTGGCCCTCTTTAGGGTCAGAAATACTCTCTCCATATAGGTTTAACACCCTTCGAACTACTATATGGGTTTCTGTTCCCTGACTCTTCTTGGGTACCCCCTTGATAAAACTAGTGGTAAATCTGACTTGTACAGGCTGAAAGAATTGCAGCTTATTCAGAAAGAAATTTGGAGCAAGGTTGGCAGTGCATATGTGCCTGGGTCCTTTTAGGTGCCCCATCAGTTCCACGTTGAAGATCTGGTATATGTGCAGTGACATGGCAGCCAGAATCTGGAACCTCAGTTGAAGGGTCCTTATTACATCTTCCTCACCACGCCAACTGCCGTCAAAATAGAGGGCATCATAGCTTGAATCCACGTGTCACATGTTAAGCCGGCTTTTCATCAACCTGCAACACCTGGAAACTCCAAGCCTCCAGCTACCGGCTGAAACTGAAACTCATCAGGGACAATAAACTCTCAGACAAGAACTCCCCTTTTTCTGGGAAAGTATAAGTGCAGTTCAGGTCCTGATGCTCCAGAAAGAGTATCAACCTCTCCATGAGGTTGATCCACAATTTTAGGGTTAAAATTGAGGCAAAAAAGGGGGGGGTGAGAGACCACCTGGGAATGAGAAAAACAACAGTGATTATTTGAATTGAAGTCAGGTGTAGATAACTCTTGAAGGAAAGGGTCAACTGTTCTGAGAACAACTATCTACAACCACCTGTAAACTATCTACAACCAGCTGTATACTACCTAAAACCAGGTGTAAACTATCTTCATGCTATTCTTGCTGAACAATCAATGTATAGAGCAAAAGTGGTTTCAATTTCAGGTATAAAACCCTGTCCTTTGCATATTTAGGGCTGTCTCCTGTCTTTGTAGGGGGACCCTATAGAAATTGGAATAAAAATGTTGCTTTTGCCTCAAGTTGTGGTCTATGAGTGTTCCTGGGAAGTGCACAATCCTGAGCTCCTGAGCAGTGAGACTCCAGGTCTAACAACATGAAACTAAAACGCTTTTGCCATCCATTCTTTAGGTGGTGAAGCAGCTTATAAAATGGGAAACCACTGTTCCAGCTATGCAACAGACAGGTTTATATCTAGACCATTCAAAGAAGTCATAAAATGTAAACATGAAGAAACAAACAAACAAACAATCTAGAAAAGATCATCCTGAGTGAGGTATCTCAGAAGCAGAAAGACATACACGGTATATACTCGATTTTAAGTGGAGGCTAGACCTATAATATAGGATAAACATACTAAAATCTATAAAAAGATAAACAAGAAAGAGGACCTGGGATAAGATGATCAATCCTCACATAGAAAGACAAATGGGATGGACATAGGAGAAAACAAGAAACAGGACCCTAGCCTACCACAGAGGACCTGGAAAGACTCTACCTAGTAGTATATCAAAGCAGGTGCTGAGACTCATAACCAAACCTTGGGCAGAGCACAGGGAATCATATAAAAAAAGGGGGAGGTAGTGTGACCTGGAGAGGGCAGGAACTCCACAAGGACCAAATATATCAGGGCACAGGGGTCTTTTATGAGACTGTATCTCCAACCAAGGACAATGTACGCATAGAACCTAGCACCCCTGCTCAAATATAGTCCATGTTAGCTCTGTCTCCAAGTGGGTACCATACTAAGTGGAACAGGGACTATTACAGACATGAACTCAATGGCTGGCTCTTTGACTTCCCCCCTCACAAGGCAGGATCAGATTTGCTAGGCCACAGAGGAGGACATTGCAGCAAACCTGATGATGCCTGATAATCTAGGGTCAGTTGGAACAGGCAGAAGCCCTCGCCTATCAGTAGACTTGGAAAGGTGTAGGTAGTAGATGAGGGAAGGAGGGTAAGAAAGGGAGGGAATGAGGGGACTGGTCTACAGCTTGGATACAAAGTTAATAAACTGTATCTAATATTAAAAAAATAAAAAGTAAAAAAGTGGAACATAAAACAAAGTTCCTAAAGATGAAACACAAAATGCTGACAGTTTTTTGTTTCTTTGAAAACAGAATTTTTTTTCTGAACAATTTTCCTGTCCCAGGCTCTCTTTATAGAACAACCTGTGCTTGAACGCACAGAGATCCACCTACCTTTAACTTCCTGAGTGCTAGGAATGCAGGCGCTCACCAACAGCCCTAGGTGCTGACAGTTTATTTAGTTTTAGCATTTTATTTTTGTTGTTGTTTCATGCACTACATCTGAACTGCAGTTTCCTCTTCCTCCACTCCTCCCAGACACAATCTATCCACCACTACTCTGCCCAACTCTGCCCAGCTCACCTCTCCTTCATCCACTGCTTTTTTTCCATTTATTTTATTTTCAATGAAAAAAAATGTGATGGCATAGCAAGTTATAATAAAACTAGGAACAATCCCTCACATCAGAGTTGGTCAAAGCAATACATGAGGAGAGAAAGTGTAGCTAAAGCAGGAAAAAGAGTCAGAGACACCCCCATTCTCACTGTTGGAAGTCCCTCAGCGAAATCAGGATAATAATCATAAGGTGTATGCCAACAACCTAGCTCACAAGACTCATAGAATGTTTATGTTTTTGTCCTTCAGTCTCTGATCCCCTATGAACTCAGTTGACTCAGTGGGCCATGTGCTTGTTGTGTCCTTAATATCTCTGGTTCCTACAATACATATTCCCTCATTTGTGGGGTTCCCCTGGATACATCATTGTGTTTGGATAAGGGTCTCTGCATCTGTTCCCATGAGATGCCTCGTGATGTCTCTCTGATGACAACTGGGCTAGGCATTCATCAATGATTATAGCATAGTATCTTTCATTGTCACTTTTTGTCTGTCATGTTTACAGATATCGTGTGTCTCTAGGTTATCTTGACTCTGGTTCATGGTCATCCAGGCAGTGTCAGGCATGGACTTCCCCTCATGGTGTGGGCCTCAATGTGTTTTCTGGAGTGTATTTCACATTATTGGGTTGGGGTTTTCCTTCTAGTATCTTCTGTAGGGCTGGATGGCTGCATATATACTGGGTATAGTAGTCTGGGTTGGCATCGGTGGTCTCTTCGTGTCTGCATGATATCCATCCAAGCCCTTCTGGCTTTCATAGTCTCTGCTGAGAATTCTAGTGTGATTCGGATAGGTCTACTCATTATTTGAATGCTATTTTGGTATTAGCAGTGTCATGCATAGAACAGTTAATTTTCATGGTGTCATCCCCATATAAAATAGAATCTCTGTAACCTGAGAAAATAAAAAATGAACACACTATAATGTGTGTTGAGTGAATTAAGACGAAGAAGGGACTAATTTGAGGTAAAAATAAACTATATATAAATGCTGCAAAAAATTAAAATACTTGTAATTCAATTATGATATTTTAGAATATAACTGCATCAAAAAATTTAATTCCTATGCCATCAATATACCAAAAAATGTATGTAGCATTTTGCCTTTGCATGATGATGAATATTTTTCTATAACTCCTCATGTGAAAAGTACTGTTGTTTAAGTGATTTCTGAATGAATTACATAACATTATTAAAAGCAGAAAATTTGGTAGTTCTATGTGAAAGATAATTATATGCATAGTTTATGTTTCCCTCTAACTCTCTCTTTATAGGAAAGGATTTCTGAAAATGATTTACAATCTGTGAGTCAATTAATTCAACAGTGGATGCCTAAAAATGGAAAATCGAGGAATCTATCAGTGGCTTAGTCCATGAGGCTGGTTGGCTCAACTCACCTTCATATACACAGAACTCCTCAAGAAGAAGGTTCTATAGTCAATGAAGAAATAGACTTGCTCCCAAAGCGAAAAAGAACAGGCAAAGAGTAAAACATTCCTTCTTCCATGTCCTTGTATAGGTTTCCAGTAGAAGATGAGGCAAAGATGAGTGGTTGGTTTTGCAGTATGAAGATATGGATTAAAGTTATATTTTTCAGCTTTATAGATCCAGAAGAGAAGTAGAGAAGACTATTTCAAACAAGCAAGAGTACTTTACAATTGTGTCCTTAATTTGGGTGTTTTGCTTAATTCCATATGCAGTCAAGTTAAAAACCAAGAGTCATGATCACACCTCTTTTCAGCTTGAAAGATAATCATATCTCCTCTTTACATTAACTTCCAAATGAAAAGAATAACAGGTCATAGTAATGCCTAAAAATAATTTAATGACGCAGAGTACAACAGCAGACAAATTACATATTTATCTTGATAATAACTGAAGCTAACATTATATAACTGTCCTTCAAAACCGTCCAGGTTAGAAACAACAAAGTCCAGGTTAGAAACAACTCTCCACCGCCGCTGGGCCACTCCACAACACCTCCCTCATAGGGCAACCCACATTAAGCACAAGGATTCACCTCCCACCTGCTATGTGTATATAGGGTCCCTAGGTCCAGACCAAGCATACTCCTTATTTGATGGCTCAGTCTCTGCAAGCCCCCTGGGGGCTGGGGCAGCTGTTTCTGTTGGTCTTCTTGTGAGGTTCCTCGCACCTCCAGGGCCTTCCATCTTTTCCCCAACACTTACTCAGGATCGCTAGAGCTCTGCACCTTTCTTAGGTGCAAGTCTGAGCATCTGTCCAAGCTTATTTCTGGCTGGAGTCTCTGAGACAATGGTCAGGTTAGGGTCCAGGCAACCGGGTTTTACAGTCCCAATTCTGGGCGTTCTCAATGTGGTCAAATATCGTCCAACAGAGCCTGTTATTCTTCTTCTGTGAGAGGAGCCTCGAGTGTTGGTTCGATCTGCTCCCATGGTACATCTGGGTCCAGAGCGGCTGGTCCCAGTTCCTCTTCCACTGTTCTCGCCAGTTGCTCCAGGAAGAGCTGGACAGGGCAGGAGTTGCTGGATTCTGGGTAGGCCTCTGTGAAGAAGGTGAGTTCGGGTCTTGACATCAACGCTTCTGCACACTGGCCTCCTGCAGAACCCGATGTCAACAAGCTGTCGCGGGAAGCCTCCTGCTCAATGCAACACGATGCTCCAGGAGCCCTTTCCGGGCCAGGAGAGGCAGGCAGGTCCTCACCTTTAGCTGTGCTGCCTCCAGCACGGCCTTTCTGCCTGGCCTTTCTGTTCTGGAACCATATGTGGACGGTGTCCTCAGGCAAACCTGTGCTCAGGGCCAGTTGCACCCTCGTGGCATAGTCTGGGGATGGAGAGATCTCAAAAGCTTGCACTAGCATGCTGATCTGCGCTGGACTAAGCCGCGTTCGAGGCCTTCTCCGTTCTGAGGGCGGGCCTCTTGCTTGTTGTACCCTGGCGACAAGCTTTTCAGGAGGCTGTTGGGAGGCTTCATGGCTGGAGCCTGCGGTGGTCTGCTTTGAGGTCTTCCTCGACATGCCAGTTCTGTTTCTGCGGTTTTGAAACCACACGCGGATGGAGGACTCTGGAATTCCGAATTCCCTGGCCAGTTCCTGCCTGGTCCTGAAGCTCGGGTAAGGTGTCTTGGCGAAAACTGAGAGCAAGACCTCCTTCTGCTTGGCCTGCCAAACAGTCTTTTGACGCCGGGATGTCTTTGCCGTGCTGCAGCCACCCACATCTGCCTGATCTTCCATCCTGCTGAAGACACTTTGACAGGAGTTCTTCCTCTCCAGTGTGTACTCAGAACAACACCCAGGAAAGTGCAGACTATGGCAAATGCGTAAATTAGTCCACTGCTCACCCTTAAATACCGACCTGAAGCCCCACCCACTCCCTCGAGGCCTCCAATTACAGGCCAAACCGTGGAACGCTCTTCTGCTTCCAAACTGTGAAACCCTTCCTTCCTCTTGCGAATTTTCCCATATCCCACCCTAAAGCAGCCTTTCCAGAAACAGTTGGCCTTGTGTTCTACCCAAATTCCACTGCTTAGCTCACAGTACGCACCTGTGTTGGCCCACAAGGAGTTTGAGGGGAGAGTCTAAGGCACGGCTTCTGATGATCAGGCAAGGAGAAGAGGCATAAGCCAGGAGCAGTCTTTGCCTACTTTAACAAGGTCATTCATTCAGCTCTGGCTGATGCTCAAGGAGGAACGTGGCTAGAACAGATCTTGCACTCTGCGTGTGCCGTCTGCCTTAAGTTCCTTTGAGCTCCAGTCACCCGGTGTATGATTTCAACAATCTAAATATGGTTAGGACCCTGCAAGTCTAAGCATTTGGGCAAAGAGTAGACTTATCCTGCAGAAAGACTCCTGGAATTATTTCTGAATTTCTCCTTCAGTGGCAGACTACAGAAGGTGTCAACTTCACTCTTGGACCCTCTGGTTCCACCTATTTAATCCACCATACACTTTGTGCGTGTAGAAGGCAATCTCCCACAGCCTTTCTTGAATGTCTGATGGAGGCATACAGCTGGTTTACAACCTATGACCCTACCTCAGATGAGTGTAAGCCAATGGTGACTATAATCTTTATAGACCAGTCAGCCAGAGATATTTGTAGAAAGCTCCAGAAAATAAAGGGTTTACAGGACAAGTCGTTGAAGGATTTAGTGCAGGTGGCAGAAAAGGTTTTAGACAGCTGGGATATGGAAGAAGAGAAAGAGGAAAGAAAGCAGAAAGAGCAGGAAGTGAGAGAAAGAGAAAGGAAAAGAGGCAAGACAGAAAGTTGACTAAGATCCTGGCCACTGTAGTGCAGTCATAATGATAGGGAGAGAGTTCCTGGAAATCAGAGGGGCCCTCTGTCTAAGGAATAGTATGCCTATTGCAAGGAGAAAGGACACTGGATCAAGAATTGTCCCAAAAGAAAATTGAAGCCCTACACCGGGACCTGGCACACTTCTGGGCCACCAATCCCCAGGTAACTCTTTTCTGATATGTGGATCATATACTATTAGCTGCAGATTATAAAGAAACCTTACTTGAAGCCACAGATCAGCTGTTGCAAGAGCTGGGTGACCTTGGCTATAGACTGTCGGCGAAAAATGCTCATCTCTGCAGGAAACAGGTCAGTTAAGAGGTGGCTATCGGAGGCTAGAAAAGAGACTGTATTTTATATTCCCCCTTCATGGACTACTGAACAACTGAGGGAAATTTTAAGTAAAGAAGTATTTGCCAAGATGGCAGCCCCTCTGTATCCCCTTACAAAGGGCATTGATTCTTGCATCTGGGGAAAGGATGAACAAGCTGCATTTGATAATATCAAACAAGCCTTAATGTCTGCCCCAGCTTTGGTACTCAGATTGTGACCAAAACCTTCCATCTCTATGTGGCCGAGAATCAGGGAATGGCCAACAGATGCTAACACAGTAAATTGGACCCTGGAAGAGACTAGTAGCCTATCTATCCAAAAGGCTTGATTCAGCAGCGGCAGGATGGCCAACCTGCCTGTGAATAATAGCAGCAGTGGCGGCACTAGTAAACGATGCAGACAAACTGACTGTGGGACAGGACCTCACCATCTATGCTCGTCTTACCCCTGAGAGTGTCATAAGGCAGCCAACTGATCGCTGGCTCACGAACACCTGTATGACATAATACCAGGCTTTGCTATTGAATAAAGGTAGAGTCACCCTTGCCCTGGCTATGGAGCTAAACCCTGCCACCTTATTGTAGGATCCAGAAATCCAGGCCATGGAGCATGATTTGCAGGTTCTAGCAAAGGAACAGGGATGGCGAAAGGACTTGAAAGAGCAACCAATTCCTGATGCGGAGGTGACATACTATATGGATGGGAGCAGTTTTTTTGTAGAACGGAAAGAGAAAGGCAGAGGCAGTGGTGGTAAATGGACATAAGGTATTCTGGGCCCAGGCGTTGCCGGAGGGCACATCTGTTCAGGGAGCTGAATTGATTGTTTTAATCCAAGCATTAACTCTGGAAAAGGGTAAAAAGACAAACATCTACACTGATAGTTGGTTCACCTTACCAACAGCCCATGTACATGGGGCCATCTATCAGCAGAGAGGCCTGCTAACATCAGCCGGTAAAGAGAAAAAAAATAAAAAAATGAGATTCTGGCTTTGGTCAATGCCCTGTTGCTGCCCAACAAGGTAAGCATTATTCATTTCCCGGGACAGCAGAAGGGGACTTCCAGGGCAGCAAAGGGGGATAACATGGCCAATCGGGAGGCTAAAGCAGCTGCTAGAGGAAACTCTGTCCTGGTGGTACTAACTGCTGAACTGCCCAGAGAAGAATGACTAAACTACTCAGAAAGTGACTTAAAGTTAATATGGCAAAAAAAAAAAAAATGGATATTTGACACCGACGTGGGGGCATGGATTAACTCCAAAGGTAAGATCATTCTACCCCAGGAAGATGCTGAGAGATTAATAACTCAGATGTATAAATGGATTCACTTGAAGGCAAAGAAATTGGCTGAAGTTGTCCGCCAATCCCAGTCCCTAATACTAAACCTCACCCCCTTGAGTGAGTGAGTGACTAGGGCGTGTGAACCTTGCCAGAGTGTAAACATAGGTAAGAATTTCCAGAGCCCAGGGAAGTGGCTGAGAGGAACTGTGGCAGCCTTTTTGGAGTATATGGCAAATTTTGAGTTAATGGCCTCTGAGCAGTGGAACGCTGCCTATTGGCTTTGGCTATTTTCCAAAGTCCAGTTTCTTATAAACTGACCTTGGTGGTCCTACAGCAGACTGCTCTGACCCTGAGAAACTGTGTGCAACCATAGTAACCAGACAGCAGGCTCTGTGTAACCTTGAGTGAGCTCTCCTATGTTCTGACCAAGTAAAGCTCCTACATGAGAAACTGCTTGTACTTTTCTGCCTACTTAAGTGTTAACCTGACGTCCATTAAATCAACACCTGGATAAGCATGTAGACTTGGTGTCCTTCTCTGTGTCACCCTGTCTCTCTCTTTCTCCCAGCCCTCTCTCAGGTGGTATTCAGCTGTCACTGCTGGCCAGTGACAAGGAACTAGACCTGGAATGCATTGGGAAGTGGATTTCACTGAAAGTAAACCATCCAGGTACAGCAATAAATATCTCCTGGTTTTTGTAGACACTTTCTCAGGATGGGTGGAAGCTTTTCCCACAAAGAAAGAAACCTCCCTGGTCATGGCCAAAAAGATTCTGGAAGACATTTTTCCTCGGTTTGGTATTCCAAAGGTAATTGGGTCAGACAATGGGTCAACCTTCATTGCTCAGTTAAGCCAGGAGGTGGCCAGGTTTCTGGGGCTTGACTGTAAGTTACATTGTGCTTATAGACCCCAAAGTTCAGGACATTTAGAGAGAATGAATAGAACTCTCAAAGAGATTCTCACCAAATTGAACATGGAGACTGGCGGTGACAAGACGGTGCTCCTTCCCTTGGCCCTCTTTAGGGTCAGAATTACTCTCTCCATATAGGTTTAACACCCTTCGAACTACTATATGGGTTTCTGTTCCCTGACTCTTCTTGGGTACCCCCTTGATAAAACTAGTGGTAAATCTGACTTGTACAGGCTGAAAGAATTGCAGCTTATTCAGAAAGAAATTTGGAGCAAGGTTGGCAGTGCATATGTGCCTGGGTCCTTTTAGGTGCCCCATCAGTTCCACGTTGAAGATCTGGTATATGTGCAGTGACATGGCAGCCAGAATCTGGAACCTCAATTGAAGGGTCCTTATTACATCTTCCTCACCACGCCAACTGCCGTCAAAATAGAGGGCATCATAGCTTGAATCCACGTGTCACATGTTAAACCGGCTTTTCATCAACCTGCAACACCTGGAAACTCCAAGCCTCCAGCTACCGGCTGAAACTGAAACTCATCAGGGACAATAAACTCTCAGACAAGAACTCCCCTTTTTCTGGGAAAGTATAAGTGCAGTTCAGGTCCTGATGCTCCAGAAAGAGTATCAACCTCTCCATGAGGTTGATCCACAATTTTAGGGTTAAAATTGAGGCAAAAAAGGGGGGGGGGTGAGAGACCACCTGGGAATGAGAAAAACAACAGTGATTATTTGAATTGAAGTCAGGTGTAGATAACTCTTGAAGGAAAGGGTCAACTGTTCTGAGAACAACTATCTACAACCACCTGTAAACTATCTACAACCAGCTGTATACTACCTAAAACCAGGGGTAAACTATCTTCATGCTATTCTTGCTGAACAATCAATGTATAGAGCAAAAGTGGTTTCAATTTCAGGTATAAAACCCTGTCCTTTGCATATTGAGGGCTGTCTCCTGTCTTTGTAAGGGGACCCTATAGAAATTGGAATAAAACTCTTGCTTTTGCCTCAAGTTGTGGTCTATGAGTGTTCCTGGGAAGTGCACAATCCTGAGCTCCTGAGCAGTGAGACTCCAGGTCTAACAACATGAAACTAAAACGCTTTTGCCTTCCATTCTTTAGGTGGTGAAGCAGCTTATAAAATGGGAAACCACTGTTCCAGCTATGCAACAGACAGGTTTATATCTAGACCATTCAAAGAAGTCATAAAATGTAAACATGAAGAAACAAACAAACAAACAATCTAGAAAAGATCATCCTGAGTGAGGTATCTCAGAAGCAGAAAGACATACACGGTATATACTCGATTTTAAGTGGAGGCTAGACCTATAATATAGGATAAACATACTAAAATCTATAAAAAGATAAACAAGAAAGAGGACCTGGGATAAGATGATCAATCCTCACGTAGAAAGACAAATGGGATGGACATAGGAGAAAACAAGAAACAGGACCCTAGCCTACCACAGAGGACCTGGGAAAGACTCTACCTAGTAGTATATCAAAGCAGGTGCTGAGACTCATAACCAAACCTTGGGCAGAGCACAGGGAATCATATAAAAAAAGGGGGAGTTAGTGTGACCTGGAGAGGGCAGGAACTCCACAAGGACCAAATATATCAGGGCACAGGGGTCTTTTATGAGACTGTATCTCCAACGAAGGACAATGTACGCATAGAACCTAGCACCCCTGCTCAAATATAGTCCATGTTAGCTCTGTCTCCAAGTGGGTACCATACTAAGTGGAACAGGGACTATTACAGACATGAACTCAATGGCTGGCTCTTTGACTTCCCCCCTCACAAGGCAGGATCAGATTTGCTAGGCCACAGAGGAGGACATTGCAGCAAACCTGATGATGCCTGATAATCTAGGGTCAGTTGGAACAGGCAGAAGCCCTCGCCTATCAGTAGACTTGGAAAGGTGTAGGTAGTAGATGAGGGAAGGAGGGTAGGAAAGGGAGGGAATGAGGGGACTGGTCTACAGCTTGGATACAAAGTTAATAAACTGTATCTAATATTAAAAAAAATAAAAAGTAAAAAAGTGGAACATAAAACAAAGTTCCTAAAGATGAAACACAAAATGCTGACAGTTTTTTGTTTCTTTGAAAACAGAATTTTTTTTCTGAACAATTTTCCTGTCCCAGGCTCTCTTTATAGAACAACCTGTGCTTGAACGCACAGAGATCCACCTACCTTTAACTTCCTGAGTGCTAGGAATGCAGGCGCTCACCAACAGCCCTAGCTGCTGACAGTTTATTTAGTTTTAGCATTTTATTTTTGTTGTTGTTTCATGCACTACATCTGAACTGCAGTTTCCTCTTCCTCCACTCCTCCCAGACACAATCTATCCACCACTACTCTGCCCAACTCTGCCCAATTCACCTCTCCTTCATCCACTGCTTTTTTTCCATTTATTTTATTTTTAATGAAAAAAAAAATGTGATGGCATAGCAAGTTATAATAAAACTAAGAACAATCCCTCACATCAGAGTTGGTCAAAGCAATACATGAGGAGAGAAAGTGTAGCTAAAGCAGGAAAAAGAGTCAGAGACACCCCCATTCTCACTGTTGGAAGTCCCTCAGCGAAATCAGGATAATAATCATAAGGTGTATGCCAACAACCTAGCTCACAAGACTCATAGAATGTTTATGTTTTTGTCCTTCAGTCTCTGATCCCCTATGACCTCAGTTGACTCAGTGGGCCATGTGCTTGTTGTGTCCTTAATATCTCTGGTTCCTACAATACATATTCCCTCATTTGTGGGGTTCCCCTGGATACATCATTGTGTTTGGATAAGGGTCTCTGCATCTGTTCCCATGAGATGCCTCGTGATGTCTCTCTGATGACAACTGGGCTAGGCACTCATCAATTATTATAGCATAGTATCTTTCATTGTCACTTTTTGTCTGTCATGTTTACAGATATCGTGTGTCTCTAGGTTATCTTGACTCTGGTTCATGGTCATCCAGGCAGTGTCAGGCATGGACTTCCCCTCATGGTGTGGGCCTCAATGTGTTTTCTGGAGTGTATTTCACGTTATTGGGTTGGGGTTTTCTTTCTAGTATCTTCTGTAGGGCTGGATGGCTGCACATATCCTGGGTATAGTAGTCTGGGTTGGCATCGGTGGTCTCTTCGTGTCTGCATGATATCCATCCAAGCCCTTCTGGCTTTCATAGTCTCTGCTGAGAATTCTAGTGTGATTCGGATAGGTCTACTCATTATTTGAATGCTATTTTGGTATTAGCAGTGTCATGCATAGAACAGTTAATTTTCATGGTGTCATCCCCATATAAAATAGAATCTCTGTAACCTGAGAAAATAAAAAATGAACACACTATAATGTGTGTTGAGTGAATTAAGACGAAGAAGGGACTAATTTGAGGTAAAAATAAACTATATATAAATGCTGCAAAAAATTAAAATACTTGTAATTCAATTATGATATTTTAGAATATAACTGCATCAAAAAATTTAATTCCTATGCCATCAATATACCCAAAAATGTAGGTAGCATTTTGCCTTTGCATGATGATGAATATTTTTCTATAACTCCTCATATGAAAAGTACTGTTGTTTAAGTGATTTCTGAATGAATTACATAACATTATTAAAAGCAGAAAATTTGGTAGTTCTATGTGAAAGATAATTATATGCATAGTTTATGTTTCCCTCTAACTCTCTCTTTATAGGAAAGGATTTATGAAAATGATTTACAATCTGTGAGTCAATTAATTCAACAGTGGATGCCTAAAAATGGAAAATCGAGGAATCTATCAGTGGCTTAGTCCATGAGGCTGGTTGGCTCAACTCACCTTCATATACACAGAACTCCTCAAGAAGAAGGTTCTATAGTCAATGAAGAAATAGACTTGCTCCCAAAGCGAAAAAGAACAGGCAAAGAGTAAAACATTCCTTCTTCCATGTCCTTGTATAGGTTTCCAGTAGAAGATGAGGCAAAGATGAGTGGTTGGTTTTGCAGTATGAAGATATGGATTAAAGTTATATTTTTCAGCTTTATAGATCCAGAAGAGAAGTAGAGAAGACTATTTCAAACAAGCAAGAGTACTTTACAATTGTGTCCTTAATTTGGGTGTTTTGCTTAATTCCATATGCAGTCAAGTTAAAAACCAAGAGTCATGATCACACCTCTTTTCAGCTTGAAAGATAATCATATCTCCTCTTTACATTAACTTCTAAATGAAAAGAATAACAGGTCATAGTAATGCCTAAAAATAATTTAATGATGCAGAATACAACAGCAGACAAATTACATATTTATCTTGATAATAACTGAAGCTAACATTATATAACTGTCCTTCAAAACCGTCCAGGTTAGAAACAACAAAGTCCAGGTTAGAAACAACTCTCCACCGCCGCTGGGCCACTCCACAACACCTCCCTCATAGGGCAACCCACATTAAGCACAAGGATTCACCTCCCACCTGCTATGTGTATATAGGGTCCCTAGGTCCAGACCAAGCATGCTCCTTATTTGATGGCTTAGTCTCTGCAAGCCCCCTGGGGGCTGGGGCAGCTGTTTCTGTTGGTCTTCTTGTGAGGTTCCTCGCACCTCCAGGGCCTTCCATCTTTTCCCCAACACTTACTCAGGATCGCTAGAGCTCTGCACCTTTCTTAGGTGCAAGTCTGAGCATCTGTCCAAGCTTATTTCTGGCTGGAGTCTCTGAGACAATGGTCAGGTTAGGGTCCAGGCAACCGGGTTTTACAGTCCCAATTCTGGGCGTTCTCAATGTGGTTAAATATCGTCCAACAGAGCCTGATATTCTTCTTCTGTGAGAGGAGCCTCGAGTGTTGGTTCGATCTGCTCCCATGGTACATCTGGGTCCAGAGCGGCTGGTCCCTGTTCCTCTTCCACTGTTCTCGCCAGTTGCTCCAGGAAGAGCTGGACAGGGCAGGAGTTGCTGGATTCTGGGTAGGCCTCTGTGAAGAAGGTGAGTTCGGGTCTTGACATCAACGCTTCTGCACACTGGCCTCCTGCAGAACCCGATGTCAACAAGCTGTCACGGGAAGCCTCCTGCTCAATGCAACACGATGCTCCAGGAGCCCTTTCCGGGCCAGGAGAGGCAGGCAGGTCCTCACCTTTAGCTGTGCTGCCTCCAGCGCGGCCTTTCTGCCTGGCCTTTCTGTTCTGGAACCATATGTGGACGGTGTCCTCAGGCAAACCTGTGCTCAGGGCCAGTTGCACCCTCGTGGCATAGTCTGGGGATGGAGAGATCTCAAAAGCTTGCACTAGCATGCTGATCTGCGCTGGACTAAGCCGCGTTCGAGGCCTTCTCCGTTCTGAGGGCGGGCCTCTTGCTTGTTGTACCCTGGCGACAAGCTTTTCAGGAGGCTGTTGGGAGGCTTCATGGCTGGAGCCTGCGGTGGTCTGCTTTGAGGTCTTCCTCGACATGCCAGTTCTGTTTCTGCGGTTTTGAAACCACACGCGGATGGAGGACTCTGGAACTCCGAATTCCCTGGCCAGTTCCTGCCTGGTCCTGAAGCTCGGGTAAGGTGTCTTGGCGAAAACTGAGAGCAAGACCTCCTTCTGCTTGGCCTGCCAAACAGTCTTTTGACGCCGGGATGTCTTTGCCGTGCTGCAGCCACCCACATCTGCCTGATCTTCCATCCTGCTGAAGACACTTTGACAGGAGTTCTTCCTCTCCAGTGTGTACTCAGAACAACACCCAGGAAAGTGCAGACTATGGCAAATGCGTAAATTAGTCCTCTGCTCACCCTTTAATACCGACCTGAAGCCCCACCCACTCCCTCGAGGCCTCCAATTACAGGCCAAACCGTGGAACGCTCTTCTGCTTCCAAACTGTGAAACCCTTCCTTCCTCTTGCGAATTTTCCCATATCCCACCCTAAAGCAGCCTTTCCAGAAACAGTTGGCCTTGTGTTCTACCCAAATTCCACTGCTTAGCTCACAGTACGCACCTGTGTTGGCCCACAAGGAGTTTGAGGGGAGAGTCTAAGGCACGGCTTCTGATGATCAGGCAAGGAGAAGAGGCATAAGCCAGGAGCAGTCTTTGCCTACTTTAACAAGGTCATTCATTCAGCTCTGGCTGATGCTCAAGGAGGAACGTGGCTAGAACAGATCTTGCACTCTGCGTGTGCTGTCTGCCTTAAGTTCCTTTGAGCTCCAGTCACCCGGTGTATGATTTCAACAATCTAAATATGGTTAGGACCCTGCAAGTCTAAGCATTTGGGCAAAGAGTAGACTTATCCTGCAGAAAGACTCCTGGAATTATTTCTGAATTTCTCCTTCAGTGGCAGACTACAGAAGGTGTCAACTTCACTCTTGGACCCTCTGGTTCCACCTATTTAATCCACCATACACTTTGTGCGTGTAGAAGGCAATCTCCCACAGCCTTTCTTGAATGTCTGATGGAGGCATACAGCTGGTTTACAACCTATGACCCTACCTCAGATGAGTGTAAGCCAATGGTGACTATAATCTTTATAGACCAGTCAGCCAGAGATATTTGTAGAAAGCTCCAGAAAATAAAGGGTTTACAGGACAAGTCGTTGAAGGATTTAGTGCAGGTGGCAGAAAAGGTTTTAGACAGCTGGGATATGGAAGAAGAGAAAGAGGAAAGAAAGCAGAAAGAGCAGGAAGTGAGAGAAAGAGAAAGGAAAAGAGGCAAGACAGAAAGTTGACTAAGATCCTGGCCACTGTAGTGCAGTCATAATGATAGGGAGAGAGTTCCTGGAAATCAGAGGGGCCCTCTGTCTAAGGAATAGTATGCCTATTGCAAGGAGAAAGGACACTGGATCAAGAATTGTCCCAAAAGAAAATTGAAGCCCTACACCGGGACCTGGCACACTTCTGGGCCACCAATCCCCAGGTAACTCTTTTCTGATATGTGGATCATATACTATTAGCTGCAGATTATAAAGAAACCTTACTTGAAGCCACAGATCAGCTGTTGCAAGAGCTGGGTGACCTTGGCTATAGACTGTCGGCGAAAAATGCTCATCTCTGCAGGAAACAGGTCAGTTAAGAGGTGGCTATCGGAGGCTAGAAAAGAGACTGTATTTTATATTCCCCCTTCATGGACTACTGAACAACTGAGGGAAATTTTAAGTAAAGAAGTATTTGCCAAGATGGCAGCCCCTCTGTATCCCCTTACAAAGGGCATTGATTCTTGCATCTGGGGAAAGGATGAACAAGCTGCATTTGATAATATCAAACAAGCCTTAATGTCTGCCCCAGCTTTGGTACTCAGATTGTGACCAAAACCTTCCATCTCTATGTGGCCGAGAATCAGGGAATGGCCAACAGATGCTAACACAGTAAATTGGACCCTGGAAGAGACTAGTAGCCTATCTATCCAAAAGGCTTGATTCAGCAGCGGCAGGATGGCCAACCTGCCTGTGAATAATAGCAGCAGTGGCGGCACTAGTAAACGATGCAGACAAACTGACTGTGGGACAGGACCTCACCATCTATGCTCGTCTTGCCCCTGAGAGTGTCATAAGGCAGCCAACTGATCGCTGGCTCACGAACACCTGTATGACATAATACCAGGCTTTGCTATTGAATAAAGGTAGAGTCACCCTTGCCCTGGCTATGGAGCTAAACCCTGCCACCTTATTGTAGGATCCAGAAATCCAGGCCATGGAGCATGATTTGCAGGTTCTAGCAAAGGAACAGGGATGGCGAAAGGACTTGAAAGAGCAACCAATTCCTGATGCGGAGGTGACATACTATATGGATGGGAGCAGTTTTTTTGTAGAACGGAAAGAGAAAGGCAGAGGCAGTGGTGGTAAATGGACATAAGGTATTCTGGGCCCAGGCGTTGCCGGAGGGCACATCTGTTCAGGGAGCTGAATTGATTGTTTTAATCCAAGCATTAACTCTGGAAAAGGGTAAAAAGACAAACATCTACACTGATAGTTGGTTCACCTTACCAACAGCCCATGTACATGGGGCCATCTATCAGCAGAGAGGCCTGCTAACATCAGCCGGTAAAGAGATAAAAAATAAAAAATGAGATTCTGGCTTTGGTCAATGCCCTGTTGCTGCCCGACAAGGTAAGCATTATTCATTTCCCGGGACAGCAGAAGGGGACTTCCAGGGCAGCAAAGGTGGATAACATGGCCAATCGGGAGGCTAAAGCAGCTGCTAGAGGAAACTCTGTCCTGGTGGTACTAACTGCTGAACTGCCCAGAGAAGAATGACTAAACTACTCAGAAAGTGACTTAAAGTTAATATGGCAAAAAAAAAAAAAAAAAATGGATATTTGACACCGACGTGGGGGCATGGATTAACTCCAAAGGTAAGATCATTCTACCCCAGGAAGATGCTGAGAGATTAATAACTCAGATGTATAAATGGATTCACTTGAAGGCAAAGAAATTGGCTGAAGTTGTCCGCCAATCCCAGTCCCTAATACTAAACCTCACCCCCTTGAGTGAGTGAGTGACTAGGGCGTGTGAACCTTGCCAGAGTGTAAACATAGGTAAGAATTTCCAGAGCCCAGGGAAGTGGCTGAGAGGAACTGTGGCAGCCTTTTTGGAGTATATGGCAAATTTTGAGTTAATGGCCTCTGAGCAGTGGAACGCTGCCTATTGGCTTTGGCTATTTTCCAAAGTCCAGTTTCTTATAAACTGACCTTGGTGGTCCTACAGCAGACTGCTCTGACCCTGAGAAACTGTGTGCAACCATAGTAACCAGACAGCAGGCTCTGTGTAACCTTGAGTGAGCTCTCCTATGTTCTGACCAAGTAAAGCTCCTACATGAGAAACTGCTTGTACTTTTCTGCCTACTTAAGTGTTAACCTGACGTCCATTAAATCAACACCTGGATAAGCATGTAGACTTGGTGTCCTTCTCTGTGTCACCCTGTCTCTCTCTTTCTCCCAGCCCTCTCTCAGGTGGTATTCAGCTGTCACTGCTGGCCAGTGACAAGGAACTAGACCTGGAATGCATTGGGAAGTGGATTTCACTGAAAGTAAACCATCCAGGTACAGCAATAAATATCTCCTGGTTTTTGTAGACACTTTCTCAGGATGGGTGGAAGCTTTTCCCACAAAGAAAGAAACCTCCCTGGTCATGGCCAAAAAGATTCTGGAAGACATTTTTCCTCGGTTTGGTATTCCAAAGGTAATTGGGTCAGACAATGGGTCAACCTTCATTGCTCAGTTAAGCCAGGAGGTGGCCAGGTTTCTGGGGCTTGACTGTAAGTTACATTGTGCTTATAGACCCCAAAGTTCAGGACATTTAGAGAGAATGAATAGAACTCTCAAAGAGATTCTCACCAAATTGAACATGGAGACTGGCGGTGACAAGACGGTGCTCCTTCCCTTGGCCCTCTTTAGGGTCAGAATTACTCTCTCCATATAGGTTTAACACCCTTCGAACTACTATATGGGTTTCTGTTCCCTGACTCTTCTTGGGTACCCCCTTGATAAAACTAGTGGTAAATCTGACTTGTACAGGCTGAAAGAATTGCAGCTTATTCAGAAAGAAATTTGGAGCAAGGTTGGCAGTGCATATGTGCCTGGGTCCTTTTAGGTGCCCCATCAGTTCCACGTTGAAGATCTGGTATATGTGCAGTGACATGGCAGCCAGAATCTGGAACCTCAATTGAAGGGTCCTTATTACATCTTCCTCACCACGCCAACTGCCGTCAAAATAGAGGGCATCATAGCTTGAATCCACGTGTCACATGTTAAACCGGCTTTTCATCAACCTGCAACACCTGGAAACTCCAAGCCTCCAGCTACCGGCTGAAACTGAAACTCATCAGGGACAATAAACTCTCAGACAAGAACTCCCCTTTTTCTGGGAAAGTATAAGTGCAGTTCAGGTCCTGATGCTCCAGAAAGAGTATCAACCTCTCCATGAGGTTGATCCACAATTTTAGGGTTAAAATTGAGGCAAAAAAGGGGGGGGGGTGAGAGACCACCTGGGAATGAGAAAAACAACAGTGATTATTTGAATTGAAGTCAGGTGTAGATAACTCTTGAAGGAAAGGGTCAACTGTTCTGAGAACAACTATCTACAACCACCTGTAAACTATCTACAACCAGCTGTATACTACCTAAAACCAGGGGTAAACTATCTTCATGCTATTCTTGCTGAACAATCAATGTATAGAGCAAAAGTGGTTTCAATTTCAGGTATAAAACCCTGTCCTTTGCATATTGAGGGCTGTCTCCTGTCTTTGTAAGGGGACCCTATAGAAATTGGAATAAAACTCTTGCTTTTGCCTCAAGTTGTGGTCTATGAGTGTTCCTGGGAAGTGCACAATCCTGAGCTCCTGAGCAGTGAGACTCCAGGTCTAACAACATGAAACTAAAACGCTTTTGCCTTCCATTCTTTAGGTGGTGAAGCAGCTTATAAAATGGGAAACCACTGTTCCAGCTATGCAACAGACAGGTTTATATCTAGACCATTCAAAGAAGTCATAAAATGTAAACATGAAGAAACAAACAAACAAACAATCTAGAAAAGATCATCCTGAGTGAGGTATCTCAGAAGCAGAAAGACATACACGGTATATACTCGATTTTAAGTGGAGGCTAGACCTATAATATAGGATAAACATACTAAAATCTATAAAAAGATAAACAAGAAAGAGGACCTGGGATAAGATGATCAATCCTCACGTAGAAAGACAAATGGGATGGACATAGGAGAAAACAAGAAACAGGACCCTAGCCTACCACAGAGGACCTGGGAAAGACTCTACCTAGTAGTATATCAAAGCAGGTGCTGAGACTCATAACCAAACCTTGGGCAGAGCACAGGGAATCATATAAAAAAAGGGGGAGTTAGTGTGACCTGGAGAGGGCAGGAACTCCACAAGGACCAAATATATCAGGGCACAGGGGTCTTTTATGAGACTGTATCTCCAACGAAGGACAATGTACGCATAGAACCTAGCACCCCTGCTCAAATATAGTCCATGTTAGCTCTGTCTCCAAGTGGGTACCATACTAAGTGGAACAGGGACTATTACAGACATGAACTCAATGGCTGGCTCTTTGACTTCCCCCCTCACAAGGCAGGATCAGATTTGCTAGGCCACAGAGGAGGACATTGCAGCAAACCTGATGATGCCTGATAATCTAGGGTCAGTTGGAACAGGCAGAAGCCCTCGCCTATCAGTAGACTTGGAAAGGTGTAGGTAGTAGATGAGGGAAGGAGGGTAGGAAAGGGAGGGAATGAGGGGACTGGTCTACAGCTTGGATACAAAGTTAATAAACTGTATCTAATATTAAAAAAAATAAAAAGTAAAAAAGTGGAACATAAAACAAAGTTCCTAAAGATGAAACACAAAATGCTGACAGTTTTTTGTTTCTTTGAAAACAGAATTTTTTTTCTGAACAATTTTCCTGTCCCAGGCTCTCTTTATAGAACAACCTGTGCTTGAACGCACAGAGATCCACCTACCTTTAACTTCCTGAGTGCTAGGAATGCAGGCGCTCACCAACAGCCCTAGCTGCTGACAGTTTATTTAGTTTTAGCATTTTATTTTTGTTGTTGTTTCATGCACTACATCTGAACTGCAGTTTCCTCTTCCTCCACTCCTCCCAGACACAATCTATCCACCACTACTCTGCCCAACTCTGCCCAATTCACCTCTCCTTCATCCACTGCTTTTTTTCCATTTATTTTATTTTTAATGAAAAAAAAATGTGATGGCATAGCAAGTTATAATAAAACTAAGAACAATCCCTCACATCAGAGTTGGTCAAAGCAATACATGAGGAGAGAAAGTGTAGCTAAAGCAGGAAAAAGAGTCAGAGACACCCCCATTCTCACTGTTGGAAGTCCCTCAGCGAAATCAGGATAATAATCATAAGGTGTATGCCAACAACCTAGCTCACAAGACTCATAGAATGTTTATGTTTTTGTCCTTCAGTCTCTGATCCCCTATGACCTCAGTTGACTCAGTGGGCCATGTGCTTGTTGTGTCCTTAATATCTCTGGTTCCTACAATACATATTCCCTCATTTGTGGGGTTCCCCTGGATACATCATTGTGTTTGGATAAGGGTCTCTGCATCTGTTCCCATGAGATGCCTCGTGATGTCTCTCTGATGACAACTGGGCTAGGCACTCATCAATTATTATAGCATAGTATCTTTCATTGTCACTTTTTGTCTGTCATGTTTACAGATATCGTGTGTCTCTAGGTTATCTTGACTCTGGTTCATGGTCATCCAGGCAGTGTCAGGCATGGACTTCCCCTCATGGTGTGGGCCTCAATGTGTTTTCTGGAGTGTATTTCACGTTATTGGGTTGGGGTTTTCTTTCTAGTATCTTCTGTAGGGCTGGATGGCTGCATATATACTGGGTATAGTAGTCTGGGTTGGCATCGGTGGTCTCTTCGTGTCTGCATGATATCCATCCAAGCCCTTCTGGCTTTCATAGTCTCTGCTGAGAATTCTAGTGTGATTCGGATAGGTCTACTCATTATTTGAATGCTATTTTGGTATTAGCAGTGTCATGCATAGAACAGTTAATTTTCATGGTGTCATCCCCATATAAAATAGAATCTCTGTAACCTGAGAAAATAAAAAATGAACACACTATAATGTGTGTTGAGTGAATTAAGACGAAGAAGGGACTAATTTGAGGTAAAAATAAACTATATATAAATGCTGCAAAAAATTAAAATACTTGTAATTCAATTATGATATTTTAGAATATAACTGCATCAAAAAATTTAATTCCTATGCCATCAATATACCCAAAAATGTAGGTAGCATTTTGCCTTTGCATGATGATGAATATTTTTCTATAACTCCTCATATGAAAAGTACTGTTGTTTAAGTGATTTCTGAATGAATTACATAACATTATTAAAAGCAGAAAATTTGGTAGTTCTATGTGAAAGATAATTATATGCATAGTTTATGTTTCCCTCTAACTCTCTCTTTATAGGAAAGGATTTATGAAAATGATTTACAATCTGTGAGTCAATTAATTCAACAGTGGATGCCTAAAAATGGAAAATCGAGGAATCTATCAGTGGCTTAGTCCATGAGGCTGGTTGGCTCAACTCACCTTCATATACACAGAACTCCTCAAGAAGAAGGTTCTATAGTCAATGAAGAAATAGACTTGCTCCCAAAGCGAAAAAGAACAGGCAAAGAGTAAAACATTCCTTCTTCCATGTCCTTGTATAGGTTTCCAGTAGAAGATGAGGCAAAGATGAGTGGTTGGTTTTGCAGTATGAAGATATGGATTAAAGTTATATTTTTCAGCTTTATAGATCCAGAAGAGAAGTAGAGAAGACTATTTCAAACAAGCAAGAGTACTTTACAATTGTGTCCTTAATTTGGGTGTTTTGCTTAATTCCATATGCAGTCAAGTTAAAAACCAAGAGTCATGATCACACCTCTTTTCAGCTTGAAAGATAATCATATCTCCTCTTTACATTAACTTCTAAATGAAAAGAATAACAGGTCATAGTAATGCCTAAAAATAATTTAATGATGCAGAATACAACAGCAGACAAATTACATATTTATCTTGATAATAACTGAAGCTAACATTATATAACTGTCCTTCAAAACCGTCCAGGTTAGAAACAACAAAGTCCAGGTTAGAAACAACTCTCCACCGCCGCTGGGCCACTCCACAACACCTCCCTCATAGGGCAACCCACATTAAGCACAAGGATTCACCTCCCACCTGCTATGTGTATATAGGGTCCCTAGGTCCAGACCAAGCATGCTCCTTATTTGATGGCTCAGTCTCTGCAAGCCCCCTGGGGGCTGGGGCAGCTGTTTCTGTTGGTCTTCTTGTGAGGTTCCTCGCACCTCCAGGGCCTTCCATCTTTTCCCCAACACTTACTCAGGATCGCTAGAGCTCTGCACCTTTCTTAGGTGCAAGTCTGAGCATCTGTCCAAGCTTATTTCTGGCTGGAGTCTCTGAGACAATGGTCAGGTTAGGGTCCAGGCAACCGGGTTTTACAGTCCCAATTCTGGGCGTTCTCAATGTGGTTAAATATCGTCCAACAGAGCCTGATATTCTTCTTCTGTGAGAGGAGCCTCGAGTGTTGGTTCGATCTGCTCCCATGGTACATCTGGGTCCAGAGCGGCTGGTCCCTGTTCCTCTTCCACTGTTCTCGCCAGTTGCTCCAGGAAGAGCTGGACAGGGCAGGAGTTGCTGGATTCTGGGTAGGCCTCTGTGAAGAAGGTGAGTTCGGGTCTTGACATCAACGCTTCTGCACACTGGCCTCCTGCAGAACCCGATGTCAACAAGCTGTCACGGGAAGCCTCCTGCTCAATGCAACACGATGCTCCAGGAGCCCTTTCCGGGCCAGGAGAGGCAGGCAGGTCCTCACCTTTAGCTGTGCTGCCTCCAGCGCGGCCTTTCTGCCTGGCCTTTCTGTTCTGGAACCATATGTGGACGGTGTCCTCAGGCAAACCTGTGCTCAGGGCCAGTTGCACCCTCGTGGCATAGTCTGGGGATGGAGAGATCTCAAAAGCTTGCACTAGCATGCTGATCTGCGCTGGACTAAGCCGCGTTCGAGGCCTTCTCCGTTCTGAGGGCGGGCCTCTTGCTTGTTGTACCCTGGCGACAAGCTTTTCAGGAGGCTGTTGGGAGGCTTCATGGCTGGAGCCTGCGGTGGTCTGCTTTGAGGTCTTCCTCGACATGCCAGTTCTGTTTCTGCGGTTTTGAAACCACACGCGGATGGAGGACTCTGGAACTCCGAATTCCCTGGCCAGTTCCTGCCTGGTCCTGAAGCTCGGGTAAGGTGTCTTGGCGAAAACTGAGAGCAAGACCTCCTTCTGCTTGGCCTGCCAAACAGTCTTTTGACGCCGGGATGTCTTTGCCGTGCTGCAGCCACCCACATCTGCCTGATCTTCCATCCTGCTGAAGACACTTTGACAGGAGTTCTTCCTCTCCAGTGTGTACTCAGAACAACACCCAGGAAAGTGCAGACTATGGCAAATGCGTAAATTAGTCCTCTGCTCACCCTTTAATACCGACCTGAAGCCCCACCCACTCCCTCGAGGCCTCCAATTACAGGCCAAACCGTGGAACGCTCTTCTGCTTCCAAACTGTGAAACCCTTCCTTCCTCTTGCGAATTTTCCCATATCCCACCCTAAAGCAGCCTTTCCAGAAACAGTTGGCCTTGTGTTCTACCCAAATTCCACTGCTTAGCTCACAGTACGCACCTGTGTTGGCCCACAAGGAGTTTGAGGGGAGAGTCTAAGGCACGGCTTCTGATGATCAGGCAAGGAGAAGAGGCATAAGCCAGGAGCAGTCTTTGCCTACTTTAACAAGGTCATTCATTCAGCTCTGGCTGATGCTCAAGGAGGAACGTGGCTAGAACAGATCTTGCACTCTGCGTGTGCTGTCTGCCTTAAGTTCCTTTGAGCTCCAGTCACCCGGTGTATGATTTCAACAATCTAAATATGGTTAGGACCCTGCAAGTCTAAGCATTTGGGCAAAGAGTAGACTTATCCTGCAGAAAGACTCCTGGAATTATTTCTGAATTTCTCCTTCAGTGGCAGACTACAGAAGGTGTCAACTTCACTCTTGGACCCTCTGGTTCCACCTATTTAATCCACCATACACTTTGTGCGTGTAGAAGGCAATCTCCCACAGCCTTTCTTGAATGTCTGATGGAGGCATACAGCTGGTTTACAACCTATGACCCTACCTCAGATGAGTGTAAGCCAATGGTGACTATAATCTTTATAGACCAGTCAGCCAGAGATATTTGTAGAAAGCTCCAGAAAATAAAGGGTTTACAGGACAAGTCGTTGAAGGATTTAGTGCAGGTGGCAGAAAAGGTTTTAGACAGCTGGGATATGGAAGAAGAGAAAGAGGAAAGAAAGCAGAAAGAGCAGGAAGTGAGAGAAAGAGAAAGGAAAAGAGGCAAGACAGAAAGTTGACTAAGATCCTGGCCACTGTAGTGCAGTCATAATGATAGGGAGAGAGTTCCTGGAAATCAGAGGGGCCCTCTGTCTAAGGAATAGTATGCCTATTGCAAGGAGAAAGGACACTGGATCAAGAATTGTCCCAAAAGAAAATTGAAGCCCTACACCGGGACCTGGCACACTTCTGGGCCACCAATCCCCAGGTAACTCTTTTCTGATATGTGGATCATATACTATTAGCTGCAGATTATAAAGAAACCTTACTTGAAGCCACAGATCAGCTGTTGCAAGAGCTGGGTGACCTTGGCTATAGACTGTCGGCGAAAAATGCTCATCTCTGCAGGAAACAGGTCAGTTAAGAGGTGGCTATCGGAGGCTAGAAAAGAGACTGTATTTTATATTCCCCCTTCATGGACTACTGAACAACTGAGGGAAATTTTAAGTAAAGAAGTATTTGCCAAGATGGCAGCCCCTCTGTATCCCCTTACAAAGGGCATTGATTCTTGCATCTGGGGAAAGGATGAACAAGCTGCATTTGATAATATCAAACAAGCCTTAATGTCTGCCCCAGCTTTGGTACTCAGATTGTGACCAAAACCTTCCATCTCTATGTGGCCGAGAATCAGGGAATGGCCAACAGATGCTAACACAGTAAATTGGACCCTGGAAGAGACTAGTAGCCTATCTATCCAAAAGGCTTGATTCAGCAGCGGCAGGATGGCCAACCTGCCTGTGAATAATAGCAGCAGTGGCGGCACTAGTAAACGATGCAGACAAACTGACTGTGGGACAGGACCTCACCATCTATGCTCGTCTTGCCCCTGAGAGTGTCATAAGGCAGCCAACTGATCGCTGGCTCACGAACACCTGTATGACATAATACCAGGCTTTGCTATTGAATAAAGGTAGAGTCACCCTTGCCCTGGCTATGGAGCTAAACCCTGCCACCTTATTGTAGGATCCAGAAATCCAGGCCATGGAGCATGATTTGCAGGTTCTAGCAAAGGAACAGGGATGGCGAAAGGACTTGAAAGAGCAACCAATTCCTGATGCGGAGGTGACATACTATATGGATGGGAGCAGTTTTTTTGTAGAACGGAAAGAGAAAGGCAGAGGCAGTGGTGGTAAATGGACATAAGGTATTCTGGGCCCAGGCGTTGCCGGAGGGCACATCTGTTCAGGGAGCTGAATTGATTGTTTTAATCCAAGCATTAACTCTGGAAAAGGGTAAAAAGACAAACATCTACACTGATAGTTGGTTCACCTTACCAACAGCCCATGTACATGGGGCCATCTATCAGCAGAGAGGCCTGCTAACATCAGCCGGTAAAGAGATAAAAAATAAAAAATGAGATTCTGGCTTTGGTCAATGCCCTGTTGCTGCCCGACAAGGTAAGCATTATTCATTTCCCGGGACAGCAGAAGGGGACTTCCAGGGCAGCAAAGGTGGATAACATGGCCAATCGGGAGGCTAAAGCAGCTGCTAGAGGAAACTCTGTCCTGGTGGTACTAACTGCTGAACTGCCCAGAGAAGAATGACTAAACTACTCAGAAAGTGACTTAAAGTTAATATGGCAAAAAAAAAAAAAAAAAAAAATGGATATTTGACACCGACGTGGGGGCATGGATTAACTCCAAAGGTAAGATCATTCTACCCCAGGAAGATGCTGAGAGATTAATAACTCAGATGTATAAATGGATTCACTTGAAGGCAAAGAAATTGGCTGAAGTTGTCCGCCAATCCCAGTCCCTAATACTAAACCTCACCCCCTTGAGTGAGTGAGTGACTAGGGCGTGTGAACCTTGCCAGAGTGTAAACATAGGTAAGAATTTCCAGAGCCCAGGGAAGTGGCTGAGAGGAACTGTGGCAGCCTTTTTGGAGTATATGGCAAATTTTGAGTTAATGGCCTCTGAGCAGTGGAACGCTGCCTATTGGCTTTGGCTATTTTCCAAAGTCCAGTTTCTTATAAACTGACCTTGGTGGTCCTACAGCAGACTGCTCTGACCCTGAGAAACTGTGTGCAACCATAGTAACCAGACAGCAGGCTCTGTGTAACCTTGAGTGAGCTCTCCTATGTTCTGACCAAGTAAAGCTCCTACATGAGAAACTGCTTGTACTTTTCTGCCTACTTAAGTGTTAACCTGACGTCCATTAAATCAACACCTGGATAAGCATGTAGACTTGGTGTCCTTCTCTGTGTCACCCTGTCTCTCTCTTTCTCCCAGCCCTCTCTCAGGTGGTATTCAGCTGTCACTGCTGGCCAGTGACAAGGAACTAGACCTGGAATGCATTGGGAAGTGGATTTCACTGAAAGTAAACCATCCAGGTACAGCAATAAATATCTCCTGGTTTTTGTAGACACTTTCTCAGGATGGGTGGAAGCTTTTCCCACAAAGAAAGAAACCTCCCTGGTCATGGCCAAAAAGATTCTGGAAGACATTTTTCCTCGGTTTGGTATTCCAAAGGTAATTGGGTCAGACAATGGGTCAACCTTCATTGCTCAGTTAAGCCAGGAGGTGGCCAGGTTTCTGGGGCTTGACTGTAAGTTACATTGTGCTTATAGACCCCAAAGTTCAGGACATTTAGAGAGAATGAATAGAACTCTCAAAGAGATTCTCACCAAATTGAACATGGAGACTGGCGGTGACAAGACGGTGCTCCTTCCCTTGGCCCTCTTTAGGGTCAGAATTACTCTCTCCATATAGGTTTAACACCCTTCGAACTACTATATGGGTTTCTGTTCCCTGACTCTTCTTGGGTACCCCCTTGATAAAACTAGTGGTAAATCTGACTTGTACAGGCTGAAAGAATTGCAGCTTATTCAGAAAGAAATTTGGAGCAAGGTTGGCAGTGCATATGTGCCTGGGTCCTTTTAGGTGCCCCATCAGTTCCACGTTGAAGATCTGGTATATGTGCAGTGACATGGCAGCCAGAATCTGGAACCTCAATTGAAGGGTCCTTATTACATCTTCCTCACCACGCCAACTGCCGTCAAAATAGAGGGCATCATAGCTTGAATCCACGTGTCACATGTTAAACCGGCTTTTCATCAACCTGCAACACCTGGAAACTCCAAGCCTCCAGCTACCGGCTGAAACTGAAACTCATCAGGGACAATAAACTCTCAGACAAGAACTCCCCTTTTTCTGGGAAAGTATAAGTGCAGTTCAGGTCCTGATGCTCCAGAAAGAGTATCAACCTCTCCATGAGGTTGATCCACAATTTTAGGGTTAAAATTGAGGCAAAAAAGGGGGGGGGTGAGAGACCACCTGGGAATGAGAAAAACAACAGTGATTATTTGAATTGAAGTCAGGTGTAGATAACTCTTGAAGGAAAGGGTCAACTGTTCTGAGAACAACTATCTACAACCACCTGTAAACTATCTACAACCAGCTGTATACTACCTAAAACCAGGTGTAAACTATCTTCATGCTATTCTTGCTGAACAATCAATGTATAGAGCAAAAGTGGTTTCAATTTCAGGTATAAAACCCTGTCCTTTGCATATTGAGGGCTGTCTCCTGTCTTTGTAAGGGGACCCTATAGAAATTGGAATAAAACTCTTGCTTTTGCCTCAAGTTGTGGTCTATGAGTGTTCCTGGGAAGTGCACAATCCTGAGCTCCTGAGCAGTGAGACTCCAGGTCTAACAACATGAAACTAAAACGCTTTTGCCTTCCATTCTTTAGGTGGTGAAGCAGCTTATAAAATGGGAAACCACTGTTCCAGCTATGCAACAGACAGGTTTATATCTAGACCATTCAAAGAAGTCATAAAATGTAAACATGAAGAAACAAACAAACAAACAATCTAGAAAAGATCATCCTGAGTGAGGTATCTCAGAAGCAGAAAGACATACACGGTATATACTCGATTTTAAGTGGAGGCTAGACCTATAATATAGGATAAACATACTAAAATCTATAAAAAGATAAACAAGAAAGAGGACCTGGGATAAGATGATCAATCCTCACGTAGAAAGACAAATGGGATGGACATAGGAGAAAACAAGAAACAGGACCCTAGCCTACCACAGAGGACCTGGGAAAGACTCTACCTAGTAGTATATCAAAGCAGGTGCTGAGACTCATAACCAAACCTTGGGCAGAGCACAGGGAATCATATAAAAAAAGGGGGAGTTAGTGTGACCTGGAGAGGGCAGGAACTCCACAAGGACCAAATATATCAGGGCACAGGGGTCTTTTATGAGACTGTATCTCCAACGAAGGACAATGTACGCATAGAACCTAGCACCCCTGCTCAAATATAGTCCATGTTAGCTCTGTCTCCAAGTGGGTACCATACTAAGTGGAACAGGGACTATTACAGACATGAACTCAATGGCTGGCTCTTTGACTTCCCCCCTCACAAGGCAGGATCAGATTTGCTAGGCCACAGAGGAGGACATTGCAGCAAACCTGATGATGCCTGATAATCTAGGGTCAGTTGGAACAGGCAGAAGCCCTCGCCTATCAGTAGACTTGGAAAGGTGTAGGTAGTAGATGAGGGAAGGAGGGTAGGAAAGGGAGGGAATGAGGGGACTGGTCTACAGCTTGGATACAAAGTTAATAAACTGTATCTAATATTAAAAAAAATAAAAAGTAAAAAAGTGGAACATAAAACAAAGTTCCTAAAGATGAAACACAAAATGCTGACAGTTTTTTGTTTCTTTGAAAACAGAATTTTTTTTCTGAACAATTTTCCTGTCCCAGGCTCTCTTTATAGAACAACCTGTGCTTGAACGCACAGAGATCCACCTACCTTTAACTTCCTGAGTGCTAGGAATGCAGGCGCTCACCAACAGCCCTAGCTGCTGACAGTTTATTTAGTTTTAGCATTTTATTTTTGTTGTTGTTTCATGCACTACATCTGAACTGCAGTTTCCTCTTCCTCCACTCCTCCCAGACACAATCTATCCACCACTACTCTGCCCAACTCTGCCCAATTCACCTCTCCTTCATCCACTGCTTTTTTTCCATTTATTTTATTTTTAATGAAAAAAAAATGTGATGGCATAGCAAGTTATAATAAAACTAAGAACAATCCCTCACATCAGAGTTGGTCAAAGCAATACATGAGGAGAGAAAGTGTAGCTAAAGCAGGAAAAAGAGTCAGAGACACCCCCATTCTCACTGTTGGAAGTCCCTCAGCGAAATCAGGATAATAATCATAAGGTGTATGCCAACAACCTAGCTCACAAGACTCATAGAATGTTTATGTTTTTGTCCTTCAGTCTCTGATCCCCTATGACCTCAGTTGACTCAGTGGGCCATGTGCTTGTTGTGTCCTTAATATCTCTGGTTCCTACAATACATATTCCCTCATTTGTGGGGTTCCCCTGGATACATCATTGTGTTTGGATAAGGGTCTCTGCATCTGTTCCCATGAGATGCCTCGTGATGTCTCTCTGATGACAACTGGGCTAGGCACTCATCAATTATTATAGCATAGTATCTTTCATTGTCACTTTTTGTCTGTCATGTTTACAGATATCGTGTGTCTCTAGGTTATCTTGACTCTGGTTCATGGTCATCCAGGCAGTGTCAGGCATGGACTTCCCCTCATGGTGTGGGCCTCAATGTGTTTTCTGGAGTGTATTTCACGTTATTGGGTTGGGGTTTTCTTTCTAGTATCTTCTGTAGGGCTGGATGGCTGCATATATACTGGGTATAGTAGTCTGGGTTGGCATCGGTGGTCTCTTCGTGTCTGCATGATATCCATCCAAGCCCTTCTGGCTTTCATAGTCTCTGCTGAGAATTCTAGTGTGATTCGGATAGGTCTACTCATTATTTGAATGCTATTTTGGTATTAGCAGTGTCATGCATAGAACAGTTAATTTTCATGGTGTCATCCCCATATAAAATAGAATCTCTGTAACCTGAGAAAATAAAAAATGAACACACTATAATGTGTGTTGAGTGAATTAAGACGAAGAAGGGACTAATTTGAGGTAAAAATAAACTATATATAAATGCTGCAAAAAATTAAAATACTTGTAATTCAATTATGATATTTTAGAATATAACTGCATCAAAAAATTTAATTCCTATGCCATCAATATACCCAAAAATGTAGGTAGCATTTTGCCTTTGCATGATGATGAATATTTTTCTATAACTCCTCATATGAAAAGTACTGTTGTTTAAGTGATTTCTGAATGAATTACATAACATTATTAAAAGCAGAAAATTTGGTAGTTCTATGTGAAAGATAATTATATGCATAGTTTATGTTTCCCTCTAACTCTCTCTTTATAGGAAAGGATTTATGAAAATGATTTACAATCTGTGAGTCAATTAATTCAACAGTGGATGCCTAAAAATGGAAAATCGAGGAATCTATCAGTGGCTTAGTCCATGAGGCTGGTTGGCTCAACTCACCTTCATATACACAGAACTCCTCAAGAAGAAGGTTCTATAGTCAATGAAGAAATAGACTTGCTCCCAAAGCGAAAAAGAACAGGCAAAGAGTAAAACATTCCTTCTTCCATGTCCTTGTATAGGTTTCCAGTAGAAGATGAGGCAAAGATGAGTGGTTGGTTTTGCAGTATGAAGATATGGATTAAAGTTATATTTTTCAGCTTTATAGATCCAGAAGAGAAGTAGAGAAGACTATTTCAAACAAGCAAGAGTACTTTACAATTGTGTCCTTAATTTGGGTGTTTTGCTTAATTCCATATGCAGTCAAGTTAAAAACCAAGAGTCATGATCACACCTCTTTTCAGCTTGAAAGATAATCATATCTCCTCTTTACATTAACTTCTAAATGAAAAGAATAACAGGTCATAGTAATGCCTAAAAATAATTTAATGATGCAGAATACAACAGCAGACAAATTACATATTTATCTTGATAATAACTGAAGCTAACATTATATAACTGTCCTTCAAAACCGTCCAGGTTAGAAACAACAAAGTCCAGGTTAGAAACAACTCTCCACCGCCGCTGGGCCACTCCACAACACCTCCCTCATAGGGCAACCCACATTAAGCACAAGGATTCACCTCCCACCTGCTATGTGTATATAGGGTCCCTAGGTCCAGACCAAGCATGCTCCTTATTTGATGGCTCAGTCTCTGCAAGCCCCCTGGGAGCTGGGGCAGCTGTTTCTGTTGGTCTTCTTGTGAGGTTCCTCGCACCTCCAGGGCCTTCCATCTTTTCCCCAACACTTACTCAGGATCGCTAGAGCTCTGCACCTTTCTTAGGTGCAAGTCTGAGCATCTGTCCAAGCTTATTTCTGGCTGGAGTCTCTGAGACAATGGTCAGGTTAGGGTCCAGGCAACCGGGTTTTACAGTCCCAATTCTGGGCGTTCTCAATGTGGTCAGATATCGTCCAACAGAGCCTGATATTCTTCTTCTGTGAGAGGAGCCTCGAGTGTTGGTTCGATCTGCTCCCATGGTACATCTGGGTCCAGAGCGGCTGGTCCCTGTTCCTCTTCCACTGTTCTCGCCAGTTGCTCCAGGAAGAGCTGGACAGGGCAGGAGTTGCTGGATTCTGGGTAGGCCTCTGTGAAGAAGGTGAGTTCGGGTCTTGACATCAACGCTTCTGCACACTGGCCTCCTGCAGAACCCGATGTCAACAAGCTGTCGCGGGAAGCCTCCTGCTCAATGCAACACGATGCTCCAGGAGCCCTTTCCGGGCCAGGAGAGGCAGGCAGGTCCTCACCTTTAGCTGTGCTGCCTCCAGCGCGGCCTTTCTGCCTGGCCTTTCTGTTCTGGAACCATATGTGGACGGTGTCCTCAGGCAAACCTGTGCTCAGGGCCAGTTGCACCCTCGTGGCATAGTCTGGGGATGGAGAGATCTCAAAAGCTTGCACTAGCATGCTGATCTGCGCTGGACTAAGCCGCGTTCGAGGCCTTCTCCGTTCTGAGGGCGGGCCTCTTGCTTGTTGTACCCTGGCGACAAGCTTTTCAGGAGGCTGTTGGGAGGCTTCATGGCTGGAGCCTGCGGTGGTCTGCTTTGAGGTCTTCCTCGACATGCCACTTCTGTTTCTGCGGTTTTGAAACCACACGCGGATGGAGGACTCTGGAACTCCGAATTCCCTGGCCAGTTCCTGCCTGGTCCTGAAGCTCGGGTAAGGTGTCTTGGCGAAAACTGAGAGCAAGACCTCCTTCTGCTTGGCCTGCCAAACAGTCTTTTGACACCGGGATGTCTTTGCCGTGCTGCAGCCACCCACATCTGCCTGATCTTCCATCCTGCTGAAGACACTTTGACAGGAGTTCTTCCTCTCCAGTGTGTACTCAGAACAACACCCAGGAAAGTGCAGACTATGGCAAATGCGTAAATTAGTCCTCTGCTCACCCTTAAATACCGACCTGAAGCCCCACCCACTCCCTCGAGGCCTCCAATTACAGGCCAAACCGTGGAACGCTCTTCTGCTTCCAAACTGTGAAACCCTTCCTTCCTCTTGCGAATTTTCCCATATCCCACCCTAAAGCAGCCTTTCCAGAAACAGTTGGCCTTGTGTTCTACCCAAATTCCACTGCTTAGCTCACAGTACGCACCTGTGTTGGCCCACAAGGAGTTTGAGGGGAGAGTCTAAGGCACGGCTTCTGATGATCAGGCAAGGAGAAGAGGCATAAGCCAGGAGCAGTCTTTGCCTACTTTAACAAGGTCATTCATTCAGCTCTGGCTGATGCTCAAGGAGGAACGTGGCTAGAACAGATCTTGCACTCTGCGTGTGCCGTCTGCCTTAAGTTCCTTTGAGCTCCAGTCACCCGGTGTATGATTTCAACAATCTAAATATGGTTAGGACCCTGCAAGTCTAAGCATTTGGGCAAAGAGTAGACTTATCCTGCAGACAGACTCCTGGAATTATTTCTGAATTTCTCCTTCAGTGGCAGACTACAGAAGGTGTCAACTTCACTCTTGGACCCTCTGGTTCCACCTATTTAGTCCACCATACACTTTGTGCGTGTAGAAGGCAATCTCCCACAGCCTTTCTTGAATGTCTGATGGAGGCATACAGCTGGTTTACAACCTATGACCCTACCTCAGATGAGTGTAAGCCAATGGTGACTATAATCTTTATAGACCAGTCAGCCAGAGATATTTGTAGAAAGCTCCAGAAAATAAAGGGTTTACAGGACAAGTCGTTGAAGGATTTAGTGCAGGTGGCAGAAAAGGTTTTAGACAGCTGGGATATGGAAGAAGAGAAAGAGGAAAGAAAGCAGAAAGAGCAGGAAGTGAGAGAAAGAGAAAGGAAAAGAGGCAAGACAGAAAGTTGACTAAGATCCTGGCCACTGTAGTGCAGTCATAATGATAGGGAGAGAGTTCCTGGAAATCAGAGGGGCCCTCTGTCTAAGGAATAGTATGCCTATTGCAAGGAGAAAGGACACTGGATCAAGAATTGTCCCAAAAGAAAATTGAAGCCCTACACCGGGACCTGGCACACTTCTGGGCCACCAATCCCCAGGTAACTCTTTTCTGATATGTGGATCATATACTATTAGCTGCAGATTATAAAGAAACCTTACTTGAAGCCACAGATCAGCTGTTGCAAGAGCTGGGTGACTTTGGCTATAGACTGTCGGCGAAAAATGCTCATCTCTGCAGGAAACAGGTCAGTTAAGAGGTGGCTATCGGAGGCTAGAAAAGAGACTGTATTTTATATTCCCCCTTCATGGACTACTGAACAACTGAGGGAAATTTTAAGTAAAGAAGTATTTGCCAAGATGGCAGCCCCTCTGTATCCCCTTACAAAGGGCATTGATTCTTGCATCTGGGGAAAGGATGAACAAGTTGCATTTGATAATATCAAACAAGCCTTAATGTCTGCCCCAGCTTTGGTACTCAGATTGTGACCAAAACCTTCCATCTCTATGTGGCCGAGAATCAGGGAATGGCCAACAGATGCTAACACAGTAAATTGGACCCTGGAAGAGACTAGTAGCCTATCTATCCAAAAGGCTTGATTCAGCAGCGGCAGGATGGCCAACCTGCCTGTGAATAATAGCAGCAGTGGTGGCACTAGTAAACGATGCAGACAAACTGACTGTGGGACAGGACCTCACCATCTATGCTCGTCTTGCCCCTGAGAGTGTCATAAGGCAGCCAACTGATCGCTGGCTCACGAACACCTGTATGACATAATACCAGGCTTTGCTATTGAATAAAGGTAGAGTCACCCTTGCCCTGGCTATGGAGCTAAACCCTGCCACCTTATTGTAGGATCCAGAAATCCAGACCATGGAGCATGATTTGCAGGTTCTAGCGAAGGAACACTGATGGCGAACGGACTTGAAAGAGCAACCAATTCCTGATGCGGAGGTGACATACTATATGGATGGGAGCAGTTTTTTGTAGAACGGAAAGAGAAAGGCAGAGGCAGTGGTGGTAAATGGACATAAGGTATTCTGGGCCCAGGCGTTGCCGGAGGGCACATCTGTTCAGGGAGCTGAATTGATTGTTTTAATCCAAGCATTAACTCTGGAAAAGGGTAAAAAGACAAACATCTACACTGATAGTTGGTTCACCTTACCAACAGCCCATGTACATGGGGCCATCTATCAGCAGAGAGGCCTGCTAACATCAGCCGGTAAAGAGATAAAAAATAAAAAAAATGAGATTCTGGCTTTGGTCAATGCCCTGTTGCTGCCCGACAAGGTAAGCATTATTCATTTCCCGGGACAGCAGAAGGGGACTTCCAGGGCAGCAAAGGGGGATAACATGGCCAATCGGGAGGCTAAAGCAGCTGCTAGAGGAAACTCTGTCCTGGTGGTACTAACTGCTGAACTGCCCAGAGAAGAATGACTAAACTACTCAGAAAGTGACTTAAAGTTAATATGGCAAAAAAAAAAAAAAAGGGGATATTTGACACCGAGGTGGGGGCATGGATTAACTCCAAAGGTAAGATCATTCTACCCCAGGAAGATGCTGAGAGATTAATAACTCAGATGTATAAATGGATTCACTTGAAGGCAAAGAAATTGGCTGAAGTTGTCCGCCAATCCCAGTCCCTAATACTAAACCTCACCCCCTTGAGTGAGTGAGTGACTAGGGCGTGTGAACCTTGCCAGAGTGTAAACATAGGTAAGAATTTCCAGAGCCCAGGGAGGTGGCTGAGAGGAACTGTGGCAGCCTTTTTGGAGTATATGGCAAATTTTGAGTTAATGGCCTCTGAGCAGTGGAACGCTGCCTATTGGCTTTGGCTATTTTCCAAAGTCCAGTTTCTTATAAACTGACCTTGGTGGTCCTACAGCAGACTGCTCTGACCCTGAGAAACTGTGTGCAACCATAGTAACCAGACAGCAGGCTCTGTGTAACCTTGAGTGAGCTCTCCTATGTTCTGACCAAGTAAAGCTCCTACATGAGAAACTGCTTGTACTTTTCTGCCTACTTAAGTGTTAACCTGACGTCCATTAAATCAACACCTAGATAAGCATGTAGACTTGGTGTCCTTCTCTGTGTCACCCTGTCTCTCTCTTTCTCCCAGCCCTCTCTCAGGTGGTATTCAGCTGTCACTGCTGGCCAGTGACAAGGAACTAGACCTGGAATGCATTGGGAAGTGGATTTCACTGAAAGTAAACCATCCAGGTACAGCAATAAATATCTCCTGGTTTTTGTAGACACTTTCTCAGGATGGGTGGAAGCTTTTCCCACAAAGAAAGAAACCTCCCTGGGTCATGGCCAAAAAGATTCTGGAAGACATTTTTCCTCGGTTTGGTATTCCAAAGGTAATTGGGTCAGACAATGGGTCAACCTTCATTGCTCAGTTAAGCCAGGAGGTGGCCAGGTTTCTGGGGCTTGACTGTAAGTTACATTGTGCTTATAGACCCCAAAGTTCAGGACATTTAGAGAGAACGAATAGAACTCTCAAAGAGATTCTCACCAAATTGAACATGGAGACTGGCGGTGACAAGGCGGTGCTCCTTCCCTTGGCCCTCTTTAGGGTCAGAAATACTCTCTCCATATAGGTTTAACACCCTTCGAACTACTATATGGGTTTCTGTTCCCTGACTCTTCTTGGGTACCCCCTTGATAAAACTAGTGGTAAATCTGACTTGTACAGGCTGAAAGAATTGCAGCTTATTCAGAAAGAAATTTGGAGCAAGGTTGGCAGTGCATATGTGCCTGGGTCCTTTTAGGTGCCCCATCAGTTCCACGTTGAAGATCTGGTATATGTGCAGTGACATGGCAGCCAGAATCTGGAACTTCAGTTGAAGGGTCCTTATTACATCTTCCTCACCACGCCAACTGCCGTCAAAATAGAGGGCATCATAGCTTGAATCCACGTGTCACATGTTAAGCCGGCTTTTCATCAACCTGCAACACCTGGAAACTCCAAGCCTCCAGCTACCGGCTGAAACTGAAACTCATCAGGGACAATAAACTCTCAGACAAGAACTCCCCTTTTTCTGGGAAAGTATAAGTGCAGTTCAGGTCCTGATGCTCCAGAAAGAGTATCAACCTCTCCATGAGGTTGATCCACAATTTTAGGGTTAAAATTGAGGCAAAAAAGGGGGGGGGTGAGAGACCACCTGGGAATGAGAAAAACAACAGTGATTATTTGAATTGAAGTCAGGTGTAGATAACTCTTGAAGGAAAGGGTCAACTGTTCTGAGAACAACTATCTACAACCACCTGTAAACTATCTACAACCAGCTATATACTACCTAAAACCAGGTGTAAACTATCTTCATGCTATTCTTGCTGAACAATCAATGTATAGAGCAAAAGTGGCTTCAATTTCAGGTATAAAACCTTGTCCTTTGCATATTTAGGGCTGTCTCCTGTCTTTGTAGGGGGACCCTATAGAAATTGGAATAAAACTCTTGCTTTTGCCTCAAGTTGTGGTCCATGAGTGTTCCTGGGAAGTGCACAATCCTGAGCTCCTGAGCAGTGAGACTCCAGGTCTAACAACATGAAACTAAAATGCTTTTGCCATCCATTCTTTAGGTGGTGAAGCAGCTTATAAAATGGGAAACCACTGTTCCAGCTATGCAACAGACAGGTTTATATCTAGACCATTCAAAGAAGTCATAAAATGTAAACATGAAGAAACAAACAAACAAACAATCTAGAAAAGATCATCCTGAGTGAGGTATCTCAGAAGCAGAAAGACATACACGGTATATACTCGATTTTAAGTGGAGGCTAGACCTATAATATAGGATAAACATACTAAAATCTATAAGAAGATAAACAAAAAGATAAGCAAGAAAGAGGACCTGGGTTAAGATGATCAATCCTCACATAGAAAGACAAATGGGATGGACATAGGAGAAAACAAGAAACAGGACCCTAGCCTACCACAGAGGACCTGTGAAAGACTCTACCTAGTAGTATATCGAAGCAGGTGCTGAGACTCATAACCAAACCTTGGGCAGAGCACAGGGAATCATATAAAAAAAGGGGGAGTTAGTGTGACCTGGAGAGGGCAGGAACTCCACAAGGACCAAATATATCAGGGCACAGGGGTCTTTTATGAGACTGTATCTCCAACCAAGGACAATGTACGCATAGAACCTAGCACCCCTGCTCAAATATAGTCCATGTTAGCTCTGTCTCCAAGTGGGTACCATACTAAGTGGAACAGGGACTATTACAGACATGAACTCAATGGCTGGCTCTTTGACTTCCCCCCTCACAAGGCAGGATCAGATTTGCTAGGCCACAGAGGAGGACATTGCAGCAAACCTGATGATGCCTGATAATCTAGGGTCAGTTGGAACAGGCAGAAGCCCTCGCCTATCAGTAGACTTGGAAAGGTGTAGGTAGTAGATGAGGGAAGGAGGGTAGGAAAGGGAGGGAATGAGGGGACTGGTCTACAGCTTGGATACAAAGTTAATAAACTGTATCTAATATTAAAAAAAATAAAAAGTAAAAAAGTGGAACATAAAACAAAGTTCCTAAAGATGAAACACAAAATGCTGACAGTTTTTTGTTTCTTTGAAAACAGAATTTTTTTTTCTGAACAATTTTCCTGTTCCAGGCTCTCTTTATAGAACAACCTGTGCTTGAATGCACAGAGATCCACCTACCTTTAACTTGCTGAGTGCTAGGAATGCAGGCGCTCACCAACAGCCCTAGCTGCTGACAGTTTATTTAGTTTTAGCATTTTATTTTTGTTGTTGTTTTATGCACTACATCTGAACTTCAGTTTCCTCTTCCTCCACTCCTCCCAGACACAATCTATCCACCACTACTCTGCCCAACGCTGCCCAGCTCACCTCTCCTTCATCCACTGCTTTTTTCCATTTATTTTATTTTCAATGAAAAAAAATGTGATGGCATAGCAAGTTATAATAAAACTAGGAACAATCCCTCACATCAGAGTTGGTCAAAGCAATACATGAGGAGAGAAAGTGTAGCTAAAGCAGGAAAAAGAGTCAGAGACACCCCCATTCTCACTGTTGGAAGTCCCTCAGCGAAATCAGGATAATAATCATAAGGTGTATGCCAACAACCTAGCTCACAAGACTCATAGAATGTTTATGTTTTTGTCCTTCAGTCTCTGATCCCCTATGAACTCAGTTGACTCAGTGGGCCATGTGCTTGTTGTGTCCTTAATATCTCTGGTTCCTACAATACATATTCCCTCATTTGTGGGGTTCCCCTGGATACATCATTGTGTTTGGATAAGGGTCTCTGCATCTGTTCCCATGAGATGCCTCGTGATGTCTCTCTGATGACAACTGGGCTAGGCACTCATCAATGATTATAGCATAGTATCTTTCATTGTCACTTTTTGTCTGTCATGTTTACAGATATCGTGTGTCTCTAGGTTATCTTGACTCTGGTTCATGGTCATCCAGGCAGTGTCAGGCATGGACTTCCCCTCATGGTGTGGGCCTCAATGTGTTTTCTGGAGTGTATTTCACATTATTGGGTTGGGGTTTTCCTTCTAGTATCTTCTGTAGGGCTGGATGGCTGCACATATCCTGGGTATAGTAGTCTGGGTTGGCATCGGTGGTCTCTTCGTGTCTGCATGATATCCATCCAAGCCCTTCTGGCTTTCATAGTCTCTGCTGAGAATTCTAGTGTGATTCGGATAGGTCTACTCATTATTTGAATGCTATTTTGGTATTAGCAGTGTCATGCATAGAACAGTTAATTTTCATGGTGTCATCCCCATATAAAATAGAATCTCTGTAACCTGAGAAAATAAAAAATGAACACACTATAATGTGTGTTGAGTGAATTAAGACAAAGAAGGGACTAATTTGAGGTAAAAATAAACTATATATAAATGCTGCAAAAAATTAAAATACTTGTAATTCAATTATGATATTTTAGAATATAACTGCATCAAAAAATTTAATTCCTATGCCATCAATATACCCAAAAATGTAGGTAGCATTTTGCCTTTGCATGATGATGAATATTTTTCTATAACTCCTCTTATGAAAAGTACTGTTGTTTAAGTGATTTCTGAATGAATTACATAACATTATTAAAAGCAGAAAATTTGGTAGTTCTATGTGAAAGATAATTATATGCATAGTTTATGTTCCCTCTAACTCTCTCTTTATAGGAAAGGATTTATGAAAATGATTTACAATCTGTGAGTCAATTAATTCAACAGTGGATGCCTAAAAATGGAAAATCGAGGAATCTATCAGTGGCTTAGTCCATGAGGCTGGTTGGCTCAACTCACCTTCATATACACAGAACTCCTCAAGAAGAAGGTTCTATAGTCAATGAAGAAATAGACTTGCTCCCAAAGCGAAAAAGAACAGGCAAAGAGTAAAACATTCCTTCTTCCATGTCCTTGTATAGGTTTCCAGTAGAAGATGAGGCAAACATGAGTGGTTGGTTTTGCAGTATGAAGATATGGATTAAAGTTATATTTTTCAGCTTTATAGATCCAGAAGAGAAGTAGAGAAGACTATTTCAAACAAGCAAGAGTACTTTACAATTGTGTCATTAATTTGGGTGTTTTGCTTAATTCCATATGCAGTCAAGTTAAAATCCAAGAGTCATGATCACACCTCTTTTCAGCTTGAAAGATAATCATATCTCCTCTTTACATTAACTTCCAAATGAAAAGAATAACAGGTCATAGTAATGCCTAAATATAATTTAATGACGCAGAGTACAACAGCAGACAAATTACATATTTATCTTGATAATAACTGAAGCTAACATTATATAACTGTCCTTCAAAACCGTCCAGGTTAGAAACAACAAAGTCCAGGTTAGAAACAACTCTCCACCGCCGCTGGGCCACTCCACAACACCTCCCTCATAGGGCAACCCACATTAAGCACAAGGATTCACCTCCCACCTGCTATGTGTATATAGGGTCCCTAGGTCCAGACCAAGCATGCTCCTTATTTGATGGCTCAGTCTCTGCAAGCCCCCTGGGGGCTGGGGCAGCTGTTTCTGTTGGTCTTCTTGTGAGGTTCCTCGCACCTCCAGGGCCTTCCATCTTTTCCCCAACACTTACTCAGGATCGCTAGAGCTCTGCACCTTTCTTAGGTGCAAGTCTGAGCATCTGTCCAAGCTTATTTCTGGCTGGAGTCTCTGAGACAATGGTCAGGTTAGGGTCCAGGCAACCGGGTTTTACACTCCCAATTCTGGGCGTTCTCAATGTGGTCAAATATCGTCCAACAGAGCCTGATATTCTTCTTCTGTGAGAGGAGCCTCGAGTGTTGGTTCGATCTGCTCCCATGGTACATCTGGGTCCAGAGCGGCTGGTCCTTGTTCCTCTTCCACTGTTCTCGCCAGTTGCTCCAGGAAGAGCTGGACAGGGCAGGAGTTGCTGGATTCTGGGTAGGCCTCTGTGAAGAAGGTGAGTTCGGGTCTTGACATCAACGCTTCTGCACACTGGCCTCCTGCAGAACCCGATGTCAACAAGCTGTCGCGGGAAGCCTCCTGCTCAATGCAACACGATGCTCCAGGAGCCCTTTCCGGGCCAGGAGAGGCAGGCAGGTCCTCACCTTTAGCTGTGCTGCCTCCAGCGCGGCCTTTCTGCCTGGCCTTTCTGTTCTGGAACCATATGTGGACGGTGTCCTCAGGCAAACCTGTGCTCAGGGCCAGTTGCACCCTCGTGGCATAGTCTGGGGATGGAGAGATCTCAAAAGCTTGCACTAGCATGTTGATCTGCGCTGGACTGAGCCGCGTTCGAGGCCTTCTCCGTTCTGAGGGCGGGCCTCTTGCTTGTTGTACCCTGGCGACAAGCTTTTCAGGAGGCTGTTGGGAGGCTTCATGGCTGGAGCCTGCGGTGGTCTGCTTTGAGGTCTTCCTCGACATGCCAGTTCTGTTTCTGTGGTTTTGAAACCACACGCGGATGGAGGACTCTGGAACTCCGAATTCCCTGGCCAGTTCCTGCCTGGTCCTGAAGCTCGGGTAAGGTGTCTTGGCGAAAACTGAGAGCAAGACCTCCTTCTGCTTGGCCTGCCAAACAGTCTTTTGACGCCGGGATGTCTTTGCCGTGCTGCAGCCACCCACATCTGCCTGATCTTCCATCCTGCTGAAGACACTTTGACAGGAGTTCTTCCTCTCCAGTGTGTACTCAGAACAACACCCAGGAAAGTGCAGACTATGGCAAATGCGTAAATTAGTCCGCTGCTCACCCTTAAATACCGACCTGAAGCCCCACCCACTCCCTCGAGGCCTCCAATTACAGGCCAAACCGTGGAACGCTCTTCTGCTTCCAAACTGTGAAACCCTTCCTTCCTCTTGCGAATTTTCCCATATCCCACCCTAAAGCAGCCTTTCCAGAAACAGTTGGCCTTGTGTTCTACCCAAATTCCACTGCTTAGCTCACAGTACGCACCTGTGTTGGCCCACAAGGAGTTTGAGGGGAGAGTCTAAGGCACGGCTTCTGATGATCAGGCAAGGAGAAGAGGCATAAGCCAGGAGCAGTCTTTGCCTACTTTCACAAGGTCATTCATTCAGCTCTGGCTGATGCTCAAGGAGGAACGTGGCTAGAACAGATCTTGCACTCTGCGTGTGCCGTCTGCCTTAAGTTCCTTTGAGCTCCAGTCACCCGGTGTATGATTTCAACAATCTAAATATGGTTAGGACCCTGCAAGTCTAAGCATTTGGGCAAAGAGTAGACTTATCCTGCAGAAAGACTCCTGGAATTATTTCTGAATTTCTCCTTCAGTGGCAGACTACAGAAGGTGTCAACTTCACTCTTGGACCCTCTGGTTCCACCTATTTAATCCACCATACACTTTGTGCGTGTAGAAGGCAATCTCCCACAGCCTTTCTTGAATGTCTGATGGAGGCATACAGCTGGTTTACAACCTATGACCCTACCTCAGATGAGTGTAAGCCAATGGTGACTATAATCTTTATAGACCAGTCAGCCAGAGATATTTGTAGAAAGCTCCAGAAAATAAAGGGTTTACAGGACAAGTCGTTGAAGGATTTAGTGCAGGTGGCAGAAAAGGTTTTAGACAGCTGGGATATGGAAGAAGAGAAAGAGGAAAGAAAGCAGAAAGAGCAGGAAGTGAGAGAAAGAGAAAGGAAAAGAGGCAAGACAGAAAGTTGACTAAGATCCTGGCCACTGTAGTGCAGTCATAATGATAGGGAGAGAGTTCCTGGAAATCAGAGGGGCCCTCTGTCTAAGGAATAGTATGCCTATTGCAAGGAGAAAGGACACTGGATCAAGAATTGTCCCAAAAGAAAATTGAAGCCCTACACCGGGACCTGGCACACTTCTGGGCCACCAATCCCCAGGTAACTCTTTTCTGATATGTGGATCATATACTATTAGCTGCAGATTATAAAGAAACCTTACTTGAAGCCACAGATCAGCTGTTGCAAGAGCTGGGTGACCTTGGCTATAGACTGTCGGCGAAAAATGCTCATCTCTGCAGGAAACAGGTCAGTTAAGAGGTGGCTATCGGAGGTTAGAAAAGAGACTGTATTTTATATTCCCCCTTCATGGACTACTGAACAACTGAGGGAAATTTTAAGTAAAGAAGTATTTGCCAAGATGGCAGCCCCTCTGTATCCCCTTACAAAGGGCATTGATTCTTGCATCTGGGGAAAGGATGAACAAGCTGCATTTGATAATATCAAACAAGCCTTAATGTCTGCCCCAGCTTTGGTACTCAGATTGTGACCAAAACCTTCCATCTCTATGTGGCCGAGAATCAGGGAATGGCCAACAGATGCTAACACAGTAAATTGGACCCTGGAAGAGACTAGTAGCCTATCTATCCAAAAACCTTGATTCAGCAGCGGCAGGATGGCCAACCTGCCTGTGAATAATAGCAGCAGTGGCGGCACTCGTAAACGATGCAGACAAACTGATTGTGGGACCGGACCTCACCATCTATGCTCGTCTTGCCCCTGAGAGTGTCATAAGGCAGCCAACTGATCGCTGGCTCACGAACACCTGTATGACATAATACCAGGCTTTGCTATTGAATAAAGGTAGAGTCACCCTTGCCCTGGCTATGGAGCTAAACCCTGCCACCTTATTGTAGGATCCAGAAATCCAGACCATGGAGCATGATTTGCAGGTTCTAGCAAAGGAACAGGGATGGCGAAAGGACTTGAAAGAGCAACCAATTCCTGATGCGGAGGTGAAATACTATATGGATGGGAGCAGTTTTTTGTAGAACGGAAAGAGAAAGGCAGAGGCAGTGGTGGTAAATGGACATAAGGTATTCTGGGCCCAGGCGTTGCCGGAGGGCACATCTGTTCAGGGAGCTGAATTGATTGTTTTAATCCAAGCATTAACTCTGGAAAAGGGTAAAAAGACAAACATCTACACTGATAGTTGGTTCACCTTACCAACAGCCCATGTACATGGGGCCATCTATCAGCAGAGAGGCCTGCTAACATCAGCCGGTAAAGAGATAAAAAATAAAAAATGAGATTCTGGCTTTGGTCAATGCCCTGTTGCTGCCCGACAAGGTAAGCATTATTCATTTCCCGGGACAGCAGAAGGGGACTTCCAGGGCAGCAAAGGGGGATAACATGGCCAATCGGGAGGCTAAAGCAGCTGCTAGAGGAAACTCTGTCCTGGTGGTACTAACTGCTGAACTGCCCAGAGAAGAATGACTAAACTACTCAGAAAGTGACTTAAAGTTAATATGGCAAAAAAAAAAAAAGGGATATTTGACACCGACGTGGGGGCATGGATTAACTCCAAAGGTAAGATCATTCTACCCCAGGAAGATGCTGAGAGATTAATAACTCAGATGTATAAATGGATTCACTTGAAGGCAAAGAAATTGGCTGAAGTTGTCCGCCAATCCCAGTCCCTAATACTAAACCTCACCCCCTTGAGTGAGTGAGTGACTAGGGCGTGTGAACCTTGCCAGAGTGTAAACATAGGTAAGAATTTCCAGAGCCCAGGGAAGTGGCTGAGAGGAACTGTGGCAGCCTTTTTGGAGTATATGGCAAATTTTGAGTTAATGGCCTCTGAGCAGTGGAACGCTGCCTATTGGCTTTGGCTATTTTCCAAAGTCCAGTTTCTTATAAACTGACCTTGGTGGTCCTACAGCAGACTGCTCTGACCCTGAGAAACTGTGTGCAACCATAGTAACCAGACAGCAGGCTCTGTGTAACCTTGAGTGAGCTCTCCTATGTTCTGACCAAGTAAAGCTCCTACATGAGAAACTGCTTGTACTTTTCTGCCTACTTAAGTGTTAACCTGACGTCCATTAAATCAACACCTGGATAAGCAAGTAGACTTGGTGTCCTTCTCTGTGTCACCCTGTCTCTCTCTTTCTCCCAGCCCTCTCTCAGGTGGTATTCAGCTGTCACTGCTGGCCAGTGACAAGGAACTAGACCTGGAATGCATTGGGAAGTGGATTTCACTGAAAGTAAACCATCCAGGTACAGCAATAAATATCTCCTGGTTTTTGTAGACACTTTCTCAGGATGGGTGGAAGCTTTTCCCACAAAGAAAGAAACCTCCCTGGTCATGGCCAAAAAGATTCTGGAAGACATTTTTCCTCGGTTTGGTATTCCAAAGGTAATTGGGTCAGACAATGGGTCAACCTTCATTACTCAGTTAAGCCAGGAGGTGGCCAGGTTTCTGGGGCTTGACTGTAAGTTACATTGTGCTTATAGACCCCAAAGTTCAGGACATTTAGAGAGAACGAATAGAACTCTCAAAGAGATTCTCACCAAATTGAACATGGAGACTGGCGGTGACAAGGCGGTGCTTCTTCCCTTGGCCCTCTTTAGGGTCAGAAATACTCTCTCCATATAGGTTTAACACCCTTCGAACTACTATATGGGTTTCTGTTCCCTGACTCTTCTTGGGTACCCCCTTGATAAAACTAGTGGTAAATCTGCTTGTACAGGCTGAAAGAATTGCAGCTTATTCAGAAAGAAATTTGGAGCAAGTTTGGCAGTGCATATGTGCCTGGGTCCTTTTAGGTGCCCCATCAGTTCCACATTGAAGATCTGGTATATGTGCAGTGACATGGCAGCCAGAATCTGGAACCTCAGTTGAAGGGTCCTTATTACATCTTCCTCACCACGCCAACTGCCGTCAAAATAGAGGGCATCATAGCTTGAATCCACGTGTCACATGTTAAACCGGCTTTTCATCAACCTGCAACACCTGGAAACTCCAAGCCTCCAGCTACCGGCTGAAACTGAAACTCATCAGGGACAATAAACTCTCAGACAAGAACTCCCCTTTTTCTGGGAAAGTATAAGTGCAGTTCAGGTCCTGATGCTCCAGAAAGAGTATCAACCTCTCCATGAGGTTGATCCACAATTTTAGGGTTAAAATTGAGGCAAAAAAGGGGGGGGGTGAGAGACCACCTTGGAATGAGAAAAACAACAGTGATTATTTGAATTGAAGTCAGGTGTAGATAACTCTTGAAGGAAAGGGTCAACTGTTCTGAGAACAACTATCTACAACCACCTGTAAACTATCTACAACCAGCTGTATACTACCTGAAACCAGGTGTAAACTATCTTCATGCTATTCTTGCTGAACAATCAATGTATAGAGCAAAAGTGGTTTCAATTTCAGGTATAAAACCCTGTCCTTTGCATATTGAGGGCTGTCTCCTGTCTTTGTAGGGGGACCCTATAGAAATTGGAATAAAACTCTTGCTTTTGCCTCAAGTTGTGGTCTATGAGTGTTCCTGGGAAGTGCACAATCCTGAGCTCCTGAGCAGTGAGACTCCAGGGCTAACAACATGAAACTAAAACGCTTTTGCCATCCATTCTTTAGGTGGTGATGCAGCTTATAAAATGGGAAACCACTGTTCCAGCTATGCAACAGACAGGTTTATATCTAGACCATTCAAAGAAGTCATAAAATGTAAACATGAAGAAACAAACAAACAAACAATCTAGAAAAGATCATCCTGAGTGAGGTATCTCAGAAGCAGAAAGACATACACGGTATATACTCGATTTTAAGTGGAGGCTAGACCTATAATATAGGATAAACATACTAAAATCTATAAAAAGATAAACAAGAAAGAGGACCTGGGATAAGATGATCAATCCTCACGTAGAAAGACAAATGGGATGGACATAGGAGAAAACAAGAAACAGGACCCTAGCCTACCACAGAGGACCTGGGAAAGACTCTACCTAGTAGTATATCAAAGCAGGTGCTGAGACTCATAACCAAACCTTGGGCAGAGCACAGGGAATCATATAAATAAAGGGGGAGTTAGTGTGACCTGGAGAGGGCAGGAACTCCACAAGGACCAAATATATCAGGGCACAGGGGTCTTTTATGAGACTGTATCTCCAACGAAGGACAATGTACGCATAGAACCTAGCACCCCTGCTCAAATATAGTCCATGTTAGCTCTGTCTCCAAGTGGGCACCATACTAAGTGGAACAGGGACTATTACAGACATGAACTCAATGGCTGGCTCTTTGACTTCCCCCCTCACAAGGCAGGATCAGATTTGCTAGGCCACAGAGGAGGACATTGCAGCAAACCTGATGATGCCTGATAATCTAGGGCAGTTGGAACAGGCAGAAGCCCTCGCCTATCAGTAGACTTGGAAAGGTGTAGGTAGTAGATGAGGGAAGGAGGGTAGGAAAGGGAGGGAATGAGAGGACTGGTCTACAGCTTGGATACAAAGTTAATAAACTGTATCTAATATTAAAAAAATAAAAAGTAAAAAAGTGGAACATAAAACAAAGTTCCTAAAGATGAAACACAAAATGCTGACAGTTTTTTGTTTCTTTGAAAACAGAATTATTTTTCTGAACAATTTTCCTGTCCCAGGCTCTCTTTATAGAACAACCTGTGCTTGAATGCACAGAGATCCACCTACCTTTAACTTCCTGAGTGCTAGGAATGCAGGCGCTCACCAATAGCCCTAGCTGCTGACAGTTTATTTAGTTTTAGCATTTTATTTTTGTTGTTGTTTCATGCACTACATCTGAACTGCAGTTTCCTCTTCCTCCACTCCTCCCAGACACAATCTATCCACCACTACTCTACCCAACTCTGCCCAGCTCACCTCTCCTTCATCCACTGCTTTTTTTCCATTTATTTTATTTTCAATGAAAAAAAAAATGTGATGGCATAGCAAGTTATAATAAAACTAGGAATAATCCCTCACATCAGAGTTGGTCAAAGCAATACATGAGGAGAGAAAGTGTAGCTAAAGCAGGAAAAAGAGTCAGAGACACCCCCATTCTCACTGTTGGAAGTCCCTCAGCGAAATCAGGATAATAATCATAAGGTGTATGCCAACAACCTAGCTCACAAGACTCATAGAATGTTTATGTTTTTGTCCTTCAGTCTCTGATCCCCTATGAACTCAGTTGACTCAGTGGGCCATGTGCTTGTTGTGTCCTTAATATCTCTGGTTCCTACAATACATATTCCCTCATTTGTGGGGTTCCCCTGGATACATCATTGTGTTTGGATAAGGGTCTCTGCATCTGTTCCCATGAGATGCCTCGTGATGTCTCTAATGACAACTAGGCTAGGCACTCATCAATGATTATAGCATAGTATCTTTCATTGTCATTTTTTGTCTGTCATGTTTACAGATATCGTGTGTCTCTAGGTTATCTTGACTCTGGTTCATGGTCATCCAGGCAGTGTCAGGCATGGACTTCCCCTCATGGTGTGGGCCTCAATGTGTTTTCTGGAGTGTATTTCACGTTATTGGGTTGGGGTTTTCTTTCTAGTATCTTCTGTAGGGCTGGATGGCTGCATATATACTGGGTATAGTAGTCTGGGTTGGCATCGGTGGTCTCTTCGTGTCTGCATGATATCCATCCAAGCCCTTCGGGCTTTCATAGTCTCTGCTGAGAATTCTAGTGTGATTCAGATAGGTCTACTCATTATTTGAATGCTATTTTGGTATTAGCAGTGTCATGCATAGAACAGTTAATTTTCATGGTGTCATCCCCATATAAAATAGAATCTCTGTAACCTGAGAAAATAAAAAATGAACACACTATAATGTGTGTTGAGTGAATTAAGACGAAGAAGGGACTAATTTGAGGTAAAAATAAACTATATATAAATGCTGCAAAAAATTAAAATACTTGTAATTCAATTATGATATTTTAGAATATAACTGCATCAAAAAATTTAATTCCTATGCCATCAATATACCCAAAAATATAGGTAGCATTTTGCCTTTGCATGATGATGAATATTTTTCTATAACTCCTCATATGAAAAGTACTGTTGTTTAAGTGATTTCTGAATGAATTACATAACATTATTAAAAGCAGAAAATTTGGTAGTTCTATGTGAAAGATAATTATATGCGTAGTTTATGGTCCCTCTAACTCTCTCCTTATAGGAAAGGATTTATGAAAATGATTTACAATCTGTGAGTCAATTAATTCAACAGTGGATGCCTAAAAATGGAAAATCGAGGAATCTATCAGTGGCTTAGTCCATGAGGCTGGTTGGCTCAACTCACCTTCATATACACAGAACTCCTCAAGAAGAAGGTTCGATAGTCAATGAAGAAATAGACTTGCTACCAAAGCGAAAAAGAACAGGCAAAGAGTAAAACATTCCTTCTTCCATGTCCGTGTATAGGTTTCCAGTGGAAGATGAGGCAAAGATGAGTGGTTGGTTTTGCAGTATGAGGATATGGATTAAAGTTATATTTTTCAGCTTTATAGATCCAGAAGAGAAGTAGAGAAGACTATTTCAAACAAGCAAGAGTACTTTACAATTGTGTCCTTAATTTGGGTGTTTTGCTTAATTCCTTATGCAGTCAAGTTAAAAACCAAGAGTCATGATCACACCTCTTTTCAGCTTGAAAGATAATCATATCTCCTCTTTACATTAACTTCCAAATGAAAAGAATAACAGGTCATAATAATGCCTAAAAATAATTTAATGACGCAGAGTACAACAGCAGACAAATTACATATTTATCTTGATAATAACTGAAGCTAACATTATATAACTGTCCTTCAAAACCGTCCAGGTTAGAAACAACAAAGTCCAGGTTAGAAACAACTCTCCACCGCCGCTGGGCCACTCCACAACACCTCCCTCATAGGGCAACCCACATTAAGCACAAGGATTCACCTCCCACCTGCTAGGTGTATATAAGGTCCCTAGGTCCAGACCAAGCATGCTCCTTATTTGATGGCTCAGTCTCTGCAAGCCCCCTGGGGGCTGGGGCAGCTGTTTCTGTTGGTCTTCTTGTGAGGTTCCTCGCACCTCCAGGGCCTTCCATCTTTTCCCCAACACTTACTCAGGATCGCTAGAGCTCTGCACCTTTCTTAGGTGCAAGTCTGAGCATCTGTCCAAGCTTATTTCTGGCTGGAGTCTCTGAGACAATGGTCAGGTTAGGGTCCAGGCAACCGGGTTTTACACTCCCAATTCTGGGCGTTCTCAATGTGGTCAAATATCGTCCAACAGAGCCTGATATTCTTCTTCTGTGAGAGGAGCCTCGAGTGTTGGTTCGATCTGCTCCCATGGTACATCTGGGTCCAGAGCGGCTGGTCCTTGTTCCTCTTCCACTGTTCTCGCCAGTTGCTCCAGGAAGAGCTGGACAGGGCAGGAGTTGCTGGATTCTGGGTAGGCCTCTGTGAAGAAGGTGAGTTCGGGTCTTGACATCAACGCTTCTGCACACTGGCCTCCTGCAGAACCCGATGTCAACAAGCTGTCGCGGGAAGCCTCCTGCTCAATGCAACACGATGCTCCAGGAGCCCTTTCCGGGCCAGGAGAGGCAGGCAGGTCCTCACCTTTAGCTGTGCTGCCTCCAGCGCGGCCTTTCTGCCTGGCCTTTCTGTTCTGGAACCATATGTGGACGGTGTCCTCAGGCAAACCTGTGCTCAGGGCCAGTTGCACCCTCGTGGCATAGTCTGGGGATGGAGAGATCTCAAAAGCTTGCACTAGCATGCTGATCTGCGCTGGACTAAGCCGCGTTCGAGGCCTTCTCCGTTCTGAGGGCAGGCCTCTTGCTTGTTGTACCCTGGCGACAAGCTTTTCAGGAGGCTGTTGGGAGGCTTCATGGCTGGAGCCTGCGGTGGTCTGCTTTGAGGTCTTCCTCGACATGCGAGTTCTGTTTCTGCGGTTTTGAAACCACACGCGGATGGAGGACTCTGGAACTCCGAATTCCCTGGCCAGTTCCTGCCTGGTCCTGAAGCTCGGGTAAGGTGTCTTGGCGAAAACTGAGAGCAAGACCTCCTTCTGCTTGGCCTGCCAAACAGTCTTTTGACGCCGGGATGTCTTTGCCGTGCTGCAGCCACCCACATCTGCCTGATCTTCCATCCTGCTGAAGACACTTTGACAGGAGTTCTTCCTCTCCAGTGTGTACTCAGAACAACACCCAGGAAAGTGCAGACTATGGCAAATGCGTAAATTAGTCCGCTGCTCACCCTTAAATACCGACCTGAAGCCCCACCCACTCCCTCGAGGCCTCCAATTACAGGCCAAACCGTGGAACGCTCTTCTGCTTCCAAACTGTGAAACCCTTCCTTCCTCTTGCGAATTTTCCCATATCCCACCCTAAAGCAGCCTTTCCAGAAACAGTTGGCCTTGTGTTCTACCCAAATTCCACTGCTTAGCTCACAGTACGCACCTGTGTTGGCCCACAAGGAGTTTGAGGGGAGAGTCTAAGGCACGGCTTCTGATGATCAGGCAAGGAGAAGAGGCATAAGCCAGGAGCAGTCTTTGCCTACTTTAACAAGGTCATTCATTCAGCTCTGGCTGATGCTCAAGGAGGAACGTGGCTAGAACAGATCTTGCACTCTGCGTGTGTCGTCTGCCTTAAGTTCCTTTGAGCTCCAGTCACCCGGTGTATGATTTCAACAATCTAAATATGGTTAGGACCCTGCAAGTCTAAGCATTTGGGCAAAGAGTAGACTTATCCTGCAGAAAGACTCCTGGAATTATTTCTGAATTTCTCCTTCAGTGGCAGACTACAGAAGGTGTCAACTTCACTCTTGGACCCTCTGGTTCCACCTATTTAATCCACCATACACTTTGTGTGTGTAGAAGGCAATCTCCCACAGCCTTTCTTGAATGTCTGATGGAGGCATACAGCTGGTTTACAACCTATGACCCTACCTCAGATGAGTGTAAGCCAATGGTGACTATAATCTTTATAGACCAGTCAGCCAGAGATATTTGTAGAAAGCTCCAGAAAATAAAGGGTTTACAGGACAAGTCGTTGAAGGATTTAGTGCAGGTGGCAGAAAAGGTTTTAGACAGCTGGGATATGGAAGAAGAGAAAGAGGAAAGAAAGCAGAAAGAGCAGGAAGTGAGAGAAAGAGAAAGGAAAAGAGGCAAGACAGAAAGTTGACTAAGATCCTGGCCACTGTAGTGCAGTCATAATGATAGGGAGAGAGTTCCTGGAAATCAGAGGGGCCCTCTGTCTAAGGAATAGTATGCCTATTGCAAGGAGAAAGGACACTGGATCAAGAATTGTCCCAAAAGAAAATTGAAGCCCTACACCGGGACCTGGCACACTTCTGGGCCACCAATCCCCAGGTAACTCTTTTCTGATATGTGGATCATATACTATTAGCTGCAGATTATAAAGAAACCTTACTTGAAGCCACAGATCAGCTGTTGCAAGAGCTGGGTGATCTTGGCTATAGACTGTCGGCGAAAAATGCTCATCTCTGCAGGAAAGAGGTCAGTTAAGAGGTGGCTATCGGAGGCTAGAAAAGAGACTGTATTTTATATTCCCCCTTCATGGACTACTGAACAACTGAGGGAAATTTTAAGTAAAGAAGTATTTGCCAAGATGGCAGCCCCTCTGTATCCCCTTACAAAGGGCATTGATTCTTGCATCTGGGGAAAAGATGAACAAGCTGCATTTGATAATATCAAACAAGCCTTAATGTCTGCCCCAGCTTTGGTACTCAGATTGTGACCAAAACCTTCCATCTCTATGTGGCCGAGAATCAGGGAATGGCCAACAGATGCTAACACAGTAAATTGGACCCTGGAAGAGACTAGTAGCCTATCTATCCAAAAAGCTTGATTCAGCAGCGGCAGGATGGCCAACCTGCCTGTGAATAATAGCAGCAGTGGCGGCACTAGTAAACGATGCAGACAAACTGACTCTGGGACAGGACCTCACCATCTATGCTCGTCTTGCCTCTGAGAGTGTCATAAGGCAGCCAACTGATCGCTGGCTCACGAACACCTGTATGACATAATACCAGGCTTTGCTATTGAATAAAGGTAGAGTCACCCTTGCCCTGGCTATGGAGCTAAACCCTGCCACCTTATTGTAGGATCCAGAAATCCAGACCATGGAGCATGATTTGCAGGTTCTAGCAAAGGAACAGGGATGGCGAAAGGACTTGAAAGAGCAACCAATTCCTGATGCGGAGGTGACATACTATATGGATGGGAGCAGTTTTTTGTAGAACGGAAAGAGAAAGGCAGAGGCAGTGGTGGTAAATGGACATAAGGTATTCTGGGCCCAGGCGTTGCCGGAGGGCACATCTGTTCAGGGAGCTGAATTGATTGTTTTAATCCAAGCATTAACTCTGGAAAAGGGTAAAAAGACAAACATCTACACTGATAGTTGGTTCACCTTACCAACAGCCCATGTACATGGGGCCATCTATCAGCAGAGAGGCCAGCTTACATCAGCCGGTAAAGAGATAAAAAATAAAAAATGAGATTCTGGCTTTGGTCAATGCCCTGTTGCTGCCCGACAAGGTAAGCATTATTCATTTCCCGGGACAGCAGAAGGGGACTTCCAGGGCAGCAAAGGGGGATAATATGGCCAATCTGGAGGCTAAAGCAGCTGCTAGAGGAAATTCTGTCCTGGTGGTACTAACTGCTGAACTGCCCAGAGAAGAATGACTAAACTACTCAGAAAGTGACTTAAAGTTAATATGGCAAAAAAAAGGGGGATATTTGACACCGACGTGGGGGCATGGATTAACTCCAAAGGTAAGATCATTCTACCCCAGGAAGATGCTGAGAGATTAATGACTCAGATGTATAAATGGATTCACTTGAAGGCAAAGAAATTGGCTGAAGTTGTCCGCCAATCCCAGTCCCTAATACTAAACCTCACCCCCTTGAGTGAGTGAATGACTAGGGCGTGTGAACCTTGCCAGAGTGTAAACATAGGTAAGAATTTCCAGAGCCCAGGGAAGTGGCTGAGAGGAACTGTGGCAGCCTTTTTGGAGTATATGGCAAATTTTGAGTTAATGGCCTCTGAGCAGTGGAACGCTGCCTATTGGCTTTGGCTATTTTCCAAAGTCCAGTTTCTTATAAACTGACCTTGGTGGTCCTACAGCAGACTGCTCTGACCCTGAGAAACTGTGTGCAACCATAGTAACCAGACAGCAGGCTCTGTGTAACCTTGAGTGAGCTCTCCTATGTTCTGACCAAGTAAAGCTCCTACATGAGAAACTGCTTGTACTTTTCTGCCTACTTAAGTGTTAACCTGACGTCCATTAAATCAACACCTGGATAAGCATGTAGACTTGGTGTCCTTCTCTGTGTCACCCTGTCTCTCTCTTTCTCCCAGCCCTCTCTCAGGTGGTATTCAGCTGTCACTGCTGGCCAGTGACAAGGAACTAGACCTGGAATGCATTGGGAAGTGGATTTCACTGAAAGTAAACCATCCAGGTACAGCAATAAATATCTCCTGGTTTTTGTAGACACTTTCTCAGGATGGGTGGAAGCTTTTCCCACAAAGAAAGAAACCTCCCTGGTCATGGCCAAAAAGATTCTGGAAGACATTTTTCCTCGGTTTGGTATTCCAAAGGTAATTGGGTCAGACAATGGGTCAACCTTCATTGCTCAGTTAAGCCAGGAGGTGGCCAGGTTTTTGGGGCTTGACTGTAAGTTACATTGTGCTTATAGACCCCAAAGTTCAGGACATTTAGAGAGAATGAATAGAACTCTCAAAGAGATTCTCACCAAATTGAACATGGAGACTGGCGGTGACAAGGCGGTGCTCCTTCCCTTGGCCCTCTTTAGGGTCAGAAATACTCTCTCCATATAGGTTTAACACCCTTCGAACTACTATATGGGTTTCTGTTCCCTGACTCTTCTTGGGTACCCCCTTGATAAAACTAGTGGTAAATCTGACTTGTACAGGCTGAAAGAATTGCAGCTTATTCAGAAAGAAATTTGGAGCAAGGTTGGCAGTGCATATGTGCCTGGGTCCTTTTAGGTGCCCCATCAGTTCCACGTTGAAGATCTGGTATATGTGCAGTGACATGGCAGCCAGAATCTGGAACCTCAGTTGAAGGGTCCTTATTACATCTTCCTCACCACGCCAACTGCCGTCAAAATAGAGGGCATCATAGCTTGAATCCACGTGTCACATGTTAAGCCGGCTTTTCATCAACCTGCAACACCTGGAAACTCCAAGCCTCCAGCTACCGGCTGAAACTGAAACTCATCAGGGACAATAAACTCTCAGACAAGAACTCCCCTTTTTCTGGGAAAGTATAAGTGCAGTTCAGGTCCTGATGCTCCAGAAAGAGTATCAACCTCTCCATGAGGTTGATCCACAATTTTAGGGTTAAAATTGAGGCAAAAAAGGGGCGGGGTGAGAGACCACCTGGGAATGAGAAAAACAACAGTGATTATTTGAATTGAAGTCAGGTGTAGATAACGCTTGAAGGGAAGGGTCAACTGTTCTGAGAACAACTATCTAGAACCACCTGTAAACTATCTGCAACCAGCTGTAAACTATCTACAAGCAATTGTATACTATCTAAAACCATGTGTAAACTATCTTCATGCTATTCTTGCTGAACAATCAAAGTATAGAGCAAAAGTGGTTTGAATTTCACGTATAAAACCCTGTTCTTTGCATGTTCAGGGCCTTCTCCTGTCTTTGGAGGTGGGACCCTATCGAAATTGGAATAAAACTCTTGCTTTTGCCTCAAGTTGTGGTCTATGTGTGTTCCTGGAAAGGGCACAATCCTGAGCTCGTGAAAAGATAATCCTGAGTGAGGTATCCCAGAAGCAGAAAGACATACCCGGTATACACTCACTTTTAAGTGGATGCTAGACCTATAACATAGGATAAACATACTAAAATCTGTACAACTAAAGAACATAAATAAAAAAGAGGACCTGGGTTAAGATGATCAATCCTCACTTAAAAAGCCAATGGGATGGATATAGGCAAAAACAAGAAACAGGACAGAAGCCTACCCCAGAGGATCTGTGAAGGACTCTCCCTAGCAGTATATCAAAGCAGATGCTGAGACTCATAACCAAACCTTGGGCAGAGCACAGAGAATCATATGACAGAAGGGGGAGTTAGTGTGACCTGGAGAGGACATGAACTCTACAAGGACCAAATATATCAGAGCACAGGGGTCTTTTATGAGACTGTTTCTCCAACCAAGGACCATGTATGCCTATAACCTAGCACCTCTGCTAAACCCTGACACCTTATTGCCAGATCCAGAAATCCAGCCCCCGGAGCATGATTGTTTGCAGGTTGTAGCAGAGGAACAGGGATAGCTAAAGGACTTGAAAGATCAGCCTCTGCCCTACTGTGAGATGACATACTATATGGATGGGAGCAGTTTTGGGAGATTAGGAAGAGAAAGGCAATGGCAGCAGTAGTAGATGGACATAAGGTAATATGTTTCCAGGCATTGCTCCAGGGCACTTCTGCTCAGCAAGCTGTATTGATTGCTTTAACCCAGGCATTAACTCTGGAAAAGGTTAAAAAGAAACATCTACTCTGATAGTCAGTACACCTTTGCAACAGCCCATGTGCAAGGGACCATCTATCAGCAGAGAGGCCTGCTAACATCAGCCGGTAAAGAGATAAAAAATAAAAACAAGATTCTGACTTTGCTCAATGCCTTGTTGCTGCCTGACAAGGTAAGCATTATTCATTGCCCGGGACAGCAGAAGGGGACTTCTGAGGCAACAAAGGGGAATAACATGGCCTATCAGGAGGCTAAAGTAGCTGCTAGAGGAAACTCCGTCCCAGTGGTACTAACCGCTGAACTTTCCAGAGAAGAATGACTAAACTACTCAGAACGTGACTTAAAGTTAATACGGCAAAACACAGGGGATATTTGACACCTATGTGGGGGCATGGATTGACTCTCAAGGTAAGATCATTCTACCACAGGAAGACGCTGAGAGATTAATCACTCAGATGCATAAGTGGACTCACTTGTGGGCAAAGAAATTGGCCTAAGTTGCCCGCCAATCCCAGTACTGAACAGTAAACCTCATTGCCCTGAGAGTGACTAGGGCATGTGAACCTTGCCAGAGGATAAACATAGGTTAGAGTTCCAGGGCTCAGGGAAGTGGCTGAGAGGAACTGTCGCAGCCTTTTGGAGTTAATGGCAAATTTGGAGTTAATGGCATCTGAGCAGGGGAATCCAGCTTTGGCTATTTTCCAAAGTCCAGTTTCTTATAAACTGACCTTGGTGGTCCTACAGCAGACTGCTCTGACCCTGAGAAACTGTGTGTGTGTGCAACCATAGTAACCAGACAGCAGGCTCTGTGTAACCTTATGTGAGCTCTCCTATGTTTTGACCAAGTAAAACTCCTACATGAGAAACTGCTTGTACTTTTCTGCCTACTTAAGTGTTAACCTGACATCCATTAAATCGACACCTGGATCAGCATGGAGATTCGGTGTCCTTCTCTGTGTCACCCTGTCTCTCTCTCTCTCTCCCAGCCCTCTCTCAGGTGGTATTCATGTGTTACTGCTGACCAGTGACAAGGAACTAGACCAGGAATGCATTGGGAAGTGGATTTCACTGAAAGTAAACCATCCAGGTACGGCAATAAATATCTCCTGGTTTTTGTGGACACTTTCTCAGGATGGGTAGAATCTTTTCCCACAAAGAAAGGAACCTCCCTGGTCATGGCCAAAACAATTCTGGAAGACATTTTCCCTCAGTTTGGTATTCCAAAGGTAATTGGTCAGACAATGGGACAACCTTTGTTGTTCAGGTAAGCCAGGAGTTGGTCAGGTTTCTGGGGCTTGATTGGAAGTTACATTGTTCTTATAGGCTTCAAAGTTCAGGACAGGTAGAGAGAATTAATAGAACTCTCAAAGAGAATCTCACCAAATTGACCATGGAGACTGATGGTGACTGGGCAGTGATCCTTCCCTTGGCCCTCTTTAGAGTCAGAAATACTCCCTCCATACTAGGCTTAACTCCCTTCAAACTACTATATGGGGTTCCTGCTACCCTGACTCTTCTTGGGGACCCCCTTGACATAACTAGTGGTAACTCTGACTTGTTGTCCATACTGAATGGACTGCAACATATTCAGAAAGAGAATTTGAGCAAGGTTGGCAGTTCAAATGCGCCCAGGTCCTTGGAGGTGCCCCATCAGTTCCAGGTTGGATATGGTGTACTTGTTATGACACCACAGCCAGAATCTGGAACCTCGGTGGAAGGTTCATTATTGTGTCCTGCTCAACACCCTAACAGCAGTCAAAGTAGAGAGCATTGCAGCTTGGATCCATGGGTCACATGTCAAGCCTGCTCTTCATCAACCTGCTGACACCTGGAAAGTCCAAGCTTTCAGCAACCTGTTAAAACTGAAACTCATCAGGGACAATGACAGACAATGGTACCTCTGGGTGGTGCTGTTTGTACTCAATTGGGTAACTATTGGTGGGAGCTTTGGTGATCCTCACCAGGCTCGTAAGGCCCTGGAAGCAATATATGGTAAAACCTGTGATTGCAAGGGTGGGGTGATGAATGGCAGAGTCTTACTAAATGGTGAGATTTGCGGGCCCAACAAGGCCTATGCTCAAGTTGAGTGTGGTGATACATGGGCATATAGAGCCCTACAACCTTCAGAGAGCACTCCAAGTTTAGAATGGCATTGTGTAACCAAGCCTAAAATGATTCTTTATGTAAATTTGTGCCCCATGCCTTACCCTTGTGATACCTACCAACAGGCTGTGCATAGGAGTTGCTATAGGGTTGTGTAACAATGTACTGGAAAAGATAACATCACCTATTTCACTGCCATATTAAACCAAGTCAGGGAGGAGATGAGGATAGACGATTGGTTCCACAGTGTGCCAACAAGAATCCATGGATCTTAATTACTCCAAGCCCCTTGTTCGGGGATGGTAGGAAAGCCTGTACGCTGAAGAAAGGTACCTCCCATTCACCTCTCAGATGGAGGAGGGGTGCAGGATCAGGCCAGACAAGAACAGATTAAACCATGCATTGAAGAGTTAATAGAAAAAAGAATACTCGTCCCTCAATTACCACCCTCTGGTTCTTCCTGATAGTAGAGGAAACTTTATTTTAGACCCCCAGACTGTAGATGTTATTACTGCCACTCATAGCCTCCTAAATGACACCAACCCTTCGCTTGCAAGTGACTTCTGGCTCCGCCTCTGACAAGGGCAGCCTGTTCCTCTGGAGCTCCCCCCAACGCCACTTATTCCACTGCTGAGGGGTCCTGACACTCAGCACCCCCTATGAGAGTGCAGCCTCTCTTCAAGCAAAATGTTACCTGTTTGACAAAACCCTACAAAAATGATAGCTCAGATCTACCTGTAGGGGATGCTACCTTTGCCATTTGTGATTCAGCAATTGACATCTCCACAGCTCTCTGCCCTGACAATAACACTGTTTTCTTATGCAGGAATAATAAAGCCTATACGTTCTTGCCCACAGATTGGACTGGGACCTGTGTACAGGCAACTCCCTGATATTAAAATCATTCCAGGGGATGAGCCAGTCCCAATCCCCAGCTTTGACTTAATGGCTGGAAGAACGAAGAAAGCCATTAAGTTCATTCCTCTGTTAGTGGGAATTGGGCTGACTGCTCCCATAGGCGCTGGGTCAGCTGGTTTGGGTGTTTTATTATATAAATACAATAATCTGTCCCAGCAGTAAATTAGTGGTGTACAATTGCTTTCGAGCACCATCAATGACCTCGAGGACAAGCTCAATTCCTTACCAGAAGTAGTTCTCCAGACCCAGAGGGTATTGGACCTCCTTGCAGCTGAAAAAGAAGGAATCTGCTTAGCCCTACAGGAGAAATACTGTTTTTAGAGTAATAAATCAGGCATTCTTAAAGGAAAGATTAAAAAAATTACAAAAAGATCTTGAAAAAAGGAGATGAGAATTAATAGAATCTCCCTTTTGGAATGGGTTTAATAGTATGCTTCCCTATGTGCTTCTCTTACTGGGACCTTTTGCTACCCTTTTGCTCCTTGTCACAATAGTACCCTGTATTGTTAACCAATTACTCACCTTCGTCAGGGAATGTGTAAGTGTGGTTCAGGTCCTGATGCTCCAGAGGCAGTATCAATCTCTCCCTGAGATTGATCCACCATTTTATGGTTAAAATTGGAGCACAAAGAAAAGGGGGGATGAGAGCCCACCTGAGAATGAAAACAACTCTAAAAGAAAAACAGCTGTTACTATTCCCCCATCCTTGAATTTAAAGCCAGAGGCATATGGCTCTCAAATGTGAAGATGAACTGCTCTGAGATAGCCTTGAATTGAAGCCAGAGGCAGGTAGCTCTTGAAGGGCAGGGTGAGTTGTTTTGAGAAAAATCACAAATGGCCAAAAACTGCAAACAACTAGGCATAAACTATCTTCATGCTATTCTTGCTGACCAATCAATTTATAGATCAAAATTGGCCAGATTTTTAAGTATAAAAACCCTGTGTTTTGCATGCTTGGGGTCATCTCCTGCCTTTTGAGGGGTGACCCTATCGTGATTAAAATAAAAAAAAAAATGCTCTTGATTTTGCATCGAGTTGTGGTCTGTGGGAATTCCTGAGAAGGGTGCGATATTGAACTCCTGAGCTGTAAGACCCCAGGTCTTTTACAGGATAAATATAAAAGAGGGAAGTGAGTGAAATAACAGTAAATTTTTGAAAGAGTTTTAAGCAATCATACTGTGAATTATCTATATAAATCCCTATAATACATGTAAGTACATGCATGAATATAAACATGTTGCAACCTAAATACTTTTAATAATGCACATAGATACGTATAGTTCAACACTGACCAAGGAAGCTTTTCCTTGAACCACAATCATGACTGAAAACCACAACCAATCACAAGACAGAATTCTGGAGAACAGTCACATCTGATACATCTACAAAACAATTCCCAGATCTAAGACTCAGTGATCATGCATAACAGGAGGTAAAAAAATATATATATAAGGCAGAGGATCAGAGTATTGTCTGGTAATGTGTCTCCTAATAATACCAGAAGCTACACCCATAGGATGGACCAATATAAAAAAATAAAGAAAAAAAGGCTTACCAATATACCTGTATAAAAACGAACTAAAAATTGAAAATGCTAATAGACATGCAAAAGTGGTCTAGGAAGAAACCATTGTCCTTAATCCTATAATCCTATGCAAAAATCTGCAGGGAACTAATAAATGCTGAGAGAATGAGAAAAAAATCTTTCCAGGAAAGAGCATAAAATCATTTAGTTATCCAATACCAAGCAATCAACCCTGAAAACATGCATGGAAGTAACATTATTAAACTGAGCAACTTATATTAAGAACATAATACCAATTTGAAAAAAAGAAGATGAATTTGAAAGAGAAATAGGAGAGGTCTGTGGGAAGGTTTGGAGGGAAGAAAAGAGAAGGCACAAAATGTTGTAATTATTAAATAACCTTAAAATGAATTAAATATTAGCTCTTTAGGTCATGATTTTAAAATGCATCACTATTGAGTAGTATGCAAACATAAAACTTGCAGGTAGATAGATGGAACTAGAAAAAAAAATCATGCTATATGAGGTAATCCAAACTCAGAAAGACAAACTTCACATATTCCCTCTTCTAAGTTTCCCAGCTCTAAACTGAATATGTGTGTACTCATATGTGAGTCCATATCCGGCAGTAATTAAAAAAACCAAGAATGAAATAGTGACCATTTCCAAGGTGAGAATGGAAGTGTGTGGGGGCAGAAGGAAGTAGAAAGGTATAGAGATTTGAAAGAGGAAATGGGAAAAACTTGAAGGGGGTATAATAATTTCGGAGGTAAGACAGAAAGAAATACAAAAGGGAAGATGGTAAGGTAAGGATGTCTGAAAAAGTAATATGGAATAATATTAGTAACTATCTAAGATATGTATAATCCATGTAAGCTATTGTATAAAACTAAAATTTAGTTTAAATGAAATTTTGCCATCTGTGATGACAATTGTCCCTCCATCTAACAAAAACTCCAACACCAGGCATGAGAAGTCAACTTTTGAGTTACTGGGAAGGGTTTTCTAAGAGAATCCTCAAGAATCATATGCTACTACCTATCTGAACTGAAAACTACAGTCCATTTTCAGCCTGAAAAGATGCTGTTTGTTCGGTCTGAAATACCTGAAAATAACAGGATGCAGAATGAGGAACTAGGAAAATGAAGAGGTGCTGTGCTAACTCTTGAACTTTGAATTTACGCCAACTGCCAGCTTCTTGGAATATAAACTTATAGTTGTCCTCAAGCGCCTGCTTTTTCAACAGTACATAACACATTGAAGACATGGCATGTATGCTTGTGGGTGCTCGCGTTCCACTTAACATCCAGCACAGTCCTGTCCAAAAGCTCCAATACCCCATCCACCCTCTTAGGAGCTGTCCAGGCTTTAAATCAATCTTAAATCTATCTACCGCATTTCAGCTCCACTTCCAGCCACTCACATTGTATTATAGGTGTCTCATAGACAAAAAAAAAAAAAAAAAAAAAAAATTATCTGTTTTATCTTGTACGATTGTGAACATCCTTACTGAATTCATGATGAAATGTCCCAGACACGGAAATTCTTAAAGCCAAGCACTCCATAGCCAGGGAACTACAAATAATCCCAGAGTGCATTGTGCCTGCTGGGAGCCTCAGTGAGAACTGTCTCAGAGCAAGGACTTCTGGGATTGTTTGTAGTAACATAGCCAGGTCTCACTATATCGTCGCTTTGCCGAGTTGCAGACGCAAAAATACAATTCCCAGAATGCTGTATTTATCGCATTACACCCTCACAAGCTATCCTCCTCCTCCCTACTTAGCCTAGAGCTCTGTCAGGACCCAGAAGTATCCCCCGGAAGCGCTTTCCCCGTCGTCACAAAGCGCACAGTGTTTTCCCTGGTCCCTGGTGTTCTGTCAATGTCCCTGCCCTGTGCCCCTCGCAGTCTTCAGGTTCAGGAGCCTTTCGGAGCCAATTTGTGATGCCATCGCCCCGCCCCCTGGTACCGGAAGTAAACACACAGGGCTGCTGCACTTGTGTGCAGGAAAAATGAGCGCTTTGAATTCTCCTGATCAGAGGAAGTCCAGCTGGTCCCTGGTCCCTGGAGAAGGGATCCTGAGGTCCCTCCCCCTTTTTAAAATTAATTTTGAGTCGCCCAGTCAAAGGAGGACTAGTCTTGGGAAGGCAGAAACGCGCTCACAGGGAAAATAAATGTCTTTTAAATATTAAAAAATAACTGGAGGCAGGAGAGATGGCTCAGAGGTTAACAACGCTGGCTGCTCTTCTAGAGTTCCTGAGTTCAATTCCCAGCAACCACATGGTGGCTCACAGCCAGCTGTAATGGGATCTGGTGCCCTCTTCTGGTGCACAAGCAGAATGAATGAATGGATGAATGAATACATGGATGGATGAATCTTAAAAAAAAAAAAAGCCGACCTTTGTCATCGCAACAGCCATCAGACACAGAAAATCCCTCTCTTATCAAGGTGCCAGGTTCCATCCCAGGGACCACACGGTGGCGCTCCAACCATCTGTCAAGGAATCTGGTGCCCTCTGGTGGAGCACACGTGTCACTTAATAACTAGCTTTATATATATGATGTTTTCATTTAATACTATGTATTTATTTCAATTTAATAAGAACAGACAAGGGCGTGTCTTGAGAGCAGGCTTCCCAGAGTCCTGTGGAGTCGGTACGCAGGAGGTCTCTGTGCTAGATCAAAGCAGGGCCTGGGGCCCCCCACCTGTGTCCATCCTCCAGTGCTCTCCCCAACCTGATGGTAAGATTCTGTTGCTGAGGACAACACCTTCACAAGTCATTGGACACAGCGAATCCCAGCTGGCCCCTACCGAGAACCTTCACCCTTATAGACTGCTGTTTGCGATACAGGAACATACGCTGCATGCCACCAGAAGAGAAAAGTACACACCAACCCAGCCATACACCCTTCACTCTCCAACAGTGACCTGCCTACAAGATTTTCTGGTGCACTTGTGGTATAAAGGTCACAGAAGAGACCAACTAATATCTAGTTGGGTTTCAGGAGGCCCACTCCATGAGAAGGAACCTTGATCCAATACTGCTTGATTGGCCAGGAACCTGAGTCTACAGAGGCCAAGGACATAAGAGAAATCTAAATGCTACAGTTGTGCTAAAGGAGCACAGCCATACTCACAGATTAGTGCCTTGCTAGGCCATCATTGGAAATTTCTCCTGCAGGAGATGGGAATAAATACAGAGACCCACATCCAGTTGATATGCAAACAGTGAGAAGCCTTGGACCATTCCACCCTAAATGAGATGTCTGCAAGAAACCCTAAGCCCCTAAGGGCTCAAGAAACTCTGTGTGCAGAGTGTAAGCGCCAGAGTGGATGAAGGACACAAGGGTAACAAGGCCTTGTAAACACAGCAGGACCAACACACATATGAATGCACCCTGACCCACAAGCTATCTTTTCTTTCACTTTCCCCTGTTGGGGTTGCCTCAACAGGCAAAGAGTATGTGTTCCGTCCTGATGCCACTTGATATGCTGGGGTGGGTGGGTATGCACAGGAGAGGCAGGGTGATCCTCTTTTCTGAAGAGCCAGGTGAGGGATGATAGTGGAAAAAAAGGGAGGGTATGACTGGAAGGAGAAGGAGAAGAAGGGGAGGTCTAAGACAGGGATGTAAAATGAATAAATAAAAATTTAAAAAATAAAAAAAAGAAATAAGGGGGCAGGAGAGATAGCACAGAGTTTAAGATCACAGGCTGCTCTTCCAGAGTTTCTGAGCTCAATTCCCAGCACCCACATGGTCATATCAATCTATCGTGAGACCTGGTGCCCTCCTCTGGCATACAGACAGAATAGTGTACAAATAATAAAAAAATCTTCCATAATAAAGAGAACTACACTATGAATCATAAATAAAGTGTCCATCCCTCCAAAAAGAACACTCATTCCCTATTTAATAATAATAATAACAATAATAATAACAATGATAATAAATGAAAATCTTATTTTTCTCCAAGGGACTCTCATTGAGGCAACAAACCAGACTAATGTGTAGGTCCCATGAGAAGCAATAGATGGCAAAAGAAAAACTCAAAGGTATACTTGTGGGTTGTCAATGCTGCCTCTTCAGGCACCAGGCATCCACCTGGTACACAGGCACACCTATCCATGCAGGCAAAACAGTCATACGTGTAAAAATAAACAAATAGATGGGATTTACACTTCTTAGAAGAAGGGAAAAAAGCACAAGGGTCCATTAGTAAGTAAAGCTAGTTTATTGCACACACAGCCCCATCTTAAATTTATGTCTTCCCAGTTTAAATGTGTCCAGTTTAAATTCCCTGCTCAGCCAGGGCCCAGCCAGTCCCTGCTCACTGCAGAAGGAATCCTGGGGTCCCTGCCCCCCTTTCTTTTAGTGATTGCAAACTCTCCCAGTCAAAACAGAGCTGGTCCCAGGAAGGCAGACAGAGATTATAAATCATTCTTAAAGACTATAACAAGAAGCCAGGTGTGGTGTCGCATGCCTGTGGCTGTCAGTGGGGCAAGCAGAGGCTGGTGTGAGTTCCAGGCCATCTGGGTTTGCAAAACGAGTTCAGGACATGCAAGGCCACAAGAGAAACCCTCTCTCCAAAAGGAAGGGTTTGCACCCCTGCCAGCTCTTCACACTCACATGTCCTAAGTCATAAAGTATGACTTCAACCAGGCTATAAGAAAGTCCTGCCAAGCACAGTGCACACACCTTTAATCCCAACACTCGGGAGGCAGAGGCAGGTAGATGTCTGTGAGTATGTCTGGGAGTTTGAGGCCAGCCTGGTATACAATGAGGCCTGGAAAGCCAGGGCTACACAGAGAAAACCTGTCTCAAAAACTCAAATTAATAATAATAATGATAATAATAATAAGATTGAAATAAAAAAAAATCAGAGCCAGGCCTGCTGGCACATTGTCAGAAACAGGTTCCTTTCCCAAGGAAAGCACACAGTAGAGTTTATGGGAAAAATAGCAGATGGAAGAAAGATTTGAAACTTCATTTTATTTCATTTTTAAAATCTCAATTACATTAATTCTTAGTGGATTTGAGAGAGCAAAGACTTAAAATCAGTGGGTATTGTTTTAAAGTTTAAAGCATAAGCATGAATAAAGCCTAGTTAGTTGGAAACATGTCCAGCCTCCTTTGGGGAAGAACTAGCCTTAAGGGGACAAATTAACCTTACTGCATTCTTTCCTGCCCACTAATTATACAGTTGCTAGGAAACTGGCCCATAGGACCAGGCCAGAACTGTTTGTGGTCTTGATGCCCAAAGTAACCAATCATTTCAAACTGAGTTTCCATTACACAATCATGTAAAGCCATAGCATGTAAGTCCCAGCTTGCAGTTTTGCCCCATAAAAACCTTGCTTCCCTAGATCTCAGGGCTACATTCCTGTCCTGTGTCCACAGGAAGTTTGTGTCCCATGTCTGAACACGTATACAATTTTAAAAACCTCATGTATTTACAGCAGAGTGTATCCCAGGTCTTTTGGGTTTCCCAAAATGGCATAACAGTTTCACTCTGAATAATACCATTAGTAATTTATAAACATCTCCCAATGACAATAAACACTTGTAGCCACAGAAAACAACCAAAAACCTACCCAATCCCCCTTAAGGAAAATATGACATCATTCTCATTGATTTCTTCTAGCTGACATTTTGGACATGCAGAAATCCTGTTGGGGGCCCAAAGAAAATTGGAAAAATGTTTAATTAAGTAAGCAATATTTGTGGTCCAGTCTTTGAATGTTGAGAAAATAATAAAAGTCCTGTTTAGAACAGTTTAAAATGCTGGACCAATTAAGATTTGTAGCTTTCTTCAAAGCTCTCTTGGGAGCAGGCCGTGATGAGAAACAGCAATTGAAGTTGTTGAGGCAGGAACAAGCACAATTCTGGAACATGCAAGATACAAACAGATGTGTCAATATCTCAGCATGCTGGAAGAAAAATTCTGTCAGGTTTGGTCCAGCATCTCCAGTATTCACTCCTTTTGTTCTGCAAACATATAATTTCTCACAAGCATTATACAGTTCTAAAATTATAAATGTATGAGATGTTCAGAATGAAATTAAACTGTAAACCAATTTTATCAATGCCAATTAAAAGAATGACATAATAAAAATTGAGGATATTATAGCCAAGGATTTATTGGTCATGTACTGCTGAAGTTCTGGCTAGAGACATTTTTTATGTCTCAGTCAGCTTTAGAATTATGTGAAGCGATTATCAATTTATATTGCCTGTTTTGTTTGGTATTCTTAATTTCTTTCTTCTTGTGTGTGACCAAGGTTTTCGGGTGGTCTTCCTCTGTGATATCTGATTTTTATTTGTTTTGAAGGAACCCATAATTTCTCTTCTCCTGTATGAACATATGAAAAACCTCTTCCCCAGTATGTAATACATCCCCTACTGTTCATTGTGAAGTTAGGGTATCTTTGAAATATATAGGCTGAAATAATTCAGCAATTTTTTTCTATAACCCAGTGTCTTTGTGCAGCTGTTGTTTGTTGTTCATTAACATTTAAGAAATTTAAGGTCAAAAAAGCGTTATGTAATCTATCTCGTGGTGGGGGGGTTAAAACCCCTCTCTGTTTGTTAAGCATGTCCCTTAAAGTATGATTCAATTTTTCAATGACTGCTTGACTGGCAGGATTCTGCGGAATACCTGTTACATGTTTTAGCTTATAATATGTAAAAAAATCTTTCCATTTTATTAAAGACATATGCTGTAACATTATCAGACTTGATTTGTGTAGGCATAACCATAACTTCCAGAACTTCTAATAAATTTGTAATAACTAAATCAGCCTTCTTAGAACTTGTGGCTTCGCCTGAAAGATGGAGCTGGTTTCCGCCTTCCACCTTCCCCATGGTGAGTGCTCTCTGTCACAAACAACTCCGCATTTGGCTAAGGCTGAGGATCTGGCTTGCTTCCATGTATGTGGACCTATCTTCATTGCCCACGTGGCATGCTGAGGTTGGCTACCCAGAGGATATTTAACCTGTGGGCTGGCTTTTCCCAGGGTCAGATGATTGTTCAAGGTTCCTGAATAAACTGCATTGAAAAAAGAAAAAAGAACTTGTGGCTTTTGTTCATTGGAACCCTGAATATGTGTCTATAGTATGGTGCACATATTTCAGTTTACCAAACTCTATAAAATAAAACACATGATTTGCTAAATTTCATTTCTTTGTTTACCATTTGGGTTACTTCCTGCAGGTAGTGGAGTTTAATTATATAAAGAACAAGTGGGACATTTTCGCACAATTTCTTTGGCTTGTTGCCAAGTGATAGAAAACTCTCTTTTTAAACCTTTGCTGTTAACATACTGTTTTTAAAATGAAATTCTGAGGCCTCAAACAAACTTCCTGTCAATAGTTGATCAATTTCATCATTGCCTGTGCTAGAGTGCCTGGTGGATGCATATCAGATCTGATCTATGTTATATACAATGTATTATTTTTATTTCTTATTACTCGGTGTAATTGAAGAAACAGTGAAGTTAAGTCCAAATAATCCTGAATTAGATCAGAAGTTTCTATATGTAGAACAATAATTTCTGCATATTGAGAGTCAGTGACTATATTAAGAAATTCTTGAAAATTTGATGACACCAAGAGAATTGCATATAATTCTGATTTTTGAACTGAATCATAAGCACTCTCCATCACTTTACTCAGATTTTCTGACTTAGAACCTGCCATTTTTGATTTATTGGCATCCGTATAAAATATGGGAGCTCCAAAAATTGGAGTTCCTTTTATTATATGAGGAAGAATCCAATTGTTTCTTTTTATAAACTGAAGTGACTTGATTTTGGGGTATCTGTTGCTGATTTCTCCGAAAAACTCACAACAAGCTCTTTGCCAATATCCGTTCACTGCCCATAATGATACAATCTCAGCATTGGGAAAGGTCACCACAATTCCAGATGGATCTATTCCAGCCAACTGATGAAGTCTCATTTTTCCTTTTAAGAGTAATTCAGGAACTTTTCTATATCGATTTTTATTTTTTTTTTTATTTTGCTTGTGTACCAAAAATACCCCATTCTAAGACACAGTCCACCTTATGCATTAGAATTCCTGTGGGAGAATGAGTGAAAAGCAAGATAACCAAAATATAGGCCGTCTTTGGATCAATATGGTCTATATATGCATCTTGTAATTTCCTTTCTACCAGAGCCAATTCATTTTCATCTTCAGTTGATAACGTTCTTGGACATTTAAAGTCCTTATCATCATATAAGGTTTAAAATAAGTTATTTAGCTTTGAGTAGCTAAACAAAATGTAGGCTATAGCCAGTTAATATCTTACAGTAATTTTTTGAAAATCATTGAGAGTTTTTAATTGGGTTCTTCCAAGTTGTTGAGTTTTTTTGTAGACCTATTTTGTATCCTAGGTAATTAATAGAATCTCTTTGTACTTTTTCGGGCGCAATCTCTAAACCCCAACAAGGCAAAGTTCTATTTATTTCATCAAATATATTTTCTAATGTTTTTCTATCTGAATCAGCCAATAAGATATCATCCATATAGTGGTAAATTATTCATTGAGGAAACTGCTTACAAATTACCTCCAACAGTTGTTGTACAAAATATTGGCACAAAGTAGGACTGTTCAACATCCCTTGTGGTAAGACCCTCGAGTGGTATCTCTTTATTGGACAGCTTCTATTCAAAGTGGGTCCTGAGAAAGCAAACCTTTCCCTATCATACTCATGTAAAGGAATTGTGAAAAAGCAATCCTTTATATCAATCACTATAATAGGCCATTGTGTAGGTAACACGGAAGGCAATGGGATTCCGGATTGTAATGACCCCATTGCTGGAATAATTTTGTTAATGGCTCTGAGATCTGTTAACATCTTCCATTTGCCAGATTTCTTCTTGATGACAAATACCAGAGAATTCCAAGGGTTGTTGGACTCCTCTATATGCTGAGCCTCCAGTTGTTCCAGGACTAGCTGTTCTAGTGCCAGTAATTTTTCTTTACTCATAGACCATTGTTCAATACAAATAGGTTGGTTTTCCAACCACCTTAGTGGTAAGGCTGTGGGAATTTTATCAGCAGTGGCTTTCCAACAGGCAGTTGAAAAATTGGCCTCTGCTGTATTTTGTTTATGGACAGCCTGGACAGTCTGAAACTGTTTTTGATGGCATTTTAAAATAATTTTAGCTTCTTTATCAGGAGTATTACCTGTTTTTTGCCTCATAACATGGGGGGATGTTAATGTGGGTCTTCCATTATTGTAACACATCTCTTCTCCATAAGTTTATGGCTATCTCAGCCACATATGGTCTTAGTTTTCTTATTTGACCTTCTGGTTCTGTACATTTAAACCATCTAACACTTTGTTTCACTTTAGATAAAGTCCCAACTCCTTGGAATTGAATATCCACCTCCTGAAGTGGCCAATTTGGAGGCCAGGATTTACAAGTAATAATTGTGACATCAGTCCCAGTATCCACCACACATTCAATTTCAATACTATTTAAAATTATCTTTAACTTTGCCCTATGATCATTTATAGAGGTTTGCCAATATATTTGCTTTTTTGTTCCCTTCCCTTCCTTTTTTTTAATTTATTTACCTATAAAACCTACCCTGGCCTCACTGTTGAAATTTTTAATGTTTATTCCCAGAGCAGTGGTGTTTATCTTTCTTGTGGAGGAGTATCCCTGTCCTGTATTGGGGCTTGAGACAGGCCCCTTCAGGCATTTTTTGATAAAGAATTACCCCATTTATCTGTGCTCTATATTCACTTATCCGATGTCAACCCTTGCACATCTTCTGCATATTCTAGGACGTATAGGCTCCCTTTTTGAATTATTTTGTTTTTTCCTGGTAACTCCATTTGCAGCAACCTTGCTCATCAAAATTAAGACATTTCCCAATGTTTTTAGGGGTAGCTTCTCCTATCAAGGTCAAATTGAGGTCTGATGTCAATCCTATTTATAACACATTCGTCTATTTGTGCACACCTTGCTTTTAATGGCCGTATTACCTCTTTACAATCAAAATCTTTGCATTTTCAAAAGCTAAAGGTTCTATTAGTGCTTTTCTAGCTAGTGGATCTGATATACTTGTATCCCCAGCTTTGCAAAACATTAGTGAATGTTTCACTTGGAGCTTGTATGACCTGAGAGAATGGCTCAAGCCTTTTTCCTGATCCCTCAACCTTGTCCCAGGTATTTAAGGCTGCTAGGTGACATAATACTAAGGTTTCTTCATTATATACAGCTTGTATCTCTGTGTGAGCCTATTGGCCATCACCAAGCAGCCATTCCTTAAAAATACCAACAGCCCTGGCTCTATTTTGTATGCTATCTCTCTAGCCTCTTCTCTTCACCATGATAGCCATTGTAAATATGGCTCAGGTTCTTTTTATTGTCTTTGCCATATCCTCCCAGTCCTTTGGGATTACTATACTGATTGGCCAGGAAGTCAGCATTTGTTTAACAAATGGTGAATGCATTCCAAAATTGGTGACACTCTCTTTAAACTTTCTCAGGTCTAGCACTTCCACAGGGTGCCATTCAGCCTCATGGTAATCCTGTGGGTAATCATCTGCTGGTCTCTGTTGTACACTGACTGGATAAGCTAACATTTGTTTTCTAACCAACTTTGTTTGGCTTTCTATATTATTATCTTTTGCGTCTGCCTGAGTATTACTTAGTATTCTAAACTCTTTTTTTAAGGTCTGTACCCATATTTTACACCCATCTCTCTATTTTTTGTTTTGTTCAATAATCTCTGGAATGTCTTGTTTTATGCCTTGCTTCTAACTTTTAATTTTTTCTTTATATTGTTCTACTTGTTCTTTGTGTTTTCCAGTATATTTTCTAAAACCTCTGCCCTCTTTTCCTGTTGTTTATCATGTTCTGTAAGTTTTTGTATCTCGTTTTATGTCCTGTTTCCAACCTTCATTTTTTTCTTCATATTGTTCTACTTGTTTTTTGTGTTGTTCCAGTATCTTTTCGAAAGCCTTTGCCTTTGAGAACACATAAAAGGCTAAATCAATTTTTAAAGTTAAATTGAGGAATATGAATGTAACCATGGTCATAATTTCTAAACTTTCCTTTATTTCTGTCTTAAAACTGTAGAAGAGATTATCAGCCAAGCTCAAAGAAGTCTGTTTTATCTCTCATCCTGTTAGACTGTAGTTGCAACCAGTTTTGTTCAGTCTCAGATCTGCCCACAGTAGGCTGTCTTTTGCTCTGAGGCATGTTTAAGAGTCTCTTTTAAAGAGCCAGTAATTTATCTGGGAGTTTTTAGGTTTAAAGTTTGGGTTGTATCACTGAGAGCTTATTCCTCTCCCCCACCAAATTAAATTAAAGTAGGATTTAAAGGGTGTGGATACTTAGATTAGTTGAGTGCCATTTGTTGTAGATTATTAATATTTACTATTGATAAATCTTTTGGTTAAGCAGTGGTTATTCCTAAACAGCTGTATAACCAAATCACCACACAGAGACTAGGATTTAATTAATTAACCTAGAGCACAATGTTGGCTAACAGTTACTCCATCCTAAACCTCCAAGCCCGCAGAGATTCCTAGGATTCAGATTCACCCATCATACTTGCTTTTTGTGATATTTTAGTTCCAGTTAATTTCTGCATGTGGTGCCAAGCCCTCTCCTGCAGATTCTCCTCCTCTCCTCTCCTGTCTCCTTTCTCTTCCTCCCACTCTGGACCAGGATGTCTCACCTTATCCTCTCCATTATTCAGTATTGGGGCTGGTTGTTTTAATTGACAATATAGAGAACAAATGGTGGCATGTTTATGCAAACTTGAGACAGGCGATGCTTAGAAAAAGCATCACAATGCAATATTTGCATTGAAACCAGGCAGTGGAATAGAGAAATCAGCATTTGAATGAACAAGGGTAAATTGTATACATCCAAAAAAAAACATTATACCAATATAATCCCTTGTATCATATTAGAAAAACATGGTCTAAAGATAGACCTTAATAGTAACAAAAATAGTAAACAGCCTGCATATGCATGGAAAGTGAACTCTACTCAATGACAGCTGGATTATGGAAAAAATAAACTAATTAGACTTTCTAGAATTTAACAAAAATGAAGGCACAACTTACCCAAACTAATGAGACATAACGAAATTAAGTCTAAGAGGAAAGTTCATAGAACTAAGTGCCTTCATAAAGAAATCTGAGGCATCTCAAATCAACATAACAACACACGTGAAAAACCTTGTCAAAAGGAAGCAGAAATACACAAGAGGAGTAGATGGCTAGAAATAATCAAAGTTAGGGCAGAAATCAATAAATTAGAAACAAAGAAAACAATTCAAAGAAGAAACAAAAGCAAGAGCTGGTTCTTGGAGAAAATGATAGATAGACAAACCTTTAGCATAACTAACTAAAACACAGGGAGACACTATACAAATCAGCAAAATCAGAAAATAAAAGGGGGTATAATTACAGACACTGAGGAAAATCAAAGAATCATTACATTTCACCTTAAAACTCTATATGCCACAAAACTTGAAAATTTAAATGAAATGGAATATTTTCTTGCTAGATTCCAGTAATCAAAGTTGAATCTGGATCAGGTAACTAAATTAACAGACCTACATGTCCTTTTGAAACATTCATCAAAAGTCTCCCTACCAAACAAAGCCGAGGGCATGATGGGTTTAGCGCAGAATCTTCCAGACCTTAAAAGAAGAGGTGACGCCAATACTCTCCAAACTATTTCACAAAACCAAAAAAGAAGGAACATTACCAAACTCATTCTATGAGGCCACATTTACCTTGATACCTAAATCTCACAAAAGCTAACTAAAAGGCAGGGATACACTAAGAAAGATAAATTCAGAACATTCCCTCTTATAAATATTGAAACAAAAACACTTAATAAAATACTCACAAAATGAATCCAAGAAAACATCAAAGATCTCATCTACCATGACCAAGTGGCTTCATCCTAGTCATGCAGGGGAGATACAATATATGGAAAACCATCAGTGTAATCCACCACATAAACAAACTGAAAAAGAAAAAAACACATGATCATCTCAATAGGTGCTGAAAAGTATTTAATAAAATCCAAGCTCAATTAATATTTAAAGTCTTGGAGATATCAGAGATAAAAGGCACATGCCTAAACACAGTAAAGATAATATACAACAAGCCTATAGGAAACATCAAACTAAATGAAAAGCAATTTAAATCAATCCCACTGAAATCAGAGACAAGTCAAGTTTGGTCACTCTCTCCTTTCTCTTCAACATAGTACTGGAAGTTCTAGCTAGAGCAGTAAAAAAAAAAAAAAAAAACTAAAGGAAACTAAGGGGATACAAAGCAGAATGGAAGAAGTCAAAGTATCACTATTCACAGATGATATAACAGTATACATGAGTGACCCTAAAAATTCTACCAGAGAACTACTATAGCTGATAAACACCTTCAGCAAAGTGGCTGGATATAACGTTACTAAAAAATATCTGAAACCATCTTGTATATAAAAGACAAGAGGGCTGAGAAATAAATTAGGAAAAAAAACAACAACCTTGCAATATCCACAAATAACATAAAGTGCACTGGTGTGGCTCTAACCAAGCAAGTGAGAAACCTGTATAAAAAACTTCAAGTCTTTGAAGAAAGAAATTGAAGAAGATATCATAAAATGGAATGATCTCCCATACTCATGGATCAGTAGGAATAACAGCAAAATGGCCATCCTACCAAAAGAAATGTAGAGATTCAATGCAAATTTCCATCAAAATACCAACACAATTGTTTACAAACCTTGAAAGAACAATTCTCACATAAAAACACAAAAAAAGCCAGAATAGTTAAAGAATCCAGTATAATTAAATACTTCTTGAGGTATCTCCATCCTGGATCTCAAGCTGTACTAACTACAGAGAAACAGTAAAAATGGTTTGGTACTGGCATAGAAACATACAGGTGGATCAGTGGAATTGAATCAAAGACCCAGAAATAAACCCACACACCTACAATGCCTGATTTTTGACAAAGAAGCCAAAACCATTCAATGGAAAAAAAAAAAAAGATTTTCAACCGATGTTGCTTGTCTAACTGGATGTCCACATATAGAAAGATACAAATAGATCCATACTTATCACCCTGCACAAAAGTGGATCAAATACCTCAACATAAAATTAACACTCTTAATCTGTTATTTTAAAAAAGTGAGGGAGAGGCTTGAACACATTGGCACAGAAGACAACTTTCTGAACAGAACACCAGCAGCACAGGCTCTAAGATCAACAATCAATAAATGGAATTTCATGAAACTTAAAAGCTTCTCTAAAGCAATGGACACTGTCAGCAGAACAAAATGATGGCTTACAGACTGGGAAAGGATCTTCACCAACTCTACATCTGACAGAAGGCTAATATCCAGAATATATAAATAACCCAACAAATCAAATAATCCAATTTAAAATCGGGTTCAGAGCTAAACAGAAATTCTCAACAGAGTAATATTGAATGGTGTAGAAACACTTAAAATGCTCAATATCCTTAAAAATCTGAGAAATGAAAAAACAACTCTGAGACTCCACCTCACACACATCAGAATGGCTAAGATCAAAAACTCAAGGGACAACACATGCTGGAGAGGATGTGCAGAAAGGAGAACCTTCCTCCATTGCTGGTAGAATGTAAACTTGTACAACCACTTTGGAAAACAGTCTGGCGCTTTCTCAGAAAACTTGGAATACTGCTACCCCAAGACCCAGCTAAACACCTCCTAGACATATATCAGAAAGATGATTAACCATACAAGAAAGGCATTTGCTCAATTATGACAATAACAGCTTTATTCATAATAGCCAGAATCTGGAATCACACTTGATGTCCCTCAGTGGGGGAATGGATACAGAAATTGTGGTACATTTACACAATGAAATACTACTCAGGTATTAAAAATAAGAAAATCATGAAATTTGCAGGCAAATGGATGGAACTAAAAAAGATCACCCTGAATGATATATTCCAGAAGCAGAAATACATGTATGGTATATATTCACTTATAAGTGTACATTACCCATACAATATAGATTGGACATACTAAAATCTACAGACTTTTTAAAGCTAAAGTAGAAGGAGAAACATAGGGAAGATGCTTAATTCTTATTCAGAAAAGAAAATAGGATAGACACCAGAACCCATAGAAGAGAGAGAACAGGATAGGAGCCTTCCACGGATGTACACTAAGTGACTCCACTTAACAGGTGATTGAAGCAGATGGAGAGACCCACAGCAAAATTTTGTATAGAACACAAAAAGTCTTATTGGAGAAGTGGGAGATAGAAGGACCTAAAAGGGTCAGGAGTCACACAAGGAGATCAACAACAGGAATTAAGTTGATAGTTGACATCTTCTGTTGGACAGGCAAAAACCTGGACCTCTGGCAAAGGGAGCTTGCAAAATTGTACATCCACAGCGGTAATCAGTGTGCAGAATTCTCAACATGATGAAAATAAATCTACCATATGAACCACTTATAACTTTCCTTGACATATGCACAATGGAATCAATATACTCCTTCAAAAATATTTTCTCAACCATGCTCATTGCTATTCTGTTCACAATAGGTATAAAATGGGAACACCTAAATATCCTTCAACTGATATAGATAAGTGAAATGGTATGCACATAAGTAGATAGAAATATAAATGATGATGTTGGTTTAGGTAACTCAAATCTAGAAAAGAGATATCACGTGTCCTATCTACTCTGAAGCATGTAGCTCTAGGACTTCAGTTGTGAGTATTCAGCCTACTGTGAAAGAAAAGAAAGATTGTCCTGAAAGATTGGAGACCAGCCTCAGCAGTTGATAGTTTCCAGAGAGGAGGGAAGGATAAGGTGGGACAGAGATGAGTCAGACATGGTTGTCCAAGGAAACAGAGTCTCGACTCACTGGCAGTCAGAGTACTTCTTTATTTAGACAGAGTACAATAATAAAAGATTCACATTGTTCTAAAACATAGATTATATCCTTTTTGTCCCCAGACAGGTGTTTCAATCGTCTCTTAGTTAAAAATTTAGTCATCATTGATAAACTTTATCTTTTACTATCATTTTTCTTCATCAATCCCATAGCGTGACATTTTTGAGAATCCTAAGGCATATTTGCCACAGCCTGAAAGCACATTCTCAGGTTGGAAGCATTATCAGATTCAATGGCAATAGATAGAAAATCTTCAAGCCAGCTTGGGCATATTGCTTTGTCCCAAAAGGTATATTATCAAATTTTAATGGACAGCCTCTAGAAAAACCATTTAGTCCAAAGCAGCAACAGTTATTATTCCATTACTGGCATAATTCAATGTCTATACCTCCTATCTTTGTAGAATTTACTTATGTGCTAAATTTAAGTATTCTTTCATTATTTTGGTCATACAACACCACAGTGATACTGTGAAAGCTGATATTTCTAGGAAAAGGAGGCCCTAATACCTCACCTTAAAAATCATTTTTATAAAACATTCTTTGTCCATCATTATAGACCCTACTGTAAGGTGATGATGTCTCTAGCCATTCATTTACATGTTTATATAATCATTGAGGGCATACCATATGTAACTCCTAATCTTATATGCCAAGTAATCATCTGAAGATACAGCAGTACAAGGTAATTAATCTCAAATACTATCAACTCTCTTAGCTCTAGAAACTTTGTTTGCCTTTTTAAGAGTATGTTGTTCTGATTATTTTTTTCTTGAGGAAGCACAGGGGTAGGTTTTGCAAGACTATCTTGGAGATGAAGTCTCATAAGGAGTTTTCTGCCATATTTATGTGAGTAAAAACTTCCATGAGAAAGACATTCTTGTAGGGCCAGATAATTGATATTTCTCCTAAAAATGAGAGGAGCAGTATGCTCAGGATTTTTCTGGGGAAGCTTAGAAGCAGTACTCCAGGGTGAAGGCATAAATGATTCATGAAAAAATTTCCCATTGCTCCAATGGCCCCAGGTTGTACATGTATTGAAAACCCTCTAAGCATGTAGCAAGTGGAGATCAAGACCAAGCCTGAAAGATAGTATGAAGGCTATTGTAACATGCAACTCAGCTATGCTGGATCTTTGGTCAAATAGCTGTGCTGACTTTGAGACTTTAACTGTATATAAACTTTGGTGAGTTTTTAATCCATTTGGAGGTGACTTTTGAGTGAAAATAAGCATCTATTTCCATGTTTCTATATATAGACATCTAGTTTGTTCAGCACCATTTATGAAGATTTTATCTGTTTTTTCCAATGTGTATTTCTTGCTTTCCAGTCTATTTCTATTTCTTTGTTATAGTTATATTTATTTGTTATAGTACTAATGCATTTACATAATCAAATATTACTCAGACATTTAAAAAATCAAATCATGAAACATGAAGGTAAATGCAGATTTGCAGGTAACTGAGACTGAGAGAACCTAGACCCCAAAAGAGAAATAGGGTATGTATTTGCTTTACATATATATTAGTTTCAAGATGTCTGATATGGAAGCAACTGAACATAATACCACAGGGGATACATACAGATTAAGAACTGGAGGTTAGGGGAGGCAGAGATGTTTCCATAGGAAAGGGAAATAAAATACATGGAATAAATGGAAGGTGGGCTAAAAGGATAGAATTGAAGGGCATTGGGAAAGGAAGAGGGCAATGAAAAGGTAACATGAGGAAGAACAGGTAAAATTAAGGGTCATTTGTTTAGTACAGTGGAAACCTACTGCAATAGAAACTTTCTAAAATATCTAAAATATATACATATAAGAAGCCGATATAAATGAAATCACCACACAAGAAGAAAGTCCCAACTGGAAATCTCTTGTCACTAAGTAAAGCATCCAGTACTGGTAATAGTCTATATTTAACTGAGGTATTGGCCAAAGTAGTGTGATTGTAATGCCAAAACAATACAGGCTTTTGCCAAGACAATAGGCTGCTCTCCATAAATTGACTGCAATGCCGTATTGCTGAAGACAACACTTACACTTACATGGAACATAGATAAATAGAGCTTGTGCCTACATAGAACCTTCACACTTACATTCTAGCAACTTTGATATAGGGAGTACTCTGCAACTACAAGATGAGAAATATAAACACTAACCTAGCTACCAAACTTTTGAACTATAACAATGTCCTACCTGTAAGACATATTAGTGCAAGAGTTATAGGAGTAAATAACCAATCTATAGTTTGACTTGAAGCCCACTTCACATGATGCAATCCACACCTGACACTGGATTATTGATCAAGAAAAAGAAATTACATAGCGCAGGGTTGTAGGGAAAAAGCAAATACTATGCTCTACTAAAAGTAATAAAATGACCTTTGTCACCATTCTGCTATACTCACAGACCAGCATCTTGTTCATCCATCATCAAAGAAGCTTCCTCCTGCAGCTGATGGAAACAAATTCAGAGACCCATAGAGAAAGTAGACAGTTAGTCAGAGACCTCAGAATATGCCCTCCAGGCTCTTCAGTAATTCAGCCAGAAGAGTGTAAGAGCCAGAAAGGATAGAGCATATCAAAGAACAAAGCACTATAAATTAAGAGGACTGAAGAATAGATAAACTGTGATAGACTGAGGCAGAATGCACAAGGCTTTAGTGTTCTGTCCCTAGCCCTATCTCTAATTGATAAGTGCTTGCAAATAAAAATGTAGTTTTCTCCAAGGGACACTCATTTTATCCAAGGGACTACTCTTAATTGTACATTTAAGAGTACATTCCAAAAGGTAGATGGCCAAAAATTTCCCTCAATGGCAAGTTTGGATTCTTATGTACTAGAATTCTGGCATTCATTTAAAATGTTTTTATCATAGTTCTCATTTTAATTGGCTAAAGATTTTTTTCCTATTTTTAAAGCTACATGTCCTCTGTGTGTATACCATTGTTTCAAGTTTAATATTTTATGAGATTTCTGCATGTATGAACAAGTCTGCATCATTTCCCAACTTGGTCTCTTTTTTTTTTCCTACTCAGATGTGTTTGCTTTTTCTTTTTTGCTATTTTATTTTCTTATTATAAATTATATCCCTCCTTTTTTTAATATGAGGGTGAATTTAGACAGGATAGAAGGGGAGATGGGAAAGAGTTGCCAGGATTAGAGGAAGGGAAAACTTTAATCCGGATGAACATATAAGTAAAGTGACTATTTTTAAAAGAAAAAAAGGAGAAGGAGAAGAATGAAGAGAAAGAAAAAGAAGAAGGAAGATTCGGAGAAAGAAGAAAAGCAGGAGGAGGAGAAGATGAGAAGATGAAGAAGAAGAAGAAGAAGAAGAAGAAGAAGAAGAAGAAGAAGAAGAAGAAAAATTGTGTCAAAAGAAATGTTAAATAGCTATGCATAAAAGATCCAGAAAATCTAAAAAGTGCAAAAAAGTAATTTATAAATAATAAAAATAGAAAAAGAAGACAAAACTCACATCAAAATCCTAGAAAATATTTTCAGCAAAATAATAGAAGAATGTATCCTTAGCCTAATGAAGAAGGGGTAGCCTATAAAAGTACAAAAAGTATATAGAACAACAACAGAAAAGAAATTGTGCTCAGCACATAAAATCAAAACATTAAATGTAAAGAAAAGTATGTTAAAGAAGGGATATTAAAAGTTGCAAGTTGAAAATATTAAGTTGCATATAAATTCAGGCTCTTTAGAGTAACTCTTATACTCTCAAGAGAGATTCTAAACCTAGAATGTCTGAAACAAATTATATATAATCTTTAAGGGACCCCTATTCCTATATCCAGTAAACTTTAAATAATAAATGATGAATAAAGATATATTGCATAATAAAACCAAATATGAGCAATATCTCTGTAAAACTTCACTACAGAAGCCAATCAATGGAACACTCCAATCTAAAGTGTTAACCATACCCAAGACAACAAAAAGAATGAATAATCCCAAGCATCAAATCAGAAGGCAAAAACCCCACACCATAACTACAAAATAAAGGGAAATAATAAACATTGCTCATTGAAATCTCTCAACTTGGATGTTCAATTCTCCAATAGAAAGACAGGAACTAACAGAATGGACTAGACAACAATGTCCATTCTTCTGCTGCATTTACTGAACACTCTTTATCATCCAGGCTGGACAGCATCTCTGTATAAAAGGACAGTAGAAGAAAGTGGACCAAAAAAGAAGTTTAGTGGAACTTTATTTTATAATGTTCACACAAACAAATACTAAAATTCTTGAGTCAATTTAAAAGAGAGTATGTACTGTACACACTGAATGAGTTCCACCATTATCCATATGAAAACAACAGATGACTTGGGCAGGTCCAGCACACATCTACACTTATGTTTACTGAAGCAAAGCTTACCATGTGCTAAGATAGAATGGACTTGATTGTCCTGAATCACATGAGTGCAAAATATAATATTATTCAATTTTTTATTCATGGAAAATATGCACATTTGTTTTTTGAGAATTTTTAATATAATCACATTATTTCTCATTTCTCTGCCCTCCCTACAAAATCTCTCATATATCCCTCTTTTGGCTCTTTCAATTTCAAGTCTTGGGGTGCCAATAACTGCTATTACATGTATCATGCATGTGTGTGCATGTGTGTATGTGTATGTGAGAGAGCGAGAGAGAACATTTAACATTTCAAGAAAGGCAATCATTTTACTTTGAAATTGTGGATAAACTCAAAATGTATCATCAAAAGTTATGATCTGTGCTAGACACAGAAATCAAACATTGTCTGACTTCAGTACTAATTGGGCTAAAAGAAGTCAGTACTCTGAAATAAGAACTGAATAGTCAGTATTAGAGCCTGAACATCAGAGTGTAGTGACATGACTTGTCAAAGAACACATTTCAGTGACAAGAGGAATAACATAAAGTAATACTTCAGGGTGTGTGCATAAGAGCTATTAATAATAGCTTACATTGTTTACTTGAGAAATATTCTGTGTATATTTTTAAATCTCAATAACAAAAATGTTATAATTACTGTGTAAGAGATATTAATTTATTTATATATTATTTATTCTTCCATCGATTTTCCTTCCATTTTCACCCTCCTGAGTTTTGAGTAATCATTCTTTGCTCTTTTGAAAATTCAAGGCACTTTTTCATAAACTATTTTTACACACTTAACATATCAAAATTTGATTTATAAAATATTTTATAATATTATAATACTAGGTATATATAACAAACCACTGAATTTTATCAAGGATATTTATTATATATAGTATTACAGGAAAATGGAAAATGTGAAGAGATGAAGTACTATTCTTTCTAGTTGTTTTTAAGAGACAGTTGCCTGAGTCCAGCCATTTCAGGAAAAAAAAAAAACCTCATTTTTTAATTTTTTATTGATTATTACAATTTATTCACTTTGTTTTCTGGCTGTAAGCCCCTCCCTCATCTTCCAATTATAACCTACCTCCCTCTTCTACCCCTATGCCCCTCTCCTAGTCCACTGATAGGGGAAGTCCTACTTCCCTACTACCTTATCCTAGCTTATCTTATCAAATCTTACCAAGAATGACTGTACCTTCTTACTCTGTGCCCTGGCAAGGCTGCACCTTCCAGGAGTAGGTGATCAAGGAGCCTGCCACTGGGTTCCTATCAGAGACAGCCACTGTTAATAGGGAACTCACATGGAAACTGAGATACTTATGAGCTACCCCTCTGAGCAGGGGTTCTAGGTGTTTTTCATGAATGGTCCTTCATTGAAACAGGACTCCCACGGCCCAAAATTTTTAGCTCAATTGGCCTCCTTGTGGAGGGCCTCTCTCATTCAGGTCTTTCTATCTCCTGAATCCTCCATATTAGTCCATGCTCTCTGCCCAAAGTTTGGCTCTGTGTCTAACCATCTGCTTCAGTACCTTGCTAGGTAGATTCTTTCAGAGGCCCTCTGTGGTAGGTTCCTGCCCTGTTCCCTGTCTTCTCCCATTACTGATATCTATCCCATTTGCCTTTCTAAATGAGGATTAAGCATCTTCCATAGGTTTCTTCCTGTTGCTTTGATCCTTTAGGACTATAGATTTTAGTATTTTAATCCTATATTATATGACTAATATCCACATATAAGTGAGTATATACCATGAGTGTCTTTCTGTTTCTGGATACCTCACTCAGAGTGATCTTATTTAGTTGCATCCATTTGCCTGCTGATTTCCTTGTTTTTAATTGGTGAATAGTATTGCATTGTATGAATGCCACAATTTTTGTGTCCATTCCTCAGTTTTGGGACATCTAGGTCGTTTCCAGATTCTGGCTATTGTCAATAAAGCTGTTATGAGTATAGTTGAGCAAATGTCCTTGTTGTATGGTTGATAATCTTCTGAATATATGCCCAGGGTTGGTATAACTGAATATTCTAGTAACACTATTCATAATTTTCTGAGAAAGCACCAGATTGATTTCCAAAGTGGTTGTACAAGTTTACATTCCCACCAACAATGGATGATTCACTTTTCTCCACATCCAGTCCAGCTTGTGTTGCAGATGATGTGATAGTACATATGAATAACACTAAAAATTCAACCAGGGAACTCCTACAGCTGATAAACAACTTCATCAAAATGACTGGATACAAAATTAAATTTTAAAAAATGTGAAGTCCTCCTGTACACAAAAAACAAATGGGCTCAGAAGGAAGTTAGAGAAACAAAACCCTTTCACAAAAAACACAAATAACATAAAGTACCTTGGTGTGACTCTAATCAAGCAAATGAAGAACTTGTATGAAAAAAAGAACTTCAAGGAAGATATCACAATATCTCCCATGTACCAAGATTGGTAGGATTAACATAGTAAAAATGGCCACTCTATCAAAAGTAATCTACAGATTCAATGCAATTCCAATCAAAGTACCAACACAACTCTTTACAGACCTTGAAAGAACAATTATCAGTTTCATATGGAAAAACAAAAAACGCAGAATTGATAAAAACATGCCTGTACAATAAAAGATTTTCTGGAGGTATCTTCATCCCACATCTCAAGTACTACTATAGAGTAAAAGTAACAAAAAATGGCATGGTACTGGCACCTGTACTTTAAATCTTAAAGGGGTGTGCATCTACTCATTAATCATTTTTATTAAATCATATCAATAAGCTGAGGGGTAAAACAAGTATAGGGGAATCACCTGCTGTCTAAGTTTTAGACCCAGTTTGAAGGTGCCCAGACAACCAATGTTACCTTGGGCTATTGTTTTGGCTCATCAACCTTAAAACATCCCTGGATTTACTATTAATAGTGTACTTTTCTTAACTTTAAATTGTTCTCTAAGATTTTTTACATCAGAGCCATTAGCAAAAACATCTTCCCTGACCTTGTTAAACAATCTATTTTTCCAAATTCTTTCTAAGTATAATGGTGATTGCTAACAATCTACATCTATGGCTCCTTTCAAGGGCAGTGGTTAATTCATTAATCTGCTCCAGTAAACATGTGAAAAGAGATCAAGCATTGTTAATTTTAAATGTCAGTGATATTGCCCAGTGATGAGCTAGAAGGCTTCTTAGAGTTTTCATACAACTCATGTTATAAGGATTATGGACATCATAATGGCAACATGCAGAGATATGCTACATAAGAACACAAAATCCTCCAGAATATCAGTTCTTGGGATTATGCTTCTCTGAGACAAACTCATCGTGAGTATGCTAACAGGGGAGCCACATTCCATGAGTTCTACAGCTGTTTTGCTGTTGCTACTGCATGGTTCTTGACAGGGGCAGGTAGCCAAAATAGTTTGCCTGTAGGTGGGTGAGGGGGAAGTGAGGTTAGCTCAGGCCCTGGGAAGAATTCAGGGTATTGCATGGGCTGTACTACCCTGGAGGATCAGATAACATGGAAGGACTGAAGGATTACTGGGAGAAAATGGCAGTTAGGTTTGATATGATATGTTAACTAGGAACCTCTGCCATTAGTTCAAGGTTTGAATCCTACTTCTATGGTAACTTAAACTTCAGAGAGAGAACCATGGTCTCCATTGGATAATGATCTTCAAGTGAGACTACATGAAAGAAAGGTGGCAAAACAAAGATTCTGTTTTTATTTTCTTTGTATATATCTTCTTTCTTTTTTTCAAGGGAGGGCGGTTACCCAAACTGGACTCAAATTTTTGTTTTTTGTTTTGTTTTTCTTACTATGTTTTATTTTATTAATTGTTTTTATTTTTCACAATTTATTCATTATGTATGCTGATTGAAGGTCACTCCCTCAACTCCTAATGGTCCCACCCTCCCTCCATCTTCCCCCATGCCTTTTCCCTAGACCACTCAAAAGAGGAATTCCTCTCCTCTGCCATCCACCCATATATCATCAGAACAGTACTCAGCTATTAAAAACAGAGAAATAAAATTTCTGCTCTTATTTCTTTTCCATGGGCCACTATACTCACCTCAGAAAATTTCCTACCATGAAGCTTGCGTGCAAACTTACCGTGAAAAAAACACTAAGTATAACTCATTTTAAAAAGTCCCACCCCATGACACTGTTTGATTGACCATTTCACATCCAGAAATGCAAACTTTGAAATGCTATGAAGTCTGAAACATTTTATCACAGGTATTTCAGAGAATGTGATTCTCTTGCTGCCTGGAGGGCTGTTTCCCACCAGCCCAGGAAGGCATGAGGGGTAGAAGATGAGGTATAAAGCTTGGAAAGCCCACAAGCATAACAGTGGTCAGCCACTCTGGGAACCATCTCAGAAAGTAAGTTCAACTTTAATTCCAGAAAACAGAAAACAGAGGCTTATATCCCTTTAGGAGTGCCTGGGATGCTCCAAGCATAGGTGTAGATAATTGTTTAATACTAGGCAATTCAAGGCTGCTCGATTTGCATTAAACAACACATTCCTAATATATAAATAAGAACATCAAGAACACAGAACCAAATTATCCTATATTTGAAGGGAGGGGAGAGTTATCAGGGATCTGTGTCAAAGGCTATCTGTCAAATTTGGTTGGTGGTGTCAATGTCTAAAGACACTCTCTAGATGAAGTCAGGCAGAGAAAACTCACCCTTGACATGGTTACACATCTACTCCAGAAGCAGGTTCATACATGAAAAAGAAAGCCTCCTCCCTCATATCTCAAAATTCAGTGTGGGTTGTGATGTTTTTCAATAGTACCCCTGGAACAATAGGTATGTGTACACCAAGAAACTGCTACAGGTTACCACTGTTTTGTTACTCTCAGAGAACTTCCTGGCTGGTGTTAGTTCACCATTCCCTACATATTCATCCACTGGACTAAAAGTTTCTTGTGTAAAGTGAGGCAACTGAAAATAGTAAATGTTGAGAATCAGGATTATCATTAAGTCTTCCGTAAACACATTATATAATACTGTTGCATGTAATTGATGTTCACCATTCATTGTATTCTTTTTAAAAATAAGTTTATTTACTTTAAATTCCAATAGTAATCCCCCTCCCTTCTCTGCCCATGATTACCCTCCGTTCCTATTGCCCCTATCCCCTTTCCCCTTTAGAAAAGCGAGGTCATTTCTATTGAGCTAGTTTTACAGTTCTGTTGCATCTCAGTGGACCAAAGTACACAACGGCCTTTCCACCTTGCTTATACTCACAGAATTCCTCTCCAGTAAGGATACTTTTATGTTGATGATGACTCTGGATTTGTGCAAGGCCTCACGATTTTAACACATTCATAAATTTTTCCTCTATTATGAATCCTTTCATGATGATGAAGATTATACAAATGTGGAATGGTTTCACCATGTTAAAAACACTCACAGGCTTTCTGTCCATTAGGATTTCTTTCATGAGTGTGGAGATTATTCTGAAGTCCAAAAGTTTGTTCACATTGGTTACAGTCAGACATCTTTCCAGTATGTGTTATTTTATGTATTAGGAGATGTTATGTGCAAAGGCTTTGCCACATAGTTATATTCATATGGTTTCCCTCCAGAATGTATTGTTGTCTTAGAAGATGATTGATACATGCAAAGGATTTATCACACTAATTACCCTCACCAGGCTTCTCTCCACTGTGTGTCTTTTCCTTTTTTCGGAGACTACTCTGCTGTGCAAAGGCTTTATCCCGTTGGGTATATTCATAAGGTTTCTCTCCAGTGTGTGTTCTTTTATGTCTTATGAGATGACTGTTTCGTGCAAAGGCTTTACCACACTGGTTACATTCATAACGTTTCTCTCCAGTGTGTGTTCTTTTATGGCATAAGAGAGCACTGTTTTGTGCAAAGGCTTTATCACTCTGGTGACATAAGGTTTCTCTCCAGTGTGTGTTCTTTTATGGCTTAAGAGAGTACTGTTTTCTGCAAAGGCTTTGCCACACTCATTACATTCATAAGGTTTCTCTCCAGTGTGTGTTCTTTTATGGCTTAAGAGAGTACTGTTTTGTGCAAAGGCTTTACCACACTCATTACATTCATAAGGTTTCTCTCCAGTGTGTGTTCTTTTATGGCTTAAGAGAGTACTGTTTTGTGCAAAGGCTTTACCACACTGGTTACATTCATAAGATTTCTCTCCAGTATGTGTTATTTTATGCCGTATGAGCTGACTGCTTTTTGCAAAGGCTTTACCACATTGATTACATTTGTAAGACTTCTCTCCAGTGTGTGCTCTTTTATGCCATAGGAGAACAGTGATATAGGGGAAGGCTTTACCACATAGAGTGCATTTAAAGGGTTTCTCTCTAGTATGACTGCTTTCATGCCTGCAAAGAAAATTGGCACATGTGAAAGATTTACCACAGTCATTTCATTACACAAATAAATATATTTCTCTATATGAATTAATTTCATAATTTGGTCTAATTGTAAAGAAGAATCAAATTTTAAAGTTTTATCACTTTATTCACATTCACGGTATTCCCCTTCATTATTGGTATTTTTGAAGATCCCTGTGATGGTAAGAGCATTTGTTATGTGGATCACTTTTATAGCATCATTTTTCCATAAGAGGTTTTCTCCTATATATGAAGAGAATTGTAAGAATTCAGAGTTTTACCACAACAATCCCATTCACAAATTTTTGTACTGTATGAATGATACTTCATTTACAAAGTGAGCCAAGACAAGCAGAAGTTCCAAATTCCTAGTATTCATGGGTATTTTCAGCAATATGAGTTTGCTGATGAATTCTCAGTGAAGTTGCAAAACCAATTAACAGTAACCATTTATCACATTCAGAAAATTTACTCACAGTGGGGACTACTACCAAATCAATTGTTCTTAGAGAAAGACAGGGACACTGCTTCTTTCAATAACCCTATGCTCATGTGTATTAGAATCATTTTGACATATGATATACCAGTTTAATTTACAAAAATAATAAAGATTACCACATTGAATTAACACAGTTTGTTTTTGTTCATCATAGACATGTCATATAGGGATTAAGGTTTCTCCACAACAATATTCTTGATTCTCATAAGCTGCTCCTTTCACTAAAATTTACAATGTTACTGCACGAAAATGAGTAACACTAGTTCTACTATGTAATTTTTGCTTATTAGAAGGTTTTGGACACATACTGATCACCAATTCAGTGTGTACACCTTTTACAATATCTGAGTAGATAGAATGAGACTAAACAGATTGGCAGTTCAAGTCAGTAGCTGTAATGTCCATATGATTCAAATGGTATTTTTGTTACAATATTATTTTATTTTATTCTATCTTAGGGGAGTGCCTTGTAAACACAAATCAGATACCTGACATTGAAGTACATGGAATTATGAGATTTTAATGATCATCAGTACACTTAAAGCAGTGCTGTTTTTAAACTGTTGCTTTTCTTTAAAACTTCCAGGACACAGCCATGTGTGCTGGTACATGCCTTCAATTCCAGCACTTATGGAGGCAGAAGCAGGCAGATCTGTGTGATTTGGAGGTCAGGCTGGTCTAACAAGCAAGTCTAAGAAAGTCACAGATACCCAGAAAAAAATCTATTTCAAAAACAGAAAATAAAAAGCAGCCAATAAACAAACAAACAAACAAAAAACACCAGACTTCCAGGACACATTAAAATTTAAGATTTATATCTTTATCAACACGCACATAAAGTTACCTTTTATTACTTGTAGAACTTTGAAATGTTCTTCAATATTATGGTCATCCCAATTGTAGCCTAAAATATAGTACGAGAAAATATATATTATTGGAAACATCATGTTATTATTAAGGCAAAACTTAAATCACTATGATCTGTGACCCTTAGAACCATGCCTGATTTATTTACCTTATTCCTCCTCATTCTCAATTGGAATTACAGAAGAGGATCAATAACAAAGTAAGAGTTGTCTCTTTATTTTAAAAGTGAAAGAAAAATTGCAGTCTTCCCTATAGCAGTGAGGTTTTCACAGGTCTCTAGCATCACATCTTTGTAGAGTTGCTTCTGGGAAGGTTCCAGCAAGGCACAATCTTCTTGGCTGAATTTCACATGCACATCATTGAAGGTCACCGAATTCTAAAATATGCCATACATTTGTACAACAGAAACAGTGGCAACAATATAATTTATACGTCATTGCCAATATAATCATATAAATCTACTGCTTCTTCAATTTATTTTCTGACAAAGAAGTGCGAATGTTATACAGTTGGGTGCTGTGTGTGATGTGAAGTAGGGGAGATGATAAAGCCTAAAGGATAGATTGAAAAAAAAACCAAAGGCGTGCTTCAAAAACCTGTGTTTCATCAGTTTGTAAGACATGAATATAAAGTAGCCATTAGTTGGGTTCTTGAGCAATCTATGAATCATCTTCAGTTACTTGGGTGAGTAGGTCAGGACCCTGTCATGATACAAGTGGAAGGACAAAACACAGTCATGATATTTTATATAGCAACAAATGAGATGTGTTGATCAGGGGACACTGAACAGATGGGTAACATCAGTCAAAAGACAACATGGTACTTAATGTTATGTTTTGACCAGGGCTCAGGGATGTGGCATATCAGTATGTGAAGAGGGGGGCTCATATATTTGGGGAAGGGAAAGTGGACTACAGTGAATACATGGATAAAAATAATGTGAGTGGCAAGCAACAATAATCATAGCCAATAACACCATATTTCTGAGTGACCAGACAAAAGAAAAGGAAAAGAACACATGATTATTCTTTGATCATTGTTTGTATATCCTCCTTACTAAATAATGTAGTCTATAGATTAAAAATAAAGATTAAAACTTTTCTATTAAAAAAGAAGTGTTAATGTTATCACTAAGTCATTTTAGAAGAAAACGGAATAACAAGTTTTAACTGTATCATATCTGAACTTTTTGAAGAGGATATAGCTTTGGAATAGACATGGCAATTAATTTGAACAAAGCCAAACAGAGAGAAGAGTGTGAAATAGAGAGACAGTGACATAGAGACAGAGACACAGAGAGAGAGAAATTAAAAGATGAACAATACTAAGTACAGATCGGAGAAATTTATTAACAGTTACTAACTACAAAAAATGGTGGACAAACTGGGTGTATTCTGTCATGCCTTCAATTACATCACTCAGGAGGCAGACGCAGGTGTATCTTATTGAACTGGATGTCAGCATTATCTATTCAAAGAGTTCTAGGACAGCCAGACCTATATAGTAAGACAGAGCCTCCTCTAAAAGTCAATCAAACAAACACAAAATATTGAAAGAACTCAGAGGACTTTACTGAAACTTCTACAAGGAATTATACATTCACTCCTGTTGTATATTTATTCTCCAGAAATCTGCACTGCCCCAGCTTAAACTGTAAATTCAATGATATCTTACTAAAAGGGAATGCATGTTTAAACAGCTAAAAATAGAAAGATGAAAATATTAACAATGTAAATGCTGATCATAAATAAGCAACATAAAACAGGACAGATGGCTCAGCAGTGAGGAGTTCTTGCTGCTCTTTCAAATAATTGGGCTCAATTGTCAGTGATTACCTGGGACCCACTACTATCAATTGCTATAAGTTCATTATTTCTGAAGACATCTTCAGACTACTGTGAGGATTAGGCACACAAGAGGTGCATATTAATGCATACAATCAAAATACTCATATTCAATAATAATTAAAAATAGATCCCAGATGGTTGGCTGATTGCATACTGTGTCTGATCAGCTGGGTAGCAGAGACTGCATGGTGTCCAATAGTTGGATCTGTGGGTCCCAACTGACTGTGTTTCAAATGTAAGAAGAAAACCAATGATGAGGGAAACAATCAGGTCCAACCTCAGAGCACCCAGCTAATCTCTGGGAAAATTCCTGGGATGTTGTAGCAGGAATAAGGTTTTCAAGCAAATGGACACAAGAAGCAAGCAGGAGTAGATATTCTAATATCTAATAAAATAGACTTTCAACCAAAATTATTTGAAAGGGATGAGGAAGGGGGGAATCCAAAATGGAGGTGCCAGGAGGACATTGGGTCTGAGGAGTAGGACAGCAATGTTGGTACAGCAACTAAAAGACTGAACTCTGGGCCCTAAAACAACAAAGATCCTTTTTCCCAGGTGAGAGGAAACTCCACGGTGTGGGAGTCAGTCAGGTCCACTCTCAGGTCACTCAGCGAGAACTTGGAAGATATCCTGGGTCGCAGGATACAACTTTGTGTCCTGATAACTTTTCCAGACTAAATTATATTCTCCAGGGCACCAGAGACTGGGAGCCCCAGTCTAGAAAAGAAACAGGGAAGAAGAAAGCAGGACTGACCCTAGGTCACCCAGTCTATCCCTGGAAAGGTCCTGCAGACCGGTGGTTACACAGCTGTCAGGCCTGAGTGCGCCGCCAGCTGCTAGCCTTGTATGCCCTACTCTCCATCACAGAACTGTGTGCCCCAGGACACTATAGGCTGGGTTTCCCTGTCTGGAGAAAACCCCACAGGCAGGGAAACAGCAGGTCCCAGATTAGAGAACTCAGCCAACTCCCCCCACACACACTACATCCACCATACACAGGAACATTCTTGGAAAAGTTCTCAGATTCTTTCCCAGTCACCAGCTTGGAGCCATCATTGGCAAGTGCCTACGCATTCTACACACTATGTCAAACACCACAGACTGAGTCTTCCTATTGAAAGAAAACCCAAAGTTGGGGGAAATATCTGGCCCTACCTCAGGACACCTAGCTCTGGAAAAGTTTCTGGTTATTCACAGGCTCCAGACACTACCCTCCTGCTGCACATGTGAGAGCAGTGCTCAGCTGCCACGGATTATTGCTTGGGTACTGGGGCACAGAGCTCTAACCTCAGTCCTACAGAAGCCTGGGATCCCCAAGATCAACCCCCAGATACTACTCCAAGGGACAACCAGTTATCCCTAACTAAACTGACCAAACCATGGGGTACCCAGGTTACAGCTGCAGCTTACTAAATTTACAGCAAGAAAGCCAGAAGCAGGACAGCTGTCTCCAGGACTTCTCTGGGTGAGAGGAGAGCCCCCTTGACTAACAAAGACCACAATTACCGCTCAGGTCTCTATGCCTGTGGTGAGTTTTGGCAATTCCTAAAAAATACCTGCTATTCAGTGACTGTACCCCAAAAGCTGAGGAGGCCTCCTTCAGGAAAAAATCATATTCCTGCCAAGGGGATTATCCCCACCATAGGATTCCAGGAAGCACCAGAAACTAACACCCAACACCTAAGATAGCCAAATGGGTAGAGGCAAGTGTAAAAGCTCAAAAAGACAGAGCAATATGGCATCTCCAGAACCCAGTTATTCAGGGGCAAGCAGCCCTGGACATACGAGGGTAAATGAAATTCAAGATGATGACCTTACATCTGTGCTTATGAACAGGATAATAGAGGAAAAAACTAAACTGCGTAAAGACCTAGATGAAGATAAAGTCAAACAGATTATTGCCATTTGCAAAGAAATGGAGGAAGATAAAGTCAAACAGATTATGGACATCCTTAAATAAATACAGGAAGTTGCAGCCAAACAATTTGTGGCCTTTAGAGAGGAAATACTTAAATCACTAAAAGATATTAAAGAAACAGAGGATTGTTCAAACAAACAGCTGACGGAATTGAAGGAAAATACAGTCAGAGAAGTGAAGGAAATCAATAAAATGGCTCAAGATCTCAAAAGAGAATTGGAAAAAAAAATAAAGAAAACACAAGTGGAAGAAACTGTGGAGAGAAAGAACTTAGGGAGGAAAAGGGGAACTACAGAGGTAAGCATAAGCAATAGACTACGAAAGATGGAAGAAAGAATCTTAGGTGTGGAAGAGACAATGGAAGAAATAGATGTAGCTATCAAAGAAAATGTTAAATCTAAAAAATTCCTGACACAGACCATCCAAGAAATCCAAGACAACATGAAAAGCAAAACCTAAAAATAATAGGAATAGAGGAAAAAGAAGATTACCTCCTCCAAGGCCCAGAAAATTTTTTCAATAAAATCATAGAAGAAAATTTCCCCAACTTAAAAGAGAGGTCTATAAGAATACAAGAGGCCTACAGAACACCCAATCAATTAGAACAGAATAGAAAATCCTCCTGCCACATAATAAATAGTACGTATACAGAACAAAGAAAAAATACTAAAAGCTGCAAAGGAAAAAGGCCAAGTAACATATAATGGCAAACCAATGCGAATCACACCTGACTTCTCAACAGAGACTATGAAAGCAAGAAGGGCCTGAACAGATATCATGCAGACCCTAAGAGAACACAGATGACCACCCAGGCTACTATACCCAGAAAAAGTCTCAGTCATCATAGATGGAGCAAACAAGATATTTAATGACAAAAACAAATTTAAACAATACCTACCCACAAATCCAGAGGTACAGAAGCTCCTAGAAGGAAAACTACAACCCAGGAAAGCTAACTGCATTCAGAAAAACACAGGAAAGAAATAATGTCATTACAGCAAAACTAAAAGTAACCAAGCACACAAACACACTACCACAAGCAACATCAAAATAAAAGGAACTAACAGCGACTGATCATTAATTTCCCTCAAAATTAATGGACTTAACACTCCAATAAAGACACAGACTAACAGAATGGATACGTAAACAAGACCCAACAATCTGTTGCATACAAGAAACACATCTAAGTCACAAAGATAGACATTACCTGAGAGTAAAAAGCTGGAAGGTTCCAAGCAAATGGACCCAAGAAACATGCAGGAGTAGCCATTTTAATATCTAATAAAGTAGATTTTCAACCAAAATTAATCAAAAGACATGAGGAAGGTCATTTCATACTCATCAAAGGAAAATTCCGCCAAGAAGAAATCACAATTCTGAACATCTATGCTCCAACGACAAAGGTACCCACGTTTGTAAAAGAAACATTAATAAACCTAAACCGCACACAAATCCCCATACATTACTACTGGGAAACTTCAACACCCCACTCTCAACAAAGGACAGGTAAACAACAGAAATTAAACAAAGAAACAATATCTCTAATAAAGGTCACGTATCAAATGGACCTAACAGATATCTACAGAATCTTACACCCAAAGAAAAAATAATTTACCTTCTTCTCAGCACCTCATGGAACCTTCTCCAAAATAGACCATATCATTCTTCACAAAGTGAGTCTCAACAGATACAAGAAGATTGAAATAATGCCTTGTATCCTGTCTAATTACCATGGACTAAAGCTGGACCTCAACAACAACAGAAATAGCAAAAAGCCTACACTCACATGGAAACTGAACAACTCACTACTAAATGACAGCTGGTTCAGGGAAGAAATAAAGAAAGAAATTCAAGTCTTCCTAGAATTCAATGGAAATGAAGACACAGCACAACCAAACTTATGGGAGACAATAAAAGCAGTGATAAGAGGAAAGTTCATAGCACTAAGTGCCTTCAAGAAGAAATTTGTAACATCTCACACAATCAACTTAATAGCTCATCTAAAGGCTCTAGGAAAAAAGAAGCAGACACACCAAAAAAGAATAGACACTGGAAATAATCAAACTCAGGACTGAAATCAATAAATTAGAAACAAATACAACATTTCAAAGAATCAATGAAACCAAGAGCTGGTTCTTTGAGAAAATTAACAAGATAGACAAACCCTTAGCCAAACTAACTAAAAGCAGAGAGATTATCCAAATTAACAAAATCAGAAATGAAAACGGGACAAAACAAAAGACACTAAGGAAATCCAAACAATCGTTAGTTCTTACTTCAAAAGTCTATATGCCACAAAATTTGAAAATCTAAATGAAATGGACAATTTTCTTAATCAATTACACTTACCAAAGCTGAATCAAGAGCAGGTAAATCAATAAAATAGTCCTTTATCCACTAAGGAAATAGCATTCCTCAAAAGACTCCAATCGACAAAAAGCTCAGGACCAGATGGTTTCAGTGCAGAATTCTACCACACCTTCAAAGAAGAGGTAACTCCAGCTATCTTCAATTTATTCCACAAAATAGGAACAGAAGGAACACTATGAAACTCATTCATTGAAGCCACAGTCACCTTGTAACCTAAACCTCACAAAGACCCAACAAAGAAAGAGAATTTCAGGCCAATCTCCCTTATGAACATTGATGCAAAAATAAATCAACAAAATACTTTGCAAACCCAATACAAGAACACATCAAATATATCATCCACTATGACCATGTAGACTTCATGCCAGGTATGCAGGGGTGGTTCACTATACAAAAATCCATCAATGTGATCCACAATATTAAAAAATTGAAAGAAAAAAAAAACATGATAATCTCCTTAGATGCTGAAAAAGCATTTGAAAAAATCCAGCATCCATTCATGTTTAAAATATTGGAGAGATCAGGGATACAAGGCACATACCTAAACATAGTAAAAGCAATATACAGCAAGCCTGTAGCCAACATCAAGTAAACAGAAAGAAACTTAAAGCAATCACACTGAATTCAGGGACAAGGCAAGGCTGCTCACTCTCTCCATATCTCTTCAACATAGTTCTTGAAGTCCTTGTTAGAACAAGAAGAAAATTAAAGGAGACCAAAAGGATACAAATTGGAAAGGAAGAAGTCAAAGTATCACTATTTGCAGATTATATGATAGTATATCTGAGTAACTCCAAAACTTCTACCATTGGAACTCCTACAGATGATAAACACCGTCAGCAAAGTGGCTGGATACAAAATTAACTCAAAAAAAATTTAGCCCTCCTGTATACAAAAGATAAAAGGGCTGAGAAAGAAATTAGAGAAACAACACCCTTCACAATAGCCTCAAAGGACATAAAGTACCTTGGTGTGACCATAATCAAGCAAGTCAAAGACTTGTATGAAAAAAACTTCAAGTCTCTGAAGAAAGAATTAGAAGAAGATATCAGAATATGGAACTATCTCTGATACTCATGGCTTGGCAAAGTTAACATAGTAAAAAATGGACATCTTACCAAAAACAATCTACAGATTCAATGCAATTTCCATCAAAATACCAACAGAATACTTTACAGACCTTGATAGAAGAGTTCTCAACTTCATATGGGATGCAATGAAAGCAGTCCTAAGAGGAGTTTGAATAGCAACAAAGGCCATCATAAGCTATTGGAGACATCCCACACAAACAACTATGGCATACCTGAAAGCCCTAGGAAAAAAGAAGCAGACACACCCAGCAAGAGTAGACCACTAGGAAAAACCAAACTTAGGGCTGATATCAATAAATTAGAAACAAAGATAATAATTCAAAGAATCAACAAAACCAAGAATTAGTTCTTTGAGAAAATAAAAAACACAGACAAATTCTTAGCCAAACTAAGTAAATGGCAGAAAGACACTATCCAAATCAACAAAGTCTGAAAGAAAAAGTTATAACAGTCACTGAGAAAATCCAAAGAACCACTAACACTTAAGTCAAAAGCCTATATGCCCCAAAATTTGAAAATCTAAATGAAATATACAATTCTCTTTAGATTCCACATACCAAAGTTGAATCAACATCCGGTAAAGATATTAAATACTCTTATAATGCCTAAGGCAATACAGGCAGCCATCAAAATACTCCCAACCAAAAAAAAGCCAAGGGCCAGATGATTTCAGAGCAGAATTCTACAAGACCTTCAAAGAGCAAATAATGATATTCTCCAAATTATTTCACAAAATAGAAATGGATGCAACATGACCAAATTCCTTTTGTAAGACCACAGTCACGTTGAGAAATCCACAAAGATCCCCCAAAAGATAGATAACTTCAGACCAGTCTCTTTTATGAACAATGATGTAAAAATACTCAATTAAATACTTGCAAATCAAATCCAAGAACATATCAAAGATATTATCCCCCATGACCAAGTAGGCTTCATCCCAGGCATGCAAGGGTGGTTAAGTATAATGGAATCCATCAATGTAATCCACCATATAAACAAATTGAAAAAAAAAAAAACAGGACCATTTCCTTAGATGCTGGAAAAGCATTTGACAATATCCAACAGTTATTCTTGTTTAAAGTCTTGGAGAGAGCAGGGACAAAGGCACATATCTAAAAATAGTAAAGATAGTATACAGAATATATACAGAATATATACAGAATAGTATATAATATCAAACTAAATGAAGAGAATGTTAAGTCAATTCCACTGGACTTGGGGACAAGGCTACACACTCTCTCCAAATCTCTTCAATACAGTACTCGAAGTCCTATCTAGGACAATAAGACAACTAAAGGAGATTAAGGGGATACAAATTGATAAGGAAGAAGTCAAAGTATCTCTATTCACAGGTGATATGACAGTATACAAAAATGAGTCCAAAATTCTACTGTGATGTCATGAATCCCTTGCAATGTGAAAATAATAGCATTGAGATGTCAAAATTGCTTTGTGATATCCTAATAGAACCATTGTGAAGTCACAATTCAATTTTAATGTCATGATTCTGTAGTGATGGCCCAATAGACACATTGCAATGTGATATTACAATTGTGATGTATTACTAGTAACATTGTGATGTCTCAATACTATTATGATGTCTTGGTAGAATTGTAATATAATATTGTGATGTCACAATCGTACCATTCTGATTTCAAAATACGAATGTGATGTCCTACTAGTTTACTATTGTGATGTCATAATTCCCTTATGATGTTACAATAGTCTCTGTGATATCATAATTGTGATATCAGAATGCCATTTTGACTAGAGAAATGTACCATTGTGAGTTCATAGTACAATTGTGATGTTACAATCGGACCATAGTGATTTCACAATAAAATTGTTATGTCCTACTAGTACCACTGTGACATCATAATTCCCTTTGATGTCACAAAAGTAGCATTGTGATGTCAAAATATCTTTGTGATATATTAATACCTTACTAATATCATAATTCCATTGTTACACCATAGCACAATTGTGATGTCACAATAGTAAGCATTTGATGTCACAATTCAATTGTAATGCCATAATTCACTAGTGATGTCACAGTTGAACCATTATGATGTCAAAATACGATTATGATATCCTATTAATACCACTGTGATTTTGCAGTACGGTTGTGATATCCTAGTAGTACCATTGTGAGGTCATAAAAAATTGTGATGTCACAATTGTAACAATGTGATGTCATAAGGTCACAATGCTACCATTGTATTGTCACAATACAATTGTGATGTCCTACTAGTACTATTGTGGTATCAGAATATTCCTTTGTGATATCCTAATAGTACCATTATGATGCCATAATGCCATTGTGACAAAGAAATAGTATCATTGTGATATCATGTTTCAACTGTCATTTCACAGTACTACCATTGTGATGTCACAATACGATTGTGATGTCCTACGAGTACCATTGTGATGGCATAATACACTTGCGATATCACAATAATAGCATTGTGATGTTACAATGTCTTTGTGATATACTTATAGTATCATTTGATGTCATAATTCCATTGTGACTACAGAATATTACCATTGTGATGTCATAGTAAAATTGTGATGTCACAATAGTACCGTTGTGATGTCTCAAGTCAATGGTAATGTCATAATATTCTAGTGCAATGTCACAATAGTAGCTTTGTGATGTCACAATGTCTTTGTGATATCCCACTAGTACCATTCTTATGTCATAATGCCATTGTGAGTAGAGAATAGTATCATTGTGATCTCATTGGATGTTACAAGAGTACCATTGTGATGTCACAAGTCAATTGTTATAATTCTCTAGTAATGTCTAAATCATTAAATTGTGATGTCACAATAAGATTGTGATGTTCTCCTAGTACCATTGTTATGTAATAATAGCATTGTGGTTTCACAATAGTAGCTTTCTGAAATCACATTGTCTTTGTGATGTCCTAATATTACCATTGGGGTGTCATAATACCATTGTGACAAAACAATAGTACCACTGTGATGTCTAAAGTCAATGGTAATGTCATAATTCTCTAGTGATGTCATTATAAAACCATTTAGATGTCCCAGTAATATTGTAATGTCCCACTAGTACCATTGTTATGTCATGATACCCTAGTGATGTCACAATAGTAGCATTGTGATGTCATAATGCCATTGTGACTAGAGAATAGTTCCTTAGAGAAATCATAGTACAATTTTGATGTCACAATAGTACCATTGTGATGGGACAATTCAATTGTAATGAAATAATTCTCTAGTGACGTCACAAACGAACCATTGTGGTGTCACAATGTGATTGGGATCTCCTGTTAGAACCATTATCGTGTCATACTACATATGCGATGCCACAATAGTAACATTGTGATGTTACAATGTATTTGTGATATCATACTAGTACCATTGAGATGTCATGATGCCATTGTGACTAGAGAATAGTACCACTGTGATGTCATAGTACAATTGTGATGTCACAAGAATACTATTGTGATGTGACAATTCAATTGTAATGACATAAGTCTCTGGTGAAGTCACAATTAAAACATTGTGATGTCACAATATGATTCTGATCTCCTGCTAGTACCATTGTCATGTCATAATGTACTTGCAATGCCATAATAGTAACATTATGATGTCACAATATCTTTGAGATATCCTACTAGTAGCATTGAGATGTCATAATGGCATTGTGACTAGAGAATTGTACCATTGTGATGTTATACTACAATTATGATGTCACAAGAGTACCATTGTGATGTCACAGTTCAATTGAAATGTCATAATTCCCTAGTGATGTCACAATATGATTGTGATGTCCTGCTAGTACCATTGTGATGTCATAATATACTTGTGATGTCACAATAGTAGTTTTGTGTAGTCACAATAAATTTGTGATGTCCTAATAGTACCATTGTGATGGCATAATGCCATTTTGACTAGAGAAGAGTAACATTGTGAGGTCATAGCTCAATTGTGACAACACAATATTACAATGGTAATGTCATAGTACTCTCGTAATTTCACAATCACAAAATTGTGACATCACAATACAATTTTAATGTAATACTTGTATCATTCTGATATCATAATATACTTGCGATGTCACAATAGTAGCTTTGTAATGTCACAATGTCTTTCTGATATTCTAATTGTATCATTGTGAAGTCATAATGCCATTGTAACTAGAGCATAGTAACATTGTGATTTCATAGTACAATTATGATGTCAAAATTGTACCATAGTGATGTCACAATTCAATAGTGATGCTACATTTCTCTAGTGATGTCACAATTGAACCATGTTGATGTCAAAATTAGATTGTGATATCCTACTAGTACCATTGTTATGTCATAGTACAATTATGATATCACAATAGTAGCATTGTGATGTCACAATGTGTTTGTGATATCCTCATGGTACCATTGTGATGTCAAAATGCCACTGTGATTAGACAATAGTTCCATTGAGTTGTCATAGTACAATTTTGAAGTCATAATTGTAGCAGTCTAATGTCACAAGTCAATTGTAATGTCATCATTCTCTAATCATGTCAAAATCATGCCGTTGTGACATACCAATAGGATTGTGATGTCCTACTAGTACCATTTTCATGTAATAATACACTTGCAATGCCACAATCGTAAAATTGGTACGTCACAATGTCTTTGTGATATCCTACTAGTACCATTGAGATGTCATCATGCCATTGTGACTAAAGAATAGTACCATTGTGATGTCATAGTACAATTGTGATGTCACAAGAGTACAATTGTGATGTCACCATTCAATTGAAATATCATAATTCTCTAGTGATATAAAACTATGATCGTGATGTCCTGCTAGTACAATTGTGATGTCATAGTATAATTGAGATGTCACAATAATAGCTCTATGATGTCGCAAAGTCTTTGTGATATCCTACTAATACCATTGTGATGTCATTGTATACTCTTGGTGCCACAAGTGTACCATTGTGATGTCACAAGTCATTTGTTATATCATAATTCTCTAGTAATGTCGAAATCACTAAATGGTGATGTCAGAATAAGATCGTGATATCCTCCTAGTAATAGTATGTCATAATAGCTTAGTGATTTCACAATAGTAGCTTTCTGAAGTCACATTGTCTTTGAGATGTTCTAATATTACCATTAATATGTCATAATGCCATTGTTACTAGAGTATAGTAGCATTGTGATGTCACAATTCAATTATAATATCATAGTTCTAGAGTGATATAAGAATCGAACAATTGTGATGTCACAATACATTTGTGAGGTCCTACTAGTACCATTATGATGTAATAATCCTCTTGCAATGTCACAATAGTATCATTGTGATGTCACAATGTCTTTGTGATATCCTAATAATACCATTGTGATGTTATAATGCTATTATGACTAGAGAATAGTACCATTGTGTTGTCATAGTACAATTGTGATGTCACAAGTCTACCATTGTAATGTCACAATTCTATTGTTCATAATTCTCTATCGATGTCACATTAGTACCATTGTGATGTCACAATGATTGTGACATACTGGTGGAACAATTGTGATGTCATAATTCCCTTCTGATTTCACAATAATAGCATTGCAATGTCACAATAGTGTTGTAACATCCTAATAGTATCATCATGATATCATAATGCCATTATGACTAGGCAGTTGTACATTGTGATATCATAATACAATTTTGATGTCACAACAGTCCTACTATGATGTAACCATTCAATTGTAATGTCATAATTCTCCAGCGATGTCACAGTAAAACCAGTGTGATATCACAATGAGATTATGAAGTCCTTCTAGAACCATTGGATATCACAATAGTAGCATTGTCTTGTCATAATGCCATTATGACCAGTGAATGTTACCATTGTGATGTCATAGTGTGATATCACAGGTCAATTATGATGTCATGAATCCCTATCGTCACAATCGAACCATTGTGATGTCACAATACAATTGTGATGTCCTAATAGTACCATTGTGATGTCATAATAACCTTGTGATGTCACAATAGTAGCTTTGTGAAGTCACAATGTCTTTGTGATGTTTGTATTGTACCATTGTGAAGTCATAATGCCATTCTGACTACAGAATAGTATCATTGTGAGGTCATAGTACAATTGTGATGTCACAATCATATCATTGTGATATCACAATTCAATGACTTTGTGACATCCTTATTGTAACACTGTGATGTCATAATGAATTGTGACTAGAGAATAGTACCATTGTTATGTCATAGTACACTTGTGATGTCACAATACTACCATGGTGATGTCACCATTCAATTGTAATGTCATAATTCTCCATTATTGTCAAAATCGAACCATTGTGAAGTCACAATACAATTGTGATGTCCTACTAGTTGCATTGTTATGTCATAATACCCTTGCGATATCACAATAGTAACATTGCGATGTCACTACGACTTTGTTTTATACTAATAGTACCATTGTGATGTCATAATATCATGACTAGAGAACAGTACAATTGTTATGTCATAGTACAATTTTGAAGTCACAAAAGTACCATTGGAATGTCATAATAAGATTGTAATGTCATAATTCTCTAGAGATTTCACAATCACACAATTATGATGTCACAATACGAATGTGATGTCCTACTAGTATCATTGTTATGACATAATAACCTTGTGATGTCACAATACTACCATTTTCATGTCACAAGTCAACTGTAATGTCATAATTCCCTAGGAATGTCACGATCACTCCATTGTGGTCCCAATACTACCTTTCTCCTATCAGAATGCCATTGTGAATAGAGAATCATACATTGTAATATTATAATACAATCATGATGTCATGGTTATTATTGTGATGTAACCATTCAATTGTAATATTATAATTCTCCAGGGATGTCACAATAAAACCAGTGTGATGTCACAATCATATTGTGATGTCCTTCTGGTAGAGTTGTGATGTCATAATTACCTCGCAATGTCACAATAGTAGCATTGTGATGTCACAATGTGTTTGTGATATACCAATTGTACCATTGTGATGTCACAAGTCAAGTCAATTGTAAAGTCATAATTCTCTGCAAAGCTCAAAACTGCCCAATGGTGAGTTCACAATACAATTCTGACATTCTACTAGTACCTTTGTGATGTCCTAATTACCTTGCGATGTCACAATAGTAGCATTGTGATGTCACAATATTTTTGTGATAACCTAACTGCACCATTTGAAGTCATAATGCCATTCTGACTACAGAATAGTACCATTTTGATTTTACAGTACAATTGTGATGTCACAATCATACCGTTGTGATATCGCAATTCAATTGTAAAGTCATAATTTTCTAGTGAAGTCACATTCGAACTATTGTGATGTCAATGCCATTCTGATGTCCTACTAGTACCGTTGTGATGACATAATACTCTTCTGATACCACAATTTTAGCATTGTGTTGTTACATGTGTTTCTGTTATCCCAATAGCACCATTGTGATGTCATAATTCCATTATGACTAGGGGATAGTACCATTGTGATATCAAAGTACTATTGTGATGTCACAATACTAATATTTTCATGTCACAAGTCAATTGAAAAGTCACAATCACTCCATTGTGGTCCCAATACTACCTTTCTCATATCAGAATGCCATTGTGAATAGAGAATAGTACAGTGAAATATCATAATACAATTATGATGTCATAGTTACTATTGTGATGTAACCATTCAATTGTAATGTTATAATTCTCCAGGGATGTCACAATAAAACCAGTGTGGTGTCACAATGAGATTGTAATGTCCTACTGGTAGAATTGTGATGTCATAATTACCTCGCAATGTCACAATAGTAGCATTGTGATGTCACAATGTGTTTGTGATATACCAATACTACCGTTGTGATGTCACAAGTCAATTGTAATGTCATAATTCTCTATGAAGCTCAAAATTATTCAACTGTGGCTTATCTGTCTTATCACCTGTGATATTTCTATTTTCTTGTGAAGTGACTGAAATGTTGCCTGTGATCTTTGAAGTCTCTCTTGGGATGGTTGAAATTTCACCTGCAATGGATGACCTTTTTCGTGTAAAGATTCAACTTTTACCTCAGATTGTTGAATTTTCTCCTGCAAAGACTGAACTTTCTTGTGCCATCGGTAAAATTTTTCATGTAATGGCTGAAGTTTCACCTTGGATAGTTAAAGATTTCCTGTAAAGGTAAATTTTGCACCCTTGATATTTGAAGTTACCTTTAGGTGGCTGAAATTTCACCTGCGATGGTAGAAGTTTCCATTGTGATGTTTGAAGTTTTTCCTTTAAGTTTGAAAATACACCTATATAGGCTGAATAATTGCCTGTGATGGTTGAACTTTCTAGGGAGGTGACTGAAATGTTGCCTGTGATGTTTGAGGTCTCTCTTGCGATGGTTGAAATGTCACCTGCAGTGGTTGACCTCTTACCTGTGAAAGGTGAAGTTTCTCCTGATATGGTTGAAATTTTGCCTGCAAAGCATGAACTTTCCTGAGCCATCACTGAAATTTTGCCTGTAATGGTTGATGTTTCACTTAGGATGGTTGACTTTTTTTCCTGCAAAGTTTAAAATTGCACCTTCGATAGTTGAAGTTTCCCTTGAGGTGGCTGAAAATTCAATTGTGATGGTTGAAGTTTCACCTAGGATTGTTGACATTTTTCTTCTTAAAATAAAATTTGAACCCTTGATAGTTAGTTTCCAAGAGGTGGCTGAAACTTCACCTGTGATGGTTGAAGTTTCCTTTGTGATGGTTGATACCTTACCTGCAACATTTGAAATTTCACTGGGCTTGCCTGGCTTATCGCTTGTGATATTTGGATTTTCCTGTGACATGACTGAAATGTTGCCTGTGATGTATGAAGTCTCTCTTGTGATGGTTCACTTGTCACTACCAGTGGTTGAGTTTTTCCTGTGAAGGTTGAAGTTTCACCTGAGATTGTTGAATTTCCACCTGCAAAGACTGAACTTTCCTGTGCCATCACTGAAATAACCCCTGTAATGTTTGAATTTTCACCCAGGATTGTTGATGTTTTTCTTGTAAAGATAAAATTTACACACTTTATAGTTGAAGTTTCCTTTGAGGTGGCTGAAATTTCATCTGCGATGGTTGAAGTTTCCATTGAGATGGTTGCAGTATTTCCAGCAAATATCCAATTTCACCTACACAGGCTGAATTATATCCTGTGATGTTTAAACTTTCCTGGGAGGTGACTGAAATGTCACCTGTAATGTTTGATGTCTCTCTTGCAATGGTTGAAATGTTACCTGCAATAAAATTTGATCTCAGATGATTGAATTTTTGCCTACAAAGACTGAACTTTGAGGTGGCTGAAATTTCACTTGCCATGGTTCATGTTTCTGTTGTGATGGTTGAAGTTATTCCAGCAAAGTTTGAAATTTCACCTGGATGGTCTGAATTATCTCCTGTGATGGATGAACATTCCTGTGAGGTGACTAAATGTTGCCTGTGAAGTTTGAAGTCTCTCTTGCGATGGATGAAATGTCACCTGTGGTGGTTGACCATTTCCTGTGAAGGTTGAAGTTTTGCCTGTGATGGTTGAATTTTCACTTCCCAAGCATGAACTTTCCTGAGCCATCGCTGAAATTTCACATGCAATGGTTGATGTTTCACCTGGGATGGTTGACTTTTTTCCTGCAAAGTTTAAAATTGCACCTTTGATAGTTGAATGTTCTTTTGAGATGGTTGAAACTTCATCTGCGATGGTTGAAGTTTCCATTGTGATGTTTGTAGTTTTTCTACGACATTTGAAATTTCACCTGGCTTGGCTGACTTATTGCCTGGATATTTGGATTTTCCTCTGATTTGACGGAAATATTGACTGTGATGTATGAAGTCTCTGTTGCGATGGTTCACATGTCACTAGCAGTGGCTGAGTTTTTCCTGTGAAGGTTGAATTTTTGCCTGAGATTGTTGAATTTTCACCTGCAAAGACTGAACTTTCCTGTGCCATCAATGAAATTTCCCATGTAATGTTTGAAATTTCACCCAGAATTGTTGACGTTTTTCTTGCAAAGATAAAATTTGCACCCTTGATAGTTGAAGTTTACTTTGAGGTGGCTCAAATTTTACCAGCAATGGTTGATGTTTCCATTGTGATGGTTGAAGTTTTTCCAACAAAGTTTGAAATTCCTCTTGGGTAGGCTGAATTAGCTCCTGTGATGGTTGAACTTTCCTGTGAGGTGACTAAATGTCGACTGTGATGTTTGAAATCTCTCTTACGATGGTTGGAATGTCACCTGCAATGGTTGACCTTTCTCCTGTGAAGGTTCAATTTTCGTCTGTCAAGAATGCACTTTCCTAAGCCATCACTGAAATTTTGCCTTTAAAGGTTGATGTTTCACCTATGATGGTTGTCATTTTTCCTGCAAGGTTTAAAATTGCTCCCTCGTTAGTTGAATTTTTCTTTCAGGTGGCTCAAATTTCACCTGCAATGGTTGACGTTTCCAATGTGATTGTTGAAGTGTTTCCAGCAAAGGTTGAAATTTCTCCTGGGTAGGCTGAATTGTCTCCTGTGATGTTTGAACTTTCCTGGGAGTTGACTGAAATGTCACTTGAGATGTTTGTATTCTCTCTTTCAAAGTTGAAATGTCACCTGAGATGGTTGAACTTTTTTGTGTAAAGGTTGAAATTTGACCTGAGATTGTTGAATTTTCGTCTGCAAAGACTGAAATTTTCTCTGCCATCGCTGATATATCCCCTGTAATGTTTGAATTTTCAACTCTAATTATGCTGCCACATTACATACAAATGAGAACAGAGAACAAAAATTATCAAGTTTCACACAGAACTTTTTGGCATGTTCTAAATGTCTTCCTTCTTTTTCAGGTATAAGAAGGAGAAATGTAGAGTGCTCTAGTTTAATTCTGTTGCTGTAAAAAGAACCTGGCCAGAAACAGCTTTGAAAGGAAAAGCCTTATTTTACTTCAACTTCTGGGTCATAGTCCATCCTAGAGGAAAGTTAGGGCAGGAACTTGAAACAGGAATGCTGAAGCAAAAATATTACCTAGATGAATAAATAATACCTAGATGAAGAAATACCTAGATGAATACATAGATGAATGCTGCTTTCTGGCTCATTGTCTACCTCATGCTCACTTAGCTTTCTTATACAGTGCAGGCCATCCTTCTTAGGGATGGTGCTATCCACAGTGGGCTGGTCCCACCCACATCAATTATTAGTCAAATGATAGATACAAGCTAATGAGATCTGGGAAATTCCTTGATTGAAGATTTCTTTTCCCAGGTAAAGCTGGGTTGTGGTATGTTGTCCAGATAAGCTAATTAGCATAGTAGTTGGTGGAAGTAGGGAAGAGAGCAAAAGACATAAATGTACATAATGGAAAATTGAAAGATGCCAACAGCAATCACTCTGGCACCTCTTGATTAAAGATAGATGGTCAGGCGCTTGAGAATATGTTGTACTGCTCAGCATAAACGGAGCCTTCTGGAATAAAACTTTGTCACATGGCTGTCTCATTTTCTGGTCCATTGTTACCATTTTCTTACAGTTCTTGTTTTGTGTCTTAGACATAGACTTCTGAATCTCGGAGCTAACATATATTAGGACAACATTATGCTACAGAGTGAGCCTTTATAATCTCATGCACTAGCTTGAGCAATCACAGATGTTGACATGGAAATATAAGGTTGACATGTACAGTCTGCTTTGTAGGAGCAGAGCTGCCTGCATCATGGCTGCTACTCCCCGAGAAATACATCTTGTCTCCCTACCCTTCACTGTGCTTGTTTTTTTTTTGTTTGTTTGTTTTTTTCCTTGAGATTGGGTATTTCCAAACAAAGTTGGAGTGAGGGGCTTAAATTAAAGGAACTTGAAGTAGATAAAAGCAGTAATAATCACCCCGGGTGTCTGATCTTTCTTCTTTTAAAGGGATGCAATTGTTAGGACACGTTAACACATGTGACATAGTCTGTCTAATAACACTTCATGAACTTAGTGCTTAGAAACTCCCTTCTGAATCATATAAGTAACCATAGACATCCTCCCATATCTGCTCTAGAATAACTTCTTGCTCAGTTGGCTCAAGTTGTGTAGTGTGGAGCCTGTCAGATGTAAGTGAGTCTAGTATGTCCAGCAGACCTTGTCATCTCCCACTTAGTTATGTCCAGAAGAGCTTCTCATGTCTAGCTGAGCTTGTCATAGCCTGCTAAGCCTGTCTCTTGCTGAGTTTTTCACATCCATCAGAGCCTGTCATTTCCAGTTTTTCCTGTCTACTGCTGAGCCTCTTATGTCAAGCTGTACCTGTCATGCACATCTGAGCCTTTCTCCAGCTGAGCCTGCCATATCCATCTGAGTCTGTCTCAATTTAGGCTGTCTTCAGCTGAGTTTGTCATTCCCCGCTGAGCCTGTCATGTTCAGTTGAGTGTGTCATGTTCAGAAGAGACTATTTCCATCTGAGCTTGCCATGTCCATTTGAGCCTGTCTTGTCTATCTGAGCCAATCATGTCCAACTGAGCCTTTCTTGTCCAAATAATCTGGTGTGCAGCTGAGCTTATCATGTCCAGCTGAGCTTGTCTCTAGCTGAGCCTGCCATGTCCAACTGTTCTTTTCTTGTACAACTGAGCCTGAGTGTCACACAGAGAATGTCTTTTCCACCTGAGCCTCTTGTGTCCAGCTGAGCCTGGCCTATTCATCTGAGCTTGTCATGTACAGCCTAGCCTGTCACTGCCTGCTGAGGCTTTCTCTATTGACCCTGTCTACATCTGAGCTTGCAATGTCCTACTGAGCCCGTCATGTCCAAGAGAGCCTGTCAAATGCAGCTAAGTGGGTCATGTCCAGCTGGGCCTGTCTCTAGCTGAGCTTGCCATGTCTAGTTGAGTCTGTCAATATCAAGGCTGTCTCCAGCTGAGTCAGTCATGTCCCCCTGAGCCTGTCATGTACAGGAGAGCCTTTCTTGTCCAGGTAAGCCAGTGTACACCTGAGCTTGTCATGTCCAGCTGAGCCTGTCTCCAGCTGGGCCTGCCATATATACGTAGGACTGTATCCAGATAAGCCTTTTAAATCCAGCAGAGCCTGTCATGTCCAGTTGAGCCTGTCATGTCCAGTTGAGGCTTACATGTCCAGCTGAGTCTTTCATGTTTCTAGCTGAGCTTTTTACATCTAGCAGAGCCTGTGGGTCCAGTTGTTCCTGTATACTGTTGAGACTCTTATGTTCAGCTGTACATGTCTTATCCATCTGAGCCTGTCTCCAGCTGAACCTGTCATATCCAGCTGAGCCTGTCATGTCTCTATCTGAGCTTTTCACAGCCAACAAAGCTTATTATATCTAGCTGAGTCTGTCTCCACCTAAGCTTTTCACATACAGCAGAGCCTGTCCTATTAATTCTGTCTACTGCTGAGGCTCTCATATCCAACGTGCCTGTCTTGTTCATCTGAGCCTGCCAGGTCCTGCTGAGTCTGTCATCATTGAGGCTGTCTCCAGCTGAGCTTGTCATGTCCTGCTGAGCATGTCATGTCTAGGTGAGTCTATCTGCAGCAGAGCCTGTCATTACCAATTGAGTTTGTCTCCAGCTGAGCCAGTCTCAAACTGAGCCTGTCTCCAGCAGAGCCTGTCATGTCCAGTTTCACCTGTCCTGTCCAGTTGAGCCTGTCTTGTTCAGGTGAGCCAGTATCCAGCTTAGCTTGTCATGTCCACCTTAGACAGTATCAAGCTTAGCCTGTCTCCAGCTGAGAAAGTCATATCCAGTTGAGCCTGACATGTCCAACTGAACCTGTCTTGTCCACTGGAGCCTTTCAGGTCCAGATGAGCCTGGTATGTCCAGCTGACCTTGTCATGTCCAGTTGAGCCTGTTTCCAACTGAGACTTTCACGTCCAGCAGAGCAAGTGTGTCCAGTTGATCCTGTGTCTCCCTAAGCCTGTGATGTCCAGCTGAGATTTTCATGTCCCACTGAGTCTGTCACATCTATGTGAGCCTGTCATGTCCATGTGAGCCTATCTATAGCTGAGCCTGAAATTTCCAGGTGAGCTCTCATGTCAAGCTTTGCCTCCTGTCCTGTAGAGATGAACCTATCTCCTGCTGAGCATAAAATGTCCAGCTGAGATTGTCATGTCCAACTGAGACTGTCATTTCCAGCTGAGCCTGTCATATCTCTAGCTGACCTTTATACATCCAGCAGAGCCTGTCATGTCCAGTAGATCCTCACTATTGCTGAGACTCTCATGCCCAGTGTGCTTGCCATGTCCACCTGAGCCTTTCACCTCCACCTGAGTCTGTCACCATGGAGGCTGTCTCCAGCTGAGTTTGTCAGGTCCCTCTGAGCCTGTCATGTTCAGGTGAGACTGTCTTCAGCTGAGTCAGTCTTAAGCTGATCCTGTCTCTAGGTAGGCCTGTCATGTACATTTGAGCCTGCATGTCCAACTTAGCCTGTCTTGTCCAGTGGAGCCTGTCAGGTACAGCTGAGCCTGTCTTCAGCTTAGCTTTTCACATCCAGCAGAGCCTGTTATGTCCAGTTGATCTTATGTCCTGCTGAGTCTGCCTTGTCCGGCTGAGTTTTTATCACATTAAGGCTATCACCAGCTGAGCTTGTCATATCCCACTGAGCCTGTCCTGTCCAGGTGGGCCTATCTGTAGAAGATCCTGTCATGACCAATTGAGCCTGTCTCCAGCTGAGCCAGTCTCAAGGTGAGACCATCTCTAGCTGGGCCTGTCATGTACATTTGAGCCTACATGCCCAACTGAGCACTGTCCACTGTCCACTATCTTGTCCAGTGGATCCTGTCAGGTGCAGCTGAGCCTGGTATGTCCAGCTGACCTTCTTATGTCCCACTGAGACTGTCATGTCCAGCTGTGCATGTCATGTCCATTTGAGCATGTCTCCAGCTTACCCTGTTATGTCCAGCTGAGTTAGTCTCTATTGAGGCTGCTTCCAGCTGAGCTTGTCATGCCTTGCTCTACTGGTCATGTCTAGGTGATCCTGTATTGTCCAGGTGAGCCTATCTGCAGCAGTGCATGCTTATTGCTGCTGCATTCACAAAAGCCATTAAGAAGAATCATGCTAAATATCCCTCCAGGGATGAACAGACTTTTTAAAAAAATATTGTACAAATACACAATGGAATTTGATTTAAACAAGCAAAATGAATGGAAATGAAAAATTACATTAAATAGGGTAATTCTTGATCAAAAAGACAAACGGCACTTGCTCTCTTTCACATGCATACCCTATCTTTTGATTTCTATAATGCACTTATGTGGGGGTAGTATAGAAGCCAGAAAGGGACCAATGAGTGACATAAAAAGAAATTTAATAGAAGAGCAAGTTTAGTAGTGCATGTAAGCTACAAAAGTAAAATGGGGACTACTGGGAATTTAAGGGTATGGGGGTGGGGGCAGAAAGCTGTGATAGACAACAATCAAAACTAAGTAGGTATGAAAATGGATAATGGAAATGGAAAATATTTGATGTGTTAATTAAAATTATTTCAGTTTCAGTTTGTGGAGTTTGTTTGTTTATAATAGGGTTTCATTAGGTAGCCCTAGCTGGCCTAGAACTGGCTATGTGGACCAGGATGGCCTTGAACTCACAGAGATCTGCCTGCATCTGCCTTCCAAGTGCTAGGATTAAAAGTGTGCACCACCACACCTGGCCCTAAGGGGGGAAAACAGAGCTAGTGTTCTATGTGGTGATTATTATTTACTATTGATATGCTTTTAGTAATGCTGTTGTTGATCCTAAACAGCTATATACCTAAATCGCCACACAAAACTGGGATTTATTTAATTAACCTAGATCATAATGTTGGGCAATAGTTGCTCAATCCTAAACCTCCAAGCCCATGTAGTTTCTACCATTCACATTTCCCACATTATACTTGCTTTTAATGATATCTTAGGTCTGTTCCATCTCTCCACATCGGTCCAAGACCTCTCTCCCAGCTCTGCTCTCCCAGTTCTGCTCTCCCAGCTAGTCTCCTGCCCTTCTCTCCTCCTCTGTCTCCCACACCTTCCTATCCACAGGTTCCTCCCACCCTCTCCATTCTTTTCCATTGCTCAACATTGTGGCTGTTTGTTTTATTTTAGCATGTTTAAACAAAGTTGAGACAAGTGATTCTTAGAATAAGTATTACAATGCAATGTCCAGACCAAAACAGAGAGTGGGGGAGAGAAATCAGCATTTGAATGAACAAGGGTAAGGTGTATACATTCCAAAATAACATTATACCAACAAGCTAGTGAGTGGTTAAAGGTTCTTGTTACTAGGCCTAATGACTGAACTCAACCACTAGGTCCCCCATTGTAAAAGAAGAGAGTCTACCCCTGTAGGCTGTCTTTTGGTCTCTACACATATCAAGGGGTAGATGTATGCCCACATAGACGTACACACATATATTCCTATAAATACATGCAATATTTTAAAAGATAAAGGTATCACAGTGAAAAGGGCTGGATGTCCAATTAAAAATGTGGACTACCAAAACACTGGCCACAATACTGACCATATATATTCGATCTCTAGGACCCATGTGATGGAAAGAACAAACTCCCTCAAGTGCTAGGACTTCCTTCACACACAGGACATGGCAGAAATGCACGTGCATGCACACACCCCACAGCCTAAATTCAACAAAAATCATTTTATTATTTTAAAATAATTTCATACTTGATCTTACATATTTCCCTCCCCAAACTCATCCCAGGTCCTTTCCTGTACCCACCCAACTTCATATTCTCTCTCTTTGCCAGGAGCCAAAGCCAACTAGTGAAGCTAAAGGCATTTAGTGGAGCCAAAGCCAATTACTGGAAAGTTACCAACAGCTGCACTATGACCTAAGGACATGGGTGATAGATTTATGTGAGAACATCTGCTTGTTAGGCTTGGAGTATCCTTGAGATATCTTAAGGAAACATTCTTACGGTATCTTGCAGGTGCAGTATCTCGCACCATAAACCACTTTGCTATCTTCTACAGTAATAAACTATCCTTCTCCCTATAAAACTGTGTAAAAATTTCAAATAAGCGAGGCCCTGATCAGACAAACTGTCTTGGTCTCCTTTCTTCGAGTCTCTTGTTCCCACTCTATTCATTTCACCCTTCATTAGAAACCTGTTGAACCCCCAATGGCTGGGGCATCTCTTAAAATAAAACAAAACACCACAGAGTACTTTTCATGTTACCCAACTACTCTTGAGGATAAAACCTGCCTTGGAGTGTGACTGATATAAACTGACTGTCACTCTACTGATGAAAACTGATTTTCCCCATTTCCCAGGAGGCATCAATTGCAAACATATTCTTGGTTAGGAGTTGGACGGTATGTCCACATCTACTTCTCTGGGCTTGAATTTTGTCAAGCACTAACTTTTGCAGGTTTTGTGCATGCTGTAACAGTCTCTGTGAGTTCATAAATGCAAGAAAAAAATCTTTTTTAAAAACAGGCTAGGAAATACCCAAAACCTGTAGCTTACAATTTAATCATCCAAATTCTGTAGTGTGGACAGTTCTAGCAGTGGATTGAAGAAAAGTTTACTCTTGTCCATGTGGGCTCAGGTAATGTATTTACCAAGGACATTTTGTATTTTTGTACACACCAGATACATAGTTCACACACACATACCATCCCAGGAAGCTTTGCTTCTCTTCAGTCATCTTTCATCATGACGTCTACTCTTGGCAACTTTAGCAAATCCACTTCAAACCTTCCCCCTCACACACACACTTCTTCTTAAACCTTACTAAAAATAACAATACACGAATCTCTCATTTGGCCTGAGTCTTTCACCTTATAGATCTTATTCCTTCCTTGAACAGCCTGAACTCAAACAATCCATTCCTTCACCAGTAATTTCAACTGAGTCTGTTCTTCCAGTTTTCTGAAATTTTATTCTGTATCAAGCACATAAGTCAGCCTTCTTACCTTGCCAACTGAGTGCAGACAAGCACCAAGTATATGTAAACTGCTGAAACAACAAATACATGGTTTTACTTTTTTTTGAGGCAGAGTCTTACAATAGTATTCTGACTAGCTGTCAGTGACACTATGTAGAGGAAGTCTAGCCTTGAACTCCTTCAGTCTTTACCTCTCTTCAAGGCAAAGGTATCACCAGCACACACAGTTCAAATTCATGAGTACCTTGTCTATTGCGGTGTGTGAAGGAGGCTGAAGGACAGGGCAGTCAGAGCCCAGTGTTTACCTGTTTCCTTTTCTGCACTGTTAAATGTTAGCTATTCTGCCCTGATCACCACAGCCTTCCAACAGATGGTCACTGCATCTTCTCTGCACTTCAGTTTTTTCATGTGTATTACTACTATTTTTTACTAGATTATTTATTACATGTCTATCTCTTCTCTTTCCTATAAGATTCTAAACAGTAGAGATCCTATTTCAGCAAAGTCTACAGCCTTGTGTTCATCCTTGTCAAACCTTAATTCTTCCCTACTTTGTGATGCATAACAGGTCATCAGCACATGAACGCTCTTCCTTTTCATCTCTATCACAATCTGCTCCTAGGCCGCACTCTTCTAGTTCCTCGCACAATGCCATTACACACACATGCTACTCTTTCCCTATTATCAGCTGGTCTTGCTGAATATGGATGGCCTCTCACTTTCCTATTAAAAATAACAAGAGTTTGATGTTTGTTACCTATAGAGTTTACAACTACCATCAAGGCTCTCTCAGATCTAAGTCCACTCTTATTTCTGGCAGTTTCTATTTCAGTCCCCAGCAACACTGAGCCATAATGCCTCTGCCAAAGAGCATGGGGGTTCATTCTCTTCCTGAGAATGCCTTAGTCATTTCCCATCTTCTGGAATATTTTTCTCCAACAAAGTGTCTCAAATTCTTACTAATCTTAAAGGACTAGCATATACTATTCTGTTGATACATGTGCTTCCTTAAGCCAGAACTACTCTTCAGTTCCCCCATATATGATCTCAATATTCATTCAATAAGATTGTTTTACTTTAGAATTGTTTTTTTTTTGCCTAATGAATGCTCTCTGTCCCACCCCACTCCACTTTTTGAATACTAACCTGGATAGGTTTCCAGAGTTTCTACTGCCTCTCAGAAAGCCCACTGGGAAGTGTAGGTAAGACAACCATGAAAAAAGTAATGCTGCTTAGACTCACCAAACTTCTAACCTTACAATGTATCCATCAAACACATTAAGTTGATAACCATGCTATTTAGCTGTATTACTATCTTTGCTCTTATGTCCCTCTGTGAGCATTCATTTGTTGAGGACAACCAACTGGAACTTGAAGGTTCCCTTCCAATTTTGTTTCTGAAATCAGTGTATATGGAAGCTTGAATGTGAGTTTGTGCACTTGAGTCAATGCCTGAGAAGGCCAGAAGAGGGTGCTGAAACCCATGGACCTGGAGTTACAAGGCAGTTGTGAGATGCCTGACATGGGTGCTGGGATTGCAGTAGGGTCCTCTACAAGGACAGTGTACACTCTTAACTGCTGAGACATCTCTCTAGTCCTTCTATCTTTTCTAATCTTCTCAAAGCTAGCTAGAAATTTTATTTTCTACTCTTCATTAAAAAAGTAGTCTTTAAAGCCAAGCACATGCCATGAATCCCAGCATATGAGGCAGATATATTTGAGTTTGAGGCCGACCTGTTCTACAGAGTGAGTTCCAGGGATACACAGAGAAACCCTGACTTGAAAAACCATCAAAAAGAAAAAAAAAAGGCTTTAAAGTCAATAAGCATAAAAGGAACACTTTGAGGGTATATTAGTACCCACCAGCAGAAAAATTGTGGAATACAATACAAACAGAAAAACTTGCAAATTTTTCCATAACCACTGTCAAACAGTGATATCAATATTTTCTTTGGAGAGTTAAAAACATCATATGCATAAATTATAACTAATTTTTTAAGTAAAATGTTATTATCTCTCACATTTTCAATTAACACTTTCTCTACTACCTCTGTGTCTCTTAGCATGCATAACTGAAAACTTAAGTGAAATAAGTGAGCTGAAACTACATTAATAAGATAAAATCATGTTTAGAAATTTTTCACTAGTCACTGATCAACCATAAAAACACAAAGACCTACCCCTTAATATATCTCCTAAAAATATAGTCATTACAGAATACAACTTAGTCTTTTGTTAAGAAATGTATACAACTAATTTTTAAACTAAAAAAATGACATCTTACTAGTCCTTAAAATTATGTTATTTTATGAATATACCTAAAAATTATGCTCAGTTTTAAAAAAGTAACTCAGAAAATTAAACATATTATTTCATTTAGTAAAACAATTTCCCTTTAAGCCATATTTTCTACGCAGAAAAAAAAAATAGCCACCGTTAGTCATGTTCCTAATTTTCCTCAGCAGACCTAGAGCATACATAGGGCAGAATAAGGGCAGCATTTTTACATGCAACACTTTTAACCCAAGATACTTCCACTCTTTTTTACTGTCCAAAGAGGTAACCACACTAAACTTTTGTCATTTCATGTGGAAATTAGGACCCTCAAACCAAATTTTACCTGTCCCATTCTTAAATAAACATTATCTAAATAGAAGTCTATTTAAAATGAAATAAACAGATGGGTACACATCTCTCCATGAAAACTGCAGAGTGGTTTTACTCACACATGCCATCACCCAAAAAAGGGATCTGTTCTCCTGTATGCTGCTGCAAGATTGCATCTAAAATGCATTATGCTTGGTTGAAAATGCCACACTTAAGAGGCTACGTAGAAGGTAATATAATTCTTTTTATGTGCCATTTTAGAAATGGCAGAAGTAGAAACATAAAACCATTCATCTATTCACTCACTTGAAAACTAGCTTGGAAATATCCCCTACCTTAAAGTCAGTAGTTTGCAGACAATTACAAGGGTATATGCCTGATCAAAATGTAAAGGAGACATGTCATATTGGGGAAGAGGCAATGACAGAAATATACCCCATATGTAGGACTTAAAAACTGATTAGTTTGACTGACAAAGAGGAAGGGAGGACCAGAAGCTAATTCTAGGGGAAAAGGAAAGAGCAACCATATACAAAGAACCAGAAACTTAAGCCAACATGTGTAATCAGGGACAGAAAAAAATACCTTATAGATGAAGGAAAGATGAGAATTAATAATAAGCCATTCGGAAAACCCACACATCATTACAACAATTAAAAAAAAGAAAACAACATCAGAAAAAAAAAACAACATGAGAGCAGGAAGAATAAGGACAAAGTAATAATGGTATTATGTATAAAAATATCACAGAAGTTTGTGTACTTCACCAAAATAATTTTTAAAGAGGTGAAAAAAATAACAATAAAAAAGCACAAACCCTGACAACAGAACAAAGAGGCAGATCAGGAGGAATAGTCACACACTGTGTGCACAAAGGCAAATCACTCTAGCTGCTTTGCAAAAATGATCTCACAGTTCCTTTTAGAGTTAAAAAGACTTTTACCTACAATTTGGCAGTCTTGTTCCTTGACATTTACCCAAATGAAATTAAAACTTACACTTACAAAAAAAAATGCACTTATAGATGTTCCTAATGATTACATTTGTAATTGTGGAAACCTACCTTTCATTTGGGGAGTGGGACAGCATACTGGTTTGATCATTCATACCTGCAGCAATAGAAATGAGTCTATTCTCTAAAATATTGAGTCACAAAGATGAATCTTTAATTCATTTTGGATTATGCAGAGCAGATTCTGGCAGAATTATGAGGCTACATATTATGATTTCATGCATATGACATTCTACAAAAAGCAAAGTTATAGGCAGAAAACACATCAGTGGTTGCCAGGCTAGAGATTGGAAAGAACCATCTACCAAGGGACGGAGTGATGGAATATTTTGTACACTAGGTATAGTGGTTAAGACTGCACATATTTGTAAAAATTCAAAGAACTCTATACAAAAAGGGTTCAATTTTACTATATTCAAAATACATACAATGTTAACCATCAAAGGAAAAGAAGGATGAGAAATCATGGATACAAACAGATGAGAATGAAAAATTACATAGGATGTTCACATCATAAATGACTCTGGTAAAAAGTTTCATATGTTAGCCCCAAAGCATCTGTTCCAAATGATTTTAAGGAAGAGACAGACCCAAGTCAGCTCTGTCTGAGAAATACACTGTTAAGAGTTATAAAGAGAGCTCACCTGGAAGGCAATCACCAACCACATTGGGAACTCCAGAATAAATTACCAAGACCCAACTAAGGGACATGCAGTGGAGACACCAAGAAAAAGATAAAATATTAGAAATCCTCAAGTTCCTACCATCAGTAGAAAAAAAAAACTTTTCAAACAGGGTATATTCAATGGTTGTGGAAGACTCAATTGCAAACATTTTGGTAGATGTATCTGACTGGAGCTCAAGCGAATAAATGAGACATAAAATTAGATATAAGGCTCAGGATATTTGTAGCCATGAAAATATGAGTTTGAAATCCTTCATAGATGGAACACATAGAATGAAAGCTATAGAGAAACCTTGGAATCATCATGAGCAGTGCCAGCATTATGGAGAAGAATAAATAGGAGTTCTTATGTATCTAAAAGGTTAGGCTTTCTCTTGGGAATCTCTAGTTTTATGTTTGCTTTGATCACCTTGGCAAAACAGGCAGTTAAGAAGTGTTGGGAGTATCCCAAACTTTCCCCTTCTATTTTTGGTACTACTGACAGAGTATATCCAGCAAAGAAAACAACAATGTATTGGACAATTGCTTTTCTTAATTAAACACAGAAAGTTCAACAAGAGGGATTCAAATACAGGTTAACTTACCTGAAGAGTGCAATACCTTGGTAGCTGGACAAATGATCATATGGTTTGTTTTTTTTTAAATGACTCTAATATTCCAATGAACTATCAGAAAACAATATGACTTTAGAGAATTAATTCCTTTTAATATATATATATATATATATATATATATATATATATATCCTGAGTTTATTATTCTTTTTTTTTAAAATAATTTTTTTTAATTTTTTATCAGTTACATTTTATTAACTCTGTATCCCAGCCGTGTCCTGATCCCTCATTCCCTCCCAGTCCCTCCCTCCCTCCCTCATTTCCACCGTGCCCCTTTCCAAGTCCACTGATGGGGGGACCTCCTCCCCATTCATCTGATCCTGTTTTATCAGATATCTTCAGGGCTGGCTGCAAAGCCCTCCTCGGTAGCCTAACAGGACTGCTCCTCCCTTCAGGGGTGGGGAGACCAAAGAGCCAGTCATTGAGTTCCTGTTAGAAACAGTCCCTGTTCCCCTCACTTTGGGAAACCAATTGGTTACTGAGCTACCACAGGCAACATATGAGTGGAGGTTCTAGGTTATATCCATACATGGTCCTTGGTTGAATGTCACTTGCTCAACCATGTTTATAGCAGCTCTATTTGTAATAGCCAGAACCTGGAAACAACCCAGATGTCCATCAACGGTGGAATGGGTACAGAAATTGTGGTATTTTTATACAATGGAATACTACTCAGCAATCAAAAAGGAGGAAATCATGAAATTTGCAGGCAAATGGTGGGATCTAGAAAAGATCATTCTGAGTGAAATATCCCAGAAGGAGAAAGACAAACATGGGATATGCTCACTTATATAGACCTATAAGATATGATAAACATAATGAAATCTATACACCTAAAAAAGATAATCAATTGAGCGGACATGGGTTAAGATGATCAATCCTCGTTTAGAAAGACAGATGGGATGTGCATTGAACGTATGACAGGAGTCTACTGAGCGCATCTGAAAGACTCTAACTAACAGTGTTTTCAAAGCAAAGACTCATGACCAAACCTTTGGCAGAGTACAGGGAATCATAAGAAAGAAGGGGAGTTAGTCTGATGGGGAAAGGATAGGAGCTCCACAAGGACCAAATATATCTGGGCACAGGGTCTTTTCTGAGTTTATTATTCAACACCAAAATCCAAAGATTAAGAAGGCAACATAACTGAATTATTTTATTTATTTTTTAAACAAAGGAGTAATCTCATTCTCCTGGAGAATAGGAGAAAAACTGTATGTAATTATATCAGATGTGATATCAAATAAACAACCAAACTGTAAAATGGCATACAGAGTCTGTCATGCCCTTTATGAGGCAAAATATATAGGTTTAAAATAAGCATGTAAAAATATGCTCTCCCTCATTTATCATTAGGGAAATGCAAAATAAAATGGCATTGAGGTACCAGGTAGAAGCGAAAACCCATCAGCATATACTATATTCTGAAAGCTGATAATTTCAAGTTATGATAAGGCCATAAAACTATAGGTTCTAAAACTTATTGCTCATGTGAATGTCCAAACCTACAACTACTTTGGGGTATTATCTAACAGTTTTATTTATAAACCAAAATACTTTTATAAAAATTCAATAAATATTCTCATTGGGAATTACCCAAGTGAATTCAATGCTTACGTCTGTGAAAACAACCTTCCTATGGGTTTTAGAGCAAGGTTAGGAAAAGGTATCTTTTAGTTGGTAAATGGATAAATATAGTCACTTTTACAATGGAATAGCCCAGAAATATGATTGCACAAGCACTTTGACAATGAAAATACTTGAGGACAGCTTAAGTGGATCCTAGTAATTGAAAGGATATGACAAAACAACTACGAGAATTTGGGTGTAGAATTACCCCACTAATTCAAGTGTTTAGATACTTAGTCCTTAGCTGGTGCTGTTTTTGGAGAAAATGTAGAACTTCTGGGGCAGGAGGAATTAATGGTTAAGTATGACACCAAGGATGGGCCAACCAGCTGGCCTTCCTACTCTACCTAAAACTCAGAAGGAAAATGACCTTCCTATTCAGCTTACCTACCATAAAGAAAAAGCTCTTTTTGTTTAGCTCATGTCCCAGAAGAAAAAAGGCAAAAGGACCTTTTTTTTTAATGATACCTTAAATGTTCTTCTTACACTGTCCCTTCTTTCTGTTTAATCTCTGTCAGCTGGTTGCTTGCTCTGCCTCTTGACCTAGGGTTAAATTTATTTAATTGTGTTTACAGAGAGCTCTTGGATTAAAGGTCTGTGCTAGAGCTGAGCCAAACTACAAGAACTTATTTACAATAAATAGAAAGCTCTTGGGTTAAAGTTGTGTGTTAGGATTGATCAACATCAAGCAAGAAACAGGTTTTTACAGTTCACAATGGAATGTAGGCTCCAACACCTGTGAAGGAATGGATATTCTAGCAAGGCCAGTGCAAGCAGGCAAAGAATAAAAATTTCTTTATTCATTGTCCTTATTTAGGCTTCCAACAGAAGGTATGATAAAAAGGCTTGTCTTCCCACTTTGACACCCAGATCAGAGGTGTTCCCTTCATTTCTGGATTGTAGTTTACTACAGATATAGTTAAGGTGACAAACAAGAATAGCCACCACAGGGGAAAAGCAAGATAGTTCTAACTTTCAAAGGCCCATTCTTGGAGAATTAATTCTTAACTAGGGATATGCACCAAAATTCCTCATGGTCTTTCTCAAGATACCTACACCATTACAAAAGCTTCACCACAGAAAATTCTGATTGAGAATATTTTGGTTAAGGTACAAAAGTAACTTTAATAGTCCCATAAGTGATTCTGATGCACATACATATCACAGCACATGAATTCTAAGACTAAGTAATAAACCAAATTTGGTTCCACAATCAACCAGAGTTTTCATTCTGAAGCTTTTGTACCACACAGTAACCTTCTAGGAAGCTCTGATTCAAGGACTTAGAAGCAATCCACCTTCCAAGTAATACCTCAGACTGTGAACCCTAAGCCCTTTCAGATACTTACAAGCCACGCACCAGGTTTGGCTTGGCAAGTTTTAGAAGATCCAGCTTCTCAGCAGAATTCAGAAAAAAGTGAGCCACTCTATTGCTTAAACCTCAGCTCTCAGTTTTACTAATGACCCTGCCAGAAAGACTATTACAACCATGACTTAACAGAATCAATCTGTTGTACTGTAATATTTACAGTCGATTTTTCCAAAACCAAGATTTTCAAGATTACACCTTTCAAATTATATCATTCATATTGATAAAACATTTCAAATATAATTATCCAGGAATTAAAAATGGTTATGGCAACCAAAATTTACAATTACCCATTTCTTCTCTTACAATTTCTACTTCAAAATAATAAATCTCACAGGCTGCTAGTATCGGATGCTTGGCTTGAACAGGTGCTGCATCTAACAGAGTTTTACCATGACCTACATGTGAAACTAGAAAATCAAAGTACAGATGAGGTTTTCACGTGAAAGTCTTAAACAATTAAAATAAAATAGGACACTTAGATGAAATTTAAATTCTGTTCTCATTATTTCAGGTAACTGAAGAACTAACAAATCATTTACCATTACAATTAATCAATATGCAAAATAGCTGCAGCTAGCCAAAAGACTCTTCACACTATATCTTGGTTGTATTAAGAGTTCAGAATCTAGCCAGGCAGTGGTGGCACAAGCCTTTAATTCCAGCACTGGGGAGACAGAGGCAGGAAGATCTCTGTGAGTTAGAGTTAGAAGATCTCTGTGGTCTACAAAGTAAGTTTCAGAAAAACCAGGGCTACACAGAAATATCTTGTCTGAAAAACTCCAAAAGTTTTCAAGAAAAAAAGAATTAAGAATCTGAGCAATCTGAGTATGGACAATGGCCCTATTTTTTCTTTCAAGATTTTACAAAGATTTTCTTTATGTGTGAGTGAATGAGTGTCAGTGTGTATGTATACCACCTGTGTACCTGCTGCCCAAAGGCCAGATGAACCTGTTGGATCCCTTGGAACTGCAGTTATTATAGGCTATTGTGAGGTTGCCCTGTGGATGCTGGAAATCAAATCCAAATCCTCTGCAAGAACTATTGACTCATCTCTCTGGTTCCCAAACTAGAGAAATTTAAGGTTACAATTTTCAGTTATTCTGGGTTTGAAGCACATGAGAAAATGATCATAATTTTATCAGATCTAAATCTGCATTTAATTTTTAACATTCCTCATTGGTATAATGTTCTTTTCGAATGTATACAAGTTCCTCTTGTTCATTCAAATGCTGGTTTCTCTACCCCACTATCTGGTTTCAATCCAGACAATGTATTGTGATGCTTAGCATCACCTGTCTCAAGTTTGTGTAAACATACCACCATTTGTTCTCTATGTTGTCAATAAAACAACCAGCCATTGCTATGCAAGGGTAGAATAAGATGGGATATCCTGACCCAGAGGGGAGAGGAAAGAAGACAAAGGGTAGGAGCAGAGGTCAGCAGTATAGAACTTGTAACCACATGGAGAGATGAACAGAACTTAAGATATGACTAAAAGAAAGTATAACGAGTAAATCTGAATGGTAGGAAACTATGTGGGTTTGGAGGTTTAGAATGGAGTAATCATTGCCTAGCATTGTACTCTAGGTTAATAAATAAATCCTAGACTCTGTGTGGTGATATGATTTGGTGATCCTAATTTAGGAATAACCACTGGCTAACTAAAACATAAATCAATAATAAATAATAATATTCAACAATTCCTATACATACTTTTGCAAAATGGACAATATTTTATACTGAAGATATTTGTATGATGGCAAAATTTAAAATAAACTACATTAATAGATAAAGCACACTAAGAATTTATGAATCTGTTATTTGATATATTCTTATCATTTCTGAATTAAGGATAATCCACAGTTGTTTTTTGTTTGATTGATCCTGTTTCTGTTTTGTTTTGTTTTGAATTTTCTGAGACAGGGTTTCACTGTATAGCCTTGGCTACTCTTCAGTGTGGACTACACAAGAGATGGCATCTCAAAGAACCAAGAGTGCTGAAGTTTACAAATGAATTACGCAAAGAAAAGACAAAAGACCTACTGTTTGAATAATGCTCTTTGTGATGTAATAATTAAAATACCCAGCAAAAACTGAAGTTGTTGTATTCGGGTAACTATTGAATCAAGCATTATACTCTATTCATAAATATTCATGAGCTAGCAAAAGCATTAAACGTGGATAATGAAATTCTCTTGCTTTCAAATTTTCCCGGGACAGCTGTCCTAACACAGGGTTAGATCAAGGAGAGACTCCCTTAGATTGTATGTGTTAGTCAATGCTGACATTTTGATTAATCTATATCACTAAAAGATTCAATACGCAAAATGAGGTGAGAGTCTACCTTACTTTAGCAGATACAGCAAAATCTGAAACCAGTGGATGATTTAATGTCCAAACAAGAAAAAAAGAAAAGCAATGGGAACTTGACCTGGAACAATTTTGAGACACTAATCTATTATTATCTCTTCCTTTAAAAACTCCCCCCAAAACTTTATTTCATCAAGGCTAAATTTGTCTTCATCGCTTAAAAAAAATGGCCCCATAGAAGGGCAATGAAAAAAAGGAACACTACTATTCAGTTTCCCTCTCCTCACAAGTGTAGCACTGGCAAAGAGCAACAACCTGCTCCCCCCTCAGACTGCATTCAGCCCCAGCCTCTCAAAGGTATCTATCTCCAGAGCAGGGTGTGGGTTTCCCTCAAATTTTAACATTCACAGGTGACAGGATCTTAATGGAAATGAAGAGCACTGCCTTGCTTGACCTCCTTAATCTCACTGGTAGTTTTCATATGGTGACCAAAAACAAGACACCTATAGGGAGAAGCTAAGGGTCCGTGGGGAAAACTATGGTTTAGAGCAGCCAGGACCCTTTCTGGAGCTGCATCCTGTTTGGGGGATTCCCAGCTCCATCTGCAACATAAGAAACAGGGCTGACAGGCTCTTTCCTCCAAGCATCAACAGCTTTTAGCACTGCTTTGCTTTCAAGACAGGGTCTTGCTGGGTAGCTCTGGCTGGACTGCCAACCCGTGGCAATCCTCCTGCCTCAGTAGAGTACATGAGATCCCATACCAAGGTGCAGTTCTGTTTAAAGTTTCTGGGACAGAGCAAGTCTATTCACAATAAATACATTTTATTTTCAATTGTCTAATGTACTCCTACATCTATCTCTTAACAGACTGTCGCCTTACGGGACAAAATAAATCATCACCACCCTTATCCTCCTAAAGCACACACTCCAGAAATGGTGGTCGAACACCACAGAACTTACACCTCGGGGAAAAAAAAAGAAAGACAAAAAAGCAATAAATGATAAACAAAAACAGCAGCCATGGTAGACATTTGACTAGGTTTTTCGAGAAGCAGTAAACAGTGAGTCCAGAGGAGCACAGAAGGCTCAGAGGGGTCTCCGTGGAAAGAGACAGGAGGAGGATCATTGCTCTACCAAGAACACAGGGTCCTGCATACCACCCTGCTTGGCTCAGAAGGCATTGTAGGACTGTTTCCTGAAACCTTAGTCTCAGGTGTTCAGAAAAAAATGACTCACAATGCTGAGGTGTGAGAGCGACTTAGGACTATAACTGATTTGGAGGAAGGTTTAGGCTGGGAGAATAAGCAGGCAGTGAGCACATCTCAGCACTCTGCATCTGAGGCACCCAGGGATTTGCACTGAAATGCAGGTTCACCTCTACCCCACTGGCCAGTCCCAGGGCACAGGGCTCTCGGACCTCCACCCGAGATGGATGCTCAGCCAGAGTCCTGACCCTGCCCTATGGAAGCCTGATACAACCCTGTTCCTGTAGCCCTACCCACCCCCCACCATGGGTGTCCGGGAGGTCTCTTTGCCTGATTCTTGTCATTCACTGGCCTGCCCCAGGCAGTAGATTCCCAAGCTGCCCCCCCAAGGGTACTGGGGCCCCAGACCCTCCAGGTTTCAGCCCACCGCATTGGCAGGCAGCACAGGGGGCTGAGCCCCACAGCAGTAGCAGTCCTACACTGACCTCTTGGTCCAGCTCCTGGTGCTGCCCATTAGGTATGGATCAACAAGAGGGCTGCCAGCCGAGGGAGCAGTTGCCTGGCACCATCATAGAAAGCACCGAGCAGAATGCCTGGGACATGTGACTGTGATGAAAGAATTGGCACATGTGCACCATTCTCAGGTTTCCCTGTGGTGGAGCTTCTGCTCCAGCAACTTGGCAGGCTAGAGCGCCCGACGACCTCAGTTTCCTCACCTGAGCAACCCTTTCTGTTAATCTGGCAACACTTATCCCCTTACACACACTCAGGGAAGGTCAAAGGTATGGTATTTGTTTCCTTGCCTGCCTCTGTGCTTCAAGTCTCAGCACACAGTGGCCCCGTTTTGCCCCAGAGCCCCCGAGCATCCCTTAAATTCCTAAGACAGTATCTTTTGCCCTATGCTATCATGACTTGTCTCCAAGGCAAACTAGAGTCCCCTGAATATGGCCATCTCTTGTTCTCCATAGCAGGCCCCTAACCTTGGGCTTGCCCTCAAGATTAGGATACCAAGGGCACCACGGCACCTGGTCAAACATCAAAATATCCCGACTAGCTCTGAGAACTTTGAGCTTTAGCTTCTCAGAGATTTGGTTGCTCTGTCTATAAGATGAAGATGAACAAGAGGCAGATTTAAGAAGCTCTTGGAGTAAGCAGAGTTTCTCAGAAAAAAATCATCCATAAGCCACTCTCAGGCTGCTGATTCTGAAGCTTCTAACAGTCTTGTTTTGGATGGAAAGCCCATTAAGAAAGAAAATTCAGTGATGAGGAACACTTGCTGTTCTTGCAGACAACTTGAGGTCTGTTCTCAGTCACAGCTGAGCAGCTCACAGCAACCTGAAACTCCAGTTTCATGGGATTCAACACCATTTTCTGGCCACCATATACACCAGCACGCACATGGCATATATGCACAAAGACACACGTGTACATGTAAGCATACTTTTTTTATGGTGTTCTTCCTGGAAAGGGCATAGTGGTATACATCTCCAGTCTCTTCAGGGGCTGAGGATAGCCAATCTCTAACTATGAGGTATACATAGTGAATTCCAAGCTGGCAAGGACTGTATAATGAGACCTCATCTCTAAACTAATAAAGACCAGAGGGGTCTTTTTTTCCATAGAGGACGTTCATATTCTTCCTACGCCTGGGTCCTCTTACTGGCTCCACAATGGAGATTGTCCAATTCTCTGATAGGGTTCAAGCCCACCGATTTGACATAAGGGGAAGATTAAAACTTGAAATTGCCAGGCATGGTGGTACATGCCTCTAATCCCAGCACTCTGGCAGGCAGTGACAGGTGGATCTCTGTGAGGTCAAGGTCAGCATGGTCTACAAATCGAGCCCAGAATCACCAGGGCTACATGGAGAAACAGTCTCTAAAACAAACAAACAAACAAACAAAATAACCCAGAAGCCAATATTGGTCTGGAGAGTGCTCTATGCTTAATGCTCTTCCAGAGGACCCAGGTTTAATTTCCAGCATTCAGTGGCTTACAGTTGTATCTACAGTCCCAGAGAAGCTATGACCTTTTCCTGCCTCTGTGGTTGCCAGACTTGCATGTGGTGGACAGACCTACCTTGAGGCAAAATATCCAATATATATTACACTGAATATATAAATAGATAAATAGGGCAAATATCAAACTGACTGTGGCTGTCAACATTTATAATCCTAGCACTGAAGTGAAAGAGGGAAAGAACATCAAAAGTTTGATGTCAACCTGGATTACAAAACAAGATAGTGACTTTCCTAGGCTCACAGTAATAGTGTAAAAAACAAAATGGGGCAGACAAAATGGCTCAGGAGACAACAGTGCCTGCCACACTAACATGACTACAAAGGTGGATCCCTAAAACCGATGGTAGAGGAGCTGCAGACAGGACTCAGAGGTTAAATTCCTGAGTTCAAATCCCAGCACCCACATGGGGGCTCACGACCTTCTAGAATGAGATCTTCTGGTGTGCAGGTGCCCTCTACTGGTGTACAGGTGTACATGCAGACAGCATATTGTATACATAATAAATAAATAAATAAACAAACAAACAAATAAATAAATAAATCTGTAAAAAGAAAAAAAAATACACTGAGGGAGAGGAAGTTGTCCCCTGGCTCGAGCACTCTCTCTGATATGTGTTTATATGTGCATGTACACAAGTATATGTACACACACACCCGAAAAAAATATATAAAACAGAGAAAATCTCCTGTTGCTTAAGGGCTATAATACTTTTGCAGTTCAAAGAGACTGAAATATTCTCCAAATATTCTACCTGTTTGAAATATGTCTTATAAAGCCGGGGAAAACTTTGACTGGACTCTGGAAATAAGCCATGAAGGTAAAGGGACAGAATCTTAAACAGGGAAAAAGGCCATGGGATTCAGCTAGTGAGAAGAACCAGGCAACAAAATGCATATGGGATGCTGAGCAAGCTATTCTGTTACTGAGTTCTAAGGATAAAACCTGAAGAGGTGGGTTGAGGCTAGCAACAACATTTTGGATGCCATAGTAGGACATCAGATCTCATTCTATAATCCTGTGGGCTATTTTCTTTTTCCTTGAGGCAGGGTTTCTCTTAGAATGTATGGTAGCCCTGGATGTGCTGGAATTCACTTTGTAGACCAGGGTGGTCTCAAACTCAGAGATCTGCCTGCCTCTGTGTAAATTTCTGACCAGTGTAAATTATCTACCATCTGAGATCTCAATATGTTATTAACAGTTTACAGGTGCTAAGAGAGCCCATGACTTTAATCCCAGCACTTGGGAGGCAAAGACAGGTAGATCTCTGATTTTTGTTATTTTATATTTATTTTTTATATTAATTACGGGTCATTTACTTTGTATCCCATCTGTAGCCCCTTCCCTCATTTCCACCCAATCTCATCCTCCCTCCCTCATCTCCTCAACATGCCCCTTTCTAAGTCCACTGGTAGAGGAGGTCCTCCCACCCTTCCATCTGATCCTAGTCTATAAGGTCTCATCAGGACTGGCTGCAATGCCCTCCTCTGTAGTTTAGCAAGGCAGCTCCTCCCTCAAAGGGGGTGGGTCAAAGAGCCTGCCACTGAGTTCATGTCAGAGACAATCCCTGTTCCTCTTACTAGGGTAACCTACTTGGATGCTAAGCTGCCATGGGCTATGTCTGATCAGGGGTTCTAGGCTAATCCATGCATGGTCCTTGGTTGGAGAATCAGTCTTAGAAAGGCCCCTGTGCCCAGATATATTTGGTCCTTGTGGTGATCCCATCCTCTCCATGTCTTACTAACTCCCCCTTTGTTCATGATTCCCCACACTCTGCCCAAGGTTTGGTTATGAGTCTCAGCATCTGCTTTGATACATTACTAGATAGAGTCTTTCAGAGGCCCTCTATGGTAGGCTGCTGTCCTGTTTCTTCTTTTCTCCTACCCATTTGTCTTTCTAAGTGAGGATTGATCATCTTATCCCAAAACCTCTTCTTGTTTAGCTTCTTTAGGTGTGCAGATTTTAGTATGTTTGTCCTATCTTATAAGTTTAGTATCCACTTCTAAGTGGGTATATACTGTGTGTGTCTTTCTGCTTCTGGGATACCTCACTCAGGAAGAAGATCTCTGATTTTGAAACCAGCATGGTCTATGGAGGGAATTCAAGGACAACCAGGAGGCTGTGGAGAGTCTGAGAGAGAGAGAGAGAGAGAGAGAGAGAGAGAGAGAGAGACTTAGAAAGAAAAAGCAAGCTGAGCCAGCTGAACACTTAAATCCAAGCACTCTGAGGATACAGGCAACTCTTGAGCCTGGGATACACAAAGAATGGCATCTCAAAAAAAACCTAGAGTGCTGAATAAGTGCTGAAGCTTACAAATGACCTGTGCAAAGATAAAGACTGAAGACCTTCTACTATAATATTGCTCTTTATATTGTAGCAATTAAAATACCCAGCGCAAAAGTGATGTTATTGTTTTTGGGTATCTATAGAATCTAGCATCATACCCTATTCATAAATATTCATGAGCTAGCAAGAGCATTAAACATGGATAATGAAATTCTCCTGCTTTCATATTTTCCTGGGACTCCTGTACGTACATGGGTTAGGTCAAGGAGAGACTCCCTAAGATTGTATGCATTAGTCAGTGAAGACAACTTGAGTCACCTACATCACTAAGATATTCAACACCCAAAAGAGGGTAAGAGTCTAACTTACTTTAGCAGATACAGCAAAATTTGAAACCGTGGATGATTTAATTTCCAAACAAGAAAAAAAGCAATGGGAGCTTGACCTAGAACAGTCTTGAGACACTAATCTATTATTATCTCTTCCTTTAAGAACTCAAAAAAAAACTTTATTTCAAGGCTAAATTGTCTTCATCAATTAAAAAAAAAATGGCCCCATGGAAAGGCAATGAAAAAAGTAACACTACAACTCAATTTCCCTCTCCTCACAAGTGTAGCACTGGTGAAGAGCAACAACCTGCTACCCCCTCGGACTGCATTCAAACATTCACAGGTGACAGGATCCTAATAGAAATGAAGAGCACTGCCTGGCTTGACCTCCTTAATATCTTTTGTTTCATATGGCGACAGACAGAATACAAAACACCTGTGGGGAGAACCTAAGGGCCCATGGGAAAAAATATGGTTTAGAGCAGCCAGGACCCTTTCTGGAGCTGCATCCTTTTTGGGGGATTGCCAGCCCCATCTGCAAGGGAAGAAACAGGGCTGACAGACTGTTTCCTCCAAGCATCAATGGCTTTTAGCACTGCTTAGGTTTCAAGACAGGGTCTTGCAATGTAGCTCTGGCTGGACTGGCAACCCATGGCAATGCTCCTGCCTCATTAGAGTGCATGAGGTCTGATTCCCTCTTTCAGTTCTGTTTAAAGTTAATGGGATAGTTCAATAATATTCACAATAAAAACGTTTTTCAATTGTCCTCACATACTTCTACATCTATCTAGTTCCTAATTGACTGTCTCTTTAAGGGACAAAATTAAACATCACCACGCTTATCCTCCCAAAGCGCACACTCCAGAAGTAGTAGGGGTTGAACACCACAGAATTTCTACATCCAAAAAAATTGAAAAAACAAAACCCTCAGTCATTTTGGTCATTTAGCTAGGTTTTCCAAGAAGCAGTGAACAATGAGAACTGAAGAGCATGGAAGGCTCTGAGGGGTCTCCATGGAAAGAGACAGGTGGAGGAGCAACATTTTACCAAAAAAACATGGGACCTTGATACCTCCCTGCTTGTCTCATAAGGCATTTGGGGCCGTTTTCATCTAATCTTAGTCTCAAGCAGCCTGAAAAAATTACTCACAAGATTGTGGTATCTAAGAGCGACCCCTGATTTGGAGGGACGTTTTGACTGGTAGAAAAAGCAGCTAGTGACCACATCTCAGCACTCTGGGTATGAGGCACCCAGGGATTCTGGCTGAAATGCAGGTTCACCACTTCCCAGCCATCATCATCATATGCCATGGCAGAGAAAGAATGGCAACTCCATGGCAGTGGGATCATGAAGTAGCTACATGTTTACCTCTCAGTAGACAAGGAAACATAGATTATGCATCTCACCTGCACCCCACCCTATAGATTCATCTCCTCCAGGAAGGGCCTACTCTCCAATGGTTTCACAGCCTCCCGTTATAGTGACACCAAATGGGGACCTAGTGTTCAAACATGAGCCTGCGAGGGACACTTTACCTCTAAATATTCACTCTCCATCCTGAACACCTCTCAGGCAGCTGTTGTGGCCATGTGTCTGGATCCCTTATTGTTTCAAGAACTCACACAGTGATAGGCAAAAGTTTTCTAAGACTATATTTGGCCCTCCCCTCAGCCACCTTATGCCAATATCACATCCCATTAAATGTACCAAGATAAATGCATGTTCCAACATAAACATTATTTAGTGGTGGAAATAGTTCTGAATGGGCTTCCTGATGTTGTTTGGAAATGAAATATGGTGCCTGTCTTCATCTACAATTACTCAGTCCTCAGGCCTTGTGTATACCTTGGGGCTATGAGGGAAAGATCCTTAAAAATTGTTTGCAAATGTGACAACTGTTACAATGTCACTTCAATTTATATATGATTGACAGTGCATTCTTTTCTGCCTATACTTTAACACTTATTTGATTTTGTCATTATTTTTAATATTTTGGGCATGATTCTCTCTGGAGTAGAAAAAGTTGTGGGTCTTCAGTTCTTTCTTATGGTGCCTAAAAAACCATTCACACACTTACACACCTACATTCACGCACAAATATGCAGACACATAATACACACATACACATACATATTTACGTACATATTCACAAGTGCATACATACATATACACACACATACACAAATATACACACAAGTACCCTGAGTTTTTCTAGATTTGGTTTTGTTCTATTTTCTGTCTAGGAGTGAACTTGTATAGTAAAAACATTTAATGAGAAAGAGATTTTCCAGTTTTGCTCCTCCCAAGAGAAAGGCACAAATGCAAATTTTTGTGAATGCTAATTATTACAAAATGACCAGTTTGTCTGGGTTCCCATCTCCATTGGTCTTTCTTCTAGCCCTTGTCTCAGGAAGGCAAGTCTCAGAATAGGACAAGTTAAGGATTTAGAATAAATAGTGTGAATTCAGTCCATTGAAGTGATAACCCCTGCCAGACAGCCTGGCAACTGGGTGAGAATCCTCCAGAAGAAAGCAGACCCACAGGAAAGTGGAGAAGGAAGTAGCAGTGTGTGGTTTTCTGTGTGGTGAAAGAGTGGCAATAAGATAAAGAAGCAGCATCTATCTTGTGACCAGGGTATCGAGGCAGATGCTGAGACTCATAGCCAAACTTTGGGCAAAGTGCAGGGAATCTAATGAAGAAGCAGGAGATAGTAAGACATGGAGAGGACAGGAGCTCCACAAGGATAGCAACATTTCCAAAAATTCTGGGCACAGGGGTCTTTTTTGAAACTGGTACTCCAGCCAAGGACCACTCATAGAGATGGACTGAAACCCCTGCACAGAGGTAGCCTATGGCAATTCAGTATCCAAGTGGACTTCATAGTAATGGGGACAGGGACTGTCTCTGACAGGAACTCATTGGCCTGCTCTTTGATCACCTCCCCTTGAGGGGGGATCAGTCTTGCCTGGTCACAGAAGAAGACTATGCAGCCACTCCTGATGAGACCTGATAGACTAGGATCAGAGTGAAAGGAAGGAGGACCTCCCTTATCAGTGGACTGGGAAAGGGACAGGGGTGGGAAAGATGAAGGGTGGGATGGGGAGGGGAGGAAGGACGGAGGTACGGGGGGATACAAAGTGAATAAGCTGTTATTAATAAAAATTTAAAAAGAACAGAATAAAATGTTGAAAGATTTTTTTAAAAACTATGCTGTCACACATACTTTCAAACTTTGAAAATATTGCCTGATATCAGTTATTGCTCCTAAATAAAAATAAATAAATAAATAAATAAATAAATAGAAATGAGGAAGGATACTTCATACTCATCAAAGAAAAATTCCACCAAGATGGCATCTGTATTCTGAGCAATAATGCCCCAAATACAAGGACACCCACATTTGTAAAAGAAACATTAATAAAACTTAAAGAACATATCAATCACTGTACATTAATAGTGGGAGAGGTCAACATGTCACTATCATCAAGGGACAGAGCAATGGAAAAAGATTTAAACTGAGAGATAATGACACAAATGGATGTCATCAATCAAATGAACCTAACAGATATCTAGAGAATTTTTTAACCCAAACAGAAAAGAATCTATCTTCTTTCAGCACCTCATGGAGCTTTCTCCAAAACTGAACATACAGTAGGTCACAAACCAGGTCTCAACAGATACAATAAGATTGAAATAATATCTTGTATCCTATCAGACTATGATGGACTAAAGTTGGACCTCAACAATAACAGAAATAACAAAATGCCTACACACACGTGGGAACTGAACAACTCCCTACTCAATGAAATCTAGGTCAGGGAAGAAATAAAGAAAGAACTTCCTACAAAGGTACCTCATACCCAAACTGCAATGAAAGCAGTCCTAAGAGGACTTTTAATAGCACTAAAGGCCTTCATAAGCTATTGGAGACATCCCATACAAGCAACTGAATGGCACACTTGAAAGCCCTAGAAAAAAGAAGCAGACACACTCAACAGGAGTAGACTACTAGGACTAACCAAACTCAGGGCTGAAATCAATAAATTAGAAACAAAGAGAATAATTCAAAGAATCAACAAAACCAAGAGCTAGTTCTTTGAGAAAATCAAATACATAAACAAACTCTTAGTCAAACTAAGTAAATGGCAGAAAGACACTATCCAAATCAACAAAGTCTGAAAGGTAGAAAGAGAGATAACAGACACTGAGAAAATCCAAAGAACCATCAGCTCTTATGTCAAAAGCCTATATGCCAGAAAATTTGAAAAATTTAATGAAATATACAATTCTCTTGTTAGATTCCACTTACCAAAGTTGAATCAAAATCAGGTAAAGATATTAAATACTCTTATACTGCCTAAAAAATAGAAGAGGCATCAAAATCCTTCCAACAAAAAAAAAAAAAAAAAAGCCAAGGGCAAGATGATTTCAGAGCAGAATTCTACAAGACCTTCATTGAAGAGCAAAACCGATATTCTTCAAATTATTCCACAAAAGAGAATTGGACGCAACATGACCCAACTCCCTTGGTAAGACAACAGTCACCTTGATAAATTTTCAAAGACCCCAATAAAGAAAGAGATCTTTAGACCAATCTCTTTTATGAACAATGATGCAAAAATACTCAATAAATTAACCACAAACCAAATCCAAGAACATACCAAAAATATCATTGAACATGACCAAGTAGGTTTCATCCAAGGCATGCAAGGATCGTTCAATATATGGAATCTTAATCCATCATATAAACAAATTGAAAAAAAAAAAGCAGCACAGGATCATTTCCTTAGAAGCCAAATAAAGCATTTGACAATATCCAACAGTTATTCTTGTTTAAAGTCTTGGAGATACTGGGGACAAAGGCACAAATCTAAAAATAGTAAAGACAATATACAGCAATTCTATAACTAACATCAAACTAAATGGAAAGAAAGTTAAATCAATTCCACTGAACTCAAGGACAAGACAAGGCCACACACTCTCTCCAAATCTCTTCAATACAGTACTCAATGTCCTATCTAGGGCAATAAGACAACTAAAGGAGATCAAGGGGACACAACTTGATAAGGAAGTAGTCAAATATCACTATTCACAGATGATATGACAGTATACAAAAATTACCCCAAAAATTCTACTGTAGGGAACTCCTACAGTTGAAAAACACGAGCAAAATGGCTGAATATAAAGTTAACTAAAAAAAAAGACAAATAGACTTTATACAAAAGACAAATAGACTGAGAAAGAATTAGGAAAATAACACCCTTCACAATAGCCAGGGGAAAAAAATAACATAATGTATCTTGATGTTATCCTCAACAAGCCAGTGAAAACCTATTAAAAAAAACTGAAACTTCAAGTCTCTGAAGAAAAAAATTGAAAAAGATACCAGAAGATAGAAGATAGAAATATATCTCATGCTCATGGATCAGTAGGATCAACATAGTAAAAATTGCCATCGTACCAAAAACAATCTACAGATTCAATGATATTCCCATCAAAATTCAACACAATTCCTTAAGGAACTTGAATAAACAATTCTCAGCTTCATATGGAAAAATAAAAAAAAAGACAGAATAGATAAAACAATCCTGTACAATAGCAGGTCTTCAGTAGGTATTGCCATCCCTGATCTCAAGCTCTACTATAAATCAATAGTAATAAAAACAGCATGGTACTGGAATAAAAACAATCAGTGGATCAATGGAATTGAAGTGAAGATCCATAAATAAACCCACACATCTATGGACACTTGATTTTTGACAAAGAAGCCAAAATCATGCAATGGAAAAAGGACAGCTTCTTCAACAAATGGTGCTAGCCTAACTGGAAGTCTACATGTAGAAAAATGAAAATAGATCCATATTTATCACCCTGCATCAAACTACAGTCCAAGTTGTTCAAAGACATCAACATAAAACCAGATAAACACCTAAAACTCTATATTCCATGCTCAGCAGCCAATGATGGTGATGTTGATGCCAGGCATGTTGGCCTAGATTTAAGCCCAACACTCGACTGGAGTTAGAGCTGTAAGTTCAAAACCAGCCTGGTCTACATGCAAACTTTCAGGAAACATCCAGGAACTCTGGGACATTATGACAACACAAAACATGCTGATAATCAGATTAGAAGAAGGATGAGATCAAAGGTCCAGAAGATATTTTCAACGAAATCATACAAGCAAAATTTCTTAACCAAAAGAAGAAGACGTCTATGAAGGCACAAGAAGCCAAGAAGCATACAAAACACCAAAGAGACTGGACCAGAAAAGAAACTCCTCTTAGCACAGAATAATCAAAATACAAAACATGCAGAACAAAGAAAGAATATGAAAAGCTGCAACTGAAAACAAAAAAAACCAACAAACCAAACTAACCAACCAATCAGACAAACCAAAAAAAAAAAAAAAAAAAAAAAAAACACCAAAAAACAAAAAAGGCAGATCTATTGGAATAAATCTTGTATTCTCAGTAAAAATGCTAGAAGTTGAAAGGCTTAGACAGAATGCTTCTGACTCTAAAAAACTACAGAAGACAAGACAAATTACTAACCATGCCCAGAAAGTTTCAATCAGCAAATGAAGAAAATAAGATGTTTCATGATAAGGTCAAATTTAAACAATATGTATATATAAATATAGCCCAACACAGGGTGCTAAAACCGCCACCACCAAAATACCAGAATTTACAATCACTGTTTGTTGATATCTTTTAATACCATTGACCCAAATTCACCAATAAAAAGACACAGGGTCACAAAAATGGATGATAAACAGAATCCACCCTTCATCTAAACACATCAAACACAGCTTCATATCAAGATAGACATTATATCAAGGTAAATGTTTGAAAAACATATTCCAAATAAATGGACTAGAGTATAAGCTTGTATAGCAATTTTAATATGTAACGAAACAGTTTTCAAAAAAGACTAATCAAAAGATGGCAAAAGACATGACATATTAAAATAAAACATCCAGCAATATAACATTTCAATACTTAACAACTATGCCCCCAACCTAAGAGCACCCAAGTTATAAAAGAAACCCTTCTGCAGCTTGCATCACATCCTAACCCTAAACTGATAGGGGAAAACTTCAATATATCACTCTCACTAATGGACAGGTCCTCCTGACAAAACTGAACAGAGAAATGCTCCAGCTAACTAACTTCAAAAAACTAAATATACCCAAATGATGTTTACAGAACATTCACCCAAGCACAAAAGATTGTTCCTTCTTCTCAGCAACTCATATATTATTCTCCAAAATTGATGATGTACTTGAACAGTGGAAGTCTCAAAAGATATAAGAAACTTACAATAACCTCCTGCATCCTATCAGACCACTAAGGTTTAAAGCATCACATCACCAATAACAAAATCAATAGAAAGCTTACAACCTCATAGAAATGGAACAACTCTCTACTGAATAAAAAATGGATCAAAACTGAAATAAAGAAAGAAAATAAAGGCTTTCTAGAAGTCAACAAAATGAATACACAACATATCAAAATTCATAGTACACAATGGAAGTGTTGACCAGAAGACAGTTCATAGCACTTAAATACATTCAGAAAAAATAATCAGAAAGATCTCTTAGTAGCAACTTAACAACAAACCTAAGTACTCTACAACAACAACAAAAATTATTAAACATAACAAAAAGGAGTAGACAGTGAGAAACTACTGAACTCTGTCTTCACAGGTAAAACAATGTTTCCACAGGAAAAGAAAGGTGGATTCTATCAAAATTGATAATGATTAGATTTGAATAGTAGAGATCTCCTGAATAAGCAGAGGTAAGTGTTCATCAGACAAGGTGGTCATTCAGTCCAAATTAACTTAATAAAGACTAAAGTTTTCTTCTTAAATAAAAAAGGATACTTTTGTTGTTTCATATTAAAAACAGTTAAGAGTTTTAAAATGTTTTAAGTAAATTCTAAGGTATAAACTTTTTTGAGTTGGAATAATTTGGAGTGAATATAACATATTTGAGCAGCATGGTGATAGACCCATTTAATCCCAGAAGAGACAAGCAGTTCTCTATTAATTACAATGACAGGGTGTTGGTGGTTCATAGCCTTAATCCCAGCATTTGGGAGGCACGTGCCTTTTACATACCACCTGGGAGGCAGAGGGAGGTACACAGGATTTACAGTGATTTTATTTAAAAGCTGCTTGTTAAAGGCAGGCTGAAAATCAAAGTGAATGTCCTTTGTTATCTAGAAATAAATACACTTTAAAGTATATTTGTAAACTTTGAAATATTTTTTTAACTTTAATTGAGATATTATACTTTTTTATTTTCCAAAAATACACTTTGCCCTATAAAAGATATAACATGCCTAAAAAGGTATGAACCTCACCCCTGAATTAGGGTTGGGGCAGGGTTTTGATTTAATCTTTTCAGGAGAATAAAATCATCCAACTAAAGAATATAGAGACCACTGAACACATGAAACTTCTGAAGAAAATGACAGATCACCAAAATAAATAAATAAATAAATAAAGGATAAAATGTCGAAATGAAGGGGTAAACTAGCCAACTGGTATCACTCACCTTCAACACCTTCATGTTGTCTCTTCTGTCTTCTCCAGACATGAGTGCAAATTGTCTTTATGTGATTGCTAAAGTACAATCCAAAATCTCTATTTCATATCAGTAAAGCCACCTGGTAAGAAACAGAGGAAAACAGAAAACTAAGGGATGATTCTACTGTCACAAATCTCATAATATTCTAGCATGATGTGACTTCTGTACTTACCACAAACTTCAATAATCAAGAATGTGTACAGTGTTTGTGAAAGAATGAGGGGGTGGGAGAAAAAGCCAAAAACACAAGCCTAAAATATAGTCAAGTTTACATGAAAAGACATAAGGAAACTCTAGCATGAAAAATGTGTACTGGACCAGAGATACCTTTGATTTTCTAATTAATACAAATTAAATAAACAAAGATTTCACAACTGCTACTAGACAAACACAAAGTGACACCTAAACTGTTATATTTCTGACCCTCCAGCTACTACTAACCTCCTTTCCAGAGAGTCCGTTTGCTCTGGAAGTCTCTTAGAAAATGGAGGTGATCATGAGCTGGGCTATGGCTTGTAGTCCCTCATGTCCCCTTGTGGATTCAGGCACAGCCCAGCCCTTGCCAACACTCACACACAAAAAAATGTTGGAGAATAATTTAGTTTCTGTTTCCTGCTGCATGAATTATGTCACAATATGTGGAATCTTTCCTATCCACTTATTTAAAACTAGGCACACCTGACAAAATTCTGAATCTCAGAAATTCCTTTTGTACCCTGGAATTGAATTTAACTAAATCACGCCATTGTGACTGGTGGTAGTTGAAAGGTTAAAAAAAAAAATAAGTATTGATGAAAGATCACCACCACCACCTCTTTTCTTCCAGTTTCAAAACGAGTTGTAAAATTTCTTATGCAAAGCTCTATGTGGGATACAACATTCATCATTTCTAGAAATGAGACCTTAAGTTTTCCAATCTGTCCACTGCAAAACCAATGCCTGGGTGTGCACACTAGATAGTGATATTATAAGCACCACAACTTTTTACTGCCCAGGCCACAAAGTCCTCACTTCTCTGGAGAATCAAGAAGGGTTGGAGGCCAAGGGTCTCTGCCGAGATCACCACATGGAGACCAACAGAACCACAGCCTAAACCACAGTCTGAACCACAGTCCATCTTGTTCAAAGCATATCAGGCTGTGATAGCTCAGCAACCTGCTCTTCCTGACCTGGGGACAATGGCCCCACACTCAAGATGACATGGTCTGGTCTCACTCACAGCTCTTTAGAGCTACATCAGAGGAAAATCCCAGAACAAACCCATAAACTAACTCCCACTATTGCTCCTGACTGTTAGGCCTGCCCAGAGTCCCTCACTAGCATGAACAATACAGCTGAGTATCAGGACAGTAGTATCTCATCTACAAGTGGATCAAAGATCAAATGATGCTGAAAGCAGAGGCATTCTAGCTTTGCCCTAAACCCTATGGGCACACAGAACCCTAGCATTGTTATAAAAGAATGAAAATCCCAATTATTCAATTTTAAAACCTTCTAGCACAGGGTGGCAGAGAAAGCAACCATCTGACCCTACTACTCACCTCAACTCCAAGAGGAAAAAGCCCCAAAAGCTCATCAGTTCAGATGACAGCTCAGGGGGGGGATAGGCCAAAGGAACCCAAGGCCAAAGGCTTTCTAGGTCAAAGCTCAAAAAGCCCAAAAATCTACCAAGCTAAACCTCCTTCCACTTTTATACTCTATCTTAAATACATTTCAGCTGAAAGTTTGACTTAATTTTTAATCCCTGTCAGCTGGTTTCTTGCTTTGCCTCTTGACCTAGGGTTAACATTATTAAATCCTATGCACAGAGTGCTTTTGAATTAAAGGTATGTTCTAGGGCTGACGGAATCGTACCATAATCACCTGTTTACAATAAACAGAAAGTTCTTGGAATTAAGGTTTCTGTTAGGGCTCAACCACACCAAACAAAGCACAAGGTTTTACTGTTCACAATCTAAAGGATCACACTGGGATCAAATATTCTGCAACACCATCATCTTGGAAATATTTTAAAATGCAATCTTCCACTTTCCCAGGGCACCTGTTCATCTTCCAAGATACAGGTCATTTATGTTGCACATTCCATTACACAATCAGTGTCCATTACACAATCATCTCTACCTCATAGTTGGGAAGTCCTTCAGCCAAACTTCAGTCAAAGACTAAAAGTAACAACCATTAAAGAAACAAATGGCCATGAATTTGAAAGAAAAGAGTAGTTAATGGGAGCTCAATGAAAATGAAATATAAAACAAAAAAGATGTGGCTGTTCGTAGTTATGTTGGAGTAGAAACTTTGTTAAAGATAGAAGAGAGAACAAAGTCAAACACAGGAAAATCTGGGACAGTCTAGGGTTGACATGACCCTGAGCTATGTGAGATGAGAGGAGAGTGTAGAGCCAGAACAAAGGGCCAGGAGGATAAATGACAAATGAAAAAGACCAGGTAACCAAAATGGTTAGAATACATAAGGAAGGACAGCTGGGAGGAGGGCAGCTCAACTCCTGGGCTAGAGATCTGGGCATGACAGACATACCTTGTAAAAGGTAAGAACTGAGGGATGCTGGGAGAACCTGAGAACTACTTTTGTTTGATAGTTAAGTAGCCACCTTAACCATTCATCCCAGCATTTGAGACATAAGAGCAGTGAGGAATGAGAAGGTTGAAATGATTTTATTATACTCTCAAAAATTAGTTTTAAAAGTTGAAAATGGCTTTATGGTCCAATATTCTTCAGGGAATTCATGTACGTATTAGAGCACACAAAATATTACACCTTTTCTCTCAGGTTGTGCATTTTCAAATGGGGAGGGAGGAAACATGCTTGTTAGTCACTACCACAGCATTTTATCCAGAACTTCTGTGTTGTTTGAACTCGTGCAACTATAGAAATTTGCTTCCCAGAAACAAGTTCAGCAACTAATCTATATTCTTGATTCCCTTTGTGTATGATTCCCCTCAAATGTACAGTTTTCACTTTTATTGACCATCTAAAATTGATTACCCGACTCATTACCATCTTCCCTCTTCCCCCTCCTTTTCTGTGTTGTGACTACACCAGCTTCAAAGTAGGTCAGTGAACTCAATTCTTACACAGGTCCCTCTTTATTTGTAATTGCCCACCTCCAAAAAATATCAGAGTGCTCAGTGGACATTCATTCACTGGTCTCTTTTACTTTACACTCACCAGTCAGGCCCCACCTAAAAAGAGCTGCAGGACTATGTTCTAGGCATTGGGCAGTAGGGGCAGCATTCAGTGTGCAAAGAAAGTCTCGGTTACATAACATGTGAAAGGTTGAAATACAGGAGATATTGCTTTAAACAAAAACAAATATCAAACCACCAGAGAAAAATGAATGAAATTCTTAATGACTGGGGATTATCAGAGAATGTTAACTAATAAGAGACTAGAGCAGTGATGCATCAACAAAATAAAATTTAATAATACCAACAACTGACTTATTCATTTATTATGTGTACAGTGTTCTGCATGTATGTACACTTGCACACCAGAAGAGAGCACCAAATCTTATTATAGATGGTTGTGAGCCACCATGTGGTTGGTGAGAATTGAGCTCATGACCTCTGGAGGAGCAGCCAGTGCTCTTAACCTCTTAGTTGAAAAAAACACATAGGCATACTGACTTTGAAAAAGAACATGCCATTCTGTTGTAGAGGGAAACCCATTAATAAGATACTGTTTGATGTTGCCCCTGTGTACAATGTCATCTGCTTAGACCTGTAACCTGACAGATAGATTTAGCCAATAGCCTGTGTCTCAATTTTGAACTGACAGAACTGTGTCAATGAGGATTGTACATATGGGCATAGGACAGTCCCTTAATTCAAAATTCAACATTCACTGGATCAAGTTACCTGAACTAAACTGTACACCCACCAATCTGGTCTGTTTTCACTCGCAATCATAAATTAATAAATACACTTTGAGAAGTTACAAATTAAAAAACTCACCCTGCCACATTTCTAGATAATCCTGGTGAGCAAACATGTGTATCCAGGGATCCTAATCTCTAACAGGCCTGGTAGCATACTACTTATCTGTGGAGTGTTTTACAGACAGTCTTCCCTCAGCTACATTCTAACTGGGACCACTAGCTTCTCAGCAATAGGAAATCCTTTACATCATCATTTCTACTCTTCTATATCACAGTTTAATATTGGAATGCTGTCTGACACAGGACATGCCATTTACAACCCCCACAAAAATCCAAATGGATCTTTTAGAACTGAGAGAACCTACCTGACACCTCCAAAGGTCACCAGGAAGTAGTCCTAAAAAGGTCACCTAAGGTCACCAGACTAGTGACTCTACTATAAGGTCACCAGGAATTGGGCCATGTCATAAGATTCCCTACCTAAGGAACGGCCTGAGGATAACCACAAGGATGGGAAGGTATCTCATCTCAAAGTGGGGCATTTGTGCTGAGCAGCCTACCAACCTTGTAGTAGAACATTGAATGACACAGAAAATACCTAACATTCCTGAGGCCTAGAGATAGCTAGCTCAATGTGAGTTATGTTAGCTATCCAATCACTTTGTAAAAAGCTTGCCCTTACTGAATGTCACCCAATTCTGTAACTGTTAAACTGGAACTTCTTGGTCCTTCCTAAAACCCCATTCAAAACTCTGCCATGCAGCTGCTGAGGGCTCTTCTCTCTGATCCACTATGATGGTGATGATGGAGAGACCCAGCTTAAACCCAAATAAAACTCTTTGCTCTTGTATATGTGGTTCAGCTCCTGGTGATCTTTGGTGACCCTAAGATCTGGCCATAACATATGGGTTCTCATATTGGATCCTCAAGTCTCCCAAGCACCCCAGGCACATGTTGCTGAACAACAGCTTGTAAGTGAGCACTCTGTCTGTGTCTGTCTCTGTGTTTTTCTAGTTTCTTTTTTAGGGCCTTGGGGGAAAATGTGTAATCTGTGTAGTCAGAAAGTTTAGAGCTGATGCTTTGGACAGCTGTGGGCCAGAGGGGGTTTGGAAGACTTTCCAGACCACCCTAGAAGGGGCAAATCTGTAAAGGGAGTTAAGCACTGAGAATTCTGTGATCTCTGGACCTCAGAGAGGATGAATGTGCCCCTATCTGTAAAGGATGGTAGAGTACCCAGTTTTCTGTGATCTCTGGATCTTTGGACAAGGACAATGCAGGTAGCTGCTGCACCAGAGATTCACTGATATCATACTTTCATTTTTTCCACTGCAGGAGTGGTGGGATGTGCTGTCTGGCTCTGTGTATTTTTCTGCTGCACAAGCAATGGGATCTAGCAGTCTGTGTCTTGTTTAACTGTTTTGACTCTCACTGCCATTTTTTTTGCTATGGGACTGACTGAGGACATGGGACAGAATCCTTCTATCCCCCTAGACCTGATTCTTTCACATTTCAGGGAGGCTTAAGCCATGCTCCACAGGCTCCAGTGAGAGTGGCAAGGAGGTGCCAAAGGATGGATACAGTATCTGGAGCCCCAGGCTTGGCACCTCTGCCAATGTTCTCTGGTCTCTGGTCTAGCAGAACTTAGCTACTACTCTGGCCTTGGGTCTGGCAGAGTTTGGCCGCTGCTCTGGCCTTTGATCTGGCAGAGATTTCCTGCTGCTATGGTCTCTGGTCTGGCAGAGTTTGGCTGGTGCTTTGGCCTCTGGTCTGGTAGAAATCAGCAGATATGTTGCTGCTCCATTCTCTGGTCTGGTTGAATGAAGGTCATCATTCCAAACTCTGGTGTAGTTGGGTGGATCCTGATTTCTGGGTAGGCAACCAATAATGAAGCAGGATAGAAGGCCCATAGAGAGACAGGCCACTGTTCTGAGTTTTTGTATTTTCTTCTTCTTCTTCCATTCTCTTTGTGTGCATTGTACCCAGTACATTTTTTTCTTGTGTTGTTCTTTTATGGTTCTGTTTGCTTTTGATGGTCTCAGTGGGCTGGTGACCAAACAGCTCTGCTCCATGGTGACTTTTCCTGCCCCATAGTCATACTGCTACAAGCTGGGGCACTTCTGGTCAGCAGTAGGAGCACACATTTCCACATAGTTGGCTGAAAAGGCTCAGTTGCAGAGGGGTCTGTGTGCAGAAAATCCTGCTGGGCTGGAACTCATTGCCTCCTGCTTCCTCTCTGAGGAAAGTCGGTGACCTGAGGTTAGCTCTGGCTTGAAACAATGATTGCCAAATATGCTCTTAGCCTAAATGTATTGTGGTTATTACTATTATTATTTGGTTAGGGTCCCCTGTAGCCCAGCCTGTCCTGAAACTAAACAGCTATAAGATGACCATGAATTTCGGATCTTTCTGCTCTAACTCTTATCAACTGAGCTACATCTCTAATTCCCTAAACTTCTTTTTGAGCCATAGGTGACTTCAACTAGGAAGTGGACTGAACCCAAAAGGAGAAGTCTTGGCTCTACTGATCTCCTGGGTCTGTGCCAGTATACTGGTACTGTGCCAAGAATACCCATCTGAGCACCTTGGGACATGACTTATTAGCCTGGCTGCACTTAGAAGATTGTTGCTTGAGAACCAAGCCAATTCTTTTTTAGGCAAGGTCTCAGTCTGGCAATAAGAATAATTTTGTTAGAAAAATCTTAGAAAGCACATGTATGATTGTGGTTTGCATGGGTGGGGAACTTCTGTCAGTGTGCTCCCCAAAGTTCTAAAGGACATAAGCCGGGGTAGGAGGGAAGGATAGATGAGGAATTCACCATGTCTGGGTGTCTACCCCAACCCAGAAAAATCACCGGTGCAAGAAAAAAATATCTAGAATGTATTTTGTGTTCAAGGTCTAGAAGTGAGGTAGCAGGGGGCATTTGGGCAATGCTTTCACAGAATTGCATCCATTCAAGTGCAATGTTTGTAAATTCATACTGAGCAAGGAAGGAAGTGAAAGGGAGGGGAAGAGGGGAAGGGGGAAGGGAAGGATCATCTTCAAACTCTCCCTGGCAAGAAAACAGAAAGGAAAAAAAAATCTGCTTAATGATGTTCTAACTTTTGTCTGTGTGCCCAAGAATTCTTAAGTTGTGTTTATGTGTGCATCCTTTTATCTTATTTACACACACACACACACACACACACACACACATATACTCTAAAAGCTTGCTGAATAATGGTGTTTCAAAGTCTTCCTCACATTTCAACTGAATTATTTTTGGGCCCTAAATCTAAACCTCATTCTTATCAATATTTAGGGGTTTTGATTGTTTTGAATGTGTGGTTTTATTTTCTGAGTTAACAGTGTGTGCACAGTCCCTTACACCAGGGTAATCATGTTTGGATCTATAGAAAAGTAATGAAAACCAACAAACAGTACTAATAATGTTAGTGACTAAAATGAAAGTTACTGAGTGCATTGTACAATGATCTCAGATGATCTTTTCAGACAGGACATTTTATGATGATTTTTTTTTCATGAGACACAAAATGCTTGTTAAGCTTAAAGCATGTTTACAACATTTTGTTGACAACAAGGTTCAAGATGCATCCTGAAGTCATAACATCAAATGATGTACAAAGAGGACATAGTCAGCTTTCAAGATATGGTCTCCTAGGGATAAGTATGGTAGGATTCAAAGCCTAGGACATTTTCTGAGGATATGACCTCTCACAAAACCTAATGAAAATATAGATTTTTCCCCGAAAATGAACATGTACATAAAACTAACTACATATAAAGCACTTACAGAGTGAATGTCAGGAGAGTGACCAGGTTAAAAACTAACCAAATAAATGGCACTGTTGCTGTATCTGCAATTTCTATCTTGTTTGGAAGGCAGAGACAGGAAGACTGTTAACCCCTGTATTTAAGGCAGGGCGTCTGCATAAAGAAAAGCAATGCTTTGCTTCTCCTGTTCCTTTTTTTTCTCCTCCCCTTCCTCCTCCTTCCTTACCTCCTATATGTGAAGCAAATGTTCTACCTCTGAGCTGTATTCCTGGCTTTTGTACAAAACAGACAGATACAGATAGTCTTTGGATATAATAAAGCCAGATGCTAAACCTCACTAAAGCTTAAAGGAAGTAACTTTTTATTGGATAAATGAAAGTAACACAGATAAGACAAAAAAGGCAACAGGCATAGAGGAGGCTATTCTAGTAACAGCAGTAACAGAACAAGATAAAATTACTTCAGGAGAAGTTTATTACAGATAGCACAATGGCTGGCATTAACAAATAAAATGCTACATGCTCCCATCCTCTAGGTGAGAATTCTGTATTATTATCAGATTATGAAGATTTTTTAAGGGCATTTACTGTTTAAAATGTTATTTGTCCTTCCCCAGATAGTTACTGTTTGTGAATTAGGTACCCAATACTTTGCTAAGTCCTGAACACACAAAAATGATTCATGCAAATACCATTCTTTTTCTATAAGCTTACAGTCTTGTGGGGTAATCCACCATAAACAAACCTATAGACCATGTATAGAAATGCGTATATCACTATAAATTACAATATGTAACCTAAAGAAAAGCAAGAGGTACTTAACACCCCAAAAGGGATAAAGAATATGCATATTCAAAGGCCTACCTAGAGGTGAGAACATTTTAATTCAGTAGAGGAAATGAAACAAGATGAATTTGTTTGGAATATACAAGGCAAGAAGAAAATAATAATAATAATAATAATAATAATAATAATAATAATAATAAAAAAGAGGAAGCCATATGGGCTGAAAAGATGGCTTAGTGATGGAAAACACTTTCTGTGGGGCTGGAGAGATCGCTCAGAGGTTAAGAGCACTGCTGTTCTTCCAGAGGCCATGAGTTCAATTGCCAACAACCACATGGTGGCCCATAACCATCTATACTCAAATCTGGTGCCCTCTTCTGGTGTGTAGGTATACATGCAAACAGAATATTGTGTTTGTAATAAATAAATCTTAAAAAATAAAATATTCTCTCTCTCTCTCTCTCTCTCTCTAGAATATCCATGGTGGTTGACAATTTTCTGTAGCTCCTGTTTCAGGGAATTTGATGCCATATGACCTCCTGAAATATAAGGCACTCATGTGGTACATTTATATACATTCAAGTAAAATACTCTTATCATTCATTTACTCAAAAGATAAAAATACCTCCCTCAAAAAAAAGAAAAGAAAAAAAACAAGGTCAGAGGGTGTGGTGGACACACCAGATCTCTGTGAGTTCGAGGCCATCCTGGTCTACAGAGCCAAAGCTACATAGGGAAAGCCTGTCTTGGGTTTTGTTGACTATGTTATTACTCACATAATTGTCAAGGAAGTTGGTACATTTAAGCGTTGCATTGTTTCAATATCTCTTTAGTCTCTTTCAATATGGAATAGTTCCATCATATTTTTCAAGATACTGCCACTTTTGATGACTGTGGGTCAATTTCATTTTGTCTTCATTAATTTATTTATTCATTTTACATCCCACTCACAACCCTACTCCCTTGTCGCCTCCAAGTCCCGCCCTCATCCTACTCACCCATTTTCCCCAGATAGCCCCCAACCAACCCACCCTGGCACATCAAGCTACATCAGTATTAAGTACCTCCTCTTTCACTGAGGCAAGACAAGGCAGCCCTGCTAGGAAAATGGGATCCAGAGGGAGGCAACAATGATAGGAGCCCAAGTCAGAGACAGCCCCTGTTCTAGTTGTTAGGGGACCCACTTGAGGACAAACAGCCCATCAATTTCATATGTGGAGGGGTCCTAGGACTAGTCCAAACATGTTCTTTTGTTGGTGGTTCAGTCTCTATGAGGCCCCATGGTCCCAGGTGAGCTGGCTATGTAAGTCTTGTCGTGTACTATCTCCCTCCCAGCTCCCTAAATCTATACTCTAACTCCTCCACAAGACTCTCCAAATAATGTCTAATGTTTGTTTGGCTGTGGGTCTCTACAACTGTTTTCATTATCTATTGGAAGAAGCCTCTCAGATGATAGTTATGATAGTCCCTGTCTACAAGCATATCAGAGTATTATTAATAGTGTTAGAAGTTGAGTCTTTCTCATGGGTTGGGTCTCAAGTTGTGTCAGTCATTGGTTGGCCATTTCCTGAATCTCTGTTCCATCTTTTAAACCTGTATATCTTGTAGTGGTCAAATTTGAGTGAGAGTTTTCTGAGTTAGTTGGTGTCCTTCTCCCTCCTCTGGCTACAGGATGTGTCTACATCAGTTTCAATATCCCTGCTGCTAGAAGTCTCAGCCAGGGTCACCCTCTGATCTTCCCAGGCACCTCCAAAATTCCAGGTCTTCATCTTGTTTCAGAGATGCCTCAACACCAATTTCCCTTCTCTCCTAGCCCTCTCACCCCCATTCCCACTTCCCGCACCTGATCCCTCTCCTGTTCCTTTCTTCACCCCCCGTCACCCACCCACTTCCTCTCTTGATCCACTTCCCATGTTTCTCCCTTTTTTAGTGGGATTCAATAATCCTCTCTTCAACGCTCCATGTTACTTAGTTTATTTAAGTCTGTGGGTTGTACCATGGTTATCCTGTACTATATGGCTAATATCCCAGGTTAGTTATTTTTATAGACTCTCTCTTTATGTTCTCATGGATCAATACATAAACTGGGACAAGGGTATCACAAAAGTATAACACACTGTGTCCTATCAGGTGGTACATATTTTCACTTTGATTACTTGTAATCAGTGTTTTCCAGGATTTTCTACTACACAGTTAATACCCTGCACCCCCATGAAAACCTTGACACTCTGTGTATTGGTCTTAATCAGAATGTTAATGCATTTGCCATACACTTACATCAAAATGGATTCATGATTAATGTGCCTTCTGTAGTAAACTGGACTGTTACTGTTTGTTTTAGTCTGCTGGGGCTAAGTGACAAATGATTTACAAACAAAGGCTTTACTTTTCACAGTCGTGAACTCTGGAAAGTCTAAATTTAAATTATGAGGTCTAATTGGGGGCATGCTTGTCTACAGTCCTGTTCTCACTTCAACCTGTGTTCTAAAGGACCACTGATTTTATAGGATCTCTTCAATAAGGTTATGAAACTATTTATAAGGGCTTCACCTCCCAGACCTGAGTACCTCCCAAAGATCTCATAGAGTTTGTTACTTTGGGTCTCAGGACTTCAACATAGGAATTTTTGGATGACACAGATATGCAGATCATTTTGATGTTTAAATTGTTTTGTCATTTGACCAATGAGAGCTTATAAATCTGGCCTCTGTGTCTTTTTTTTCTTTCCATTTTTAATCTTAATTTTTATTAATTACACTTTATTCACTTTGAATCCCTCCGTGCTGCCTTCCTCTTCCTCTCTCAATCCCATCCTCCTTCCCCCTTCTCCACACATGTGCCTCCCCAAATCCACTCATAGGGGAGGTCCTCCTCTCCCTCCCTATGATCATTGTCTATCAGGGCTCATCACAAACAGCTTCACTGTCTTTCTCTGTGGCCTGGTAATGTTGCTTCCCCCTCAGGGGTAGGTGATCAAAGAGCAGGCCAATCAGTTCATGTGAGAGACAGTCCCTATTCCCATTATAATGGAACCCACTTGGACACTGAACTGCCATGGGCAACATCTGTGCACAGTTCTAGTTTATCTCCATCAGTGGTCCTTGGTTGGAGTATCAATCTCAGAAATGACCCCTGTGCCCGGATTTTTTTGTTTCTTTTGCTCTCCCTCTGGAGCACATGTCCTCTCCAAGTTTTATTATTTCCTACTTCTTTCATTAAGTTCTTTGCACTCTGCCCAAAATTTGGATACAAGTCTCAGCATCTTCTCTGATACTCTGCAGGATAGAGCCTTTCAGATTCCCTCCATGGTAAGCTCCTGTCCTGTTCTCTCTTTTCTCCCTCTTCTGATGTCCATCCTCTTTGCCTTTCTGAATGAGGATTCAGCACCTTAGCCAGAGTCCTCCTCGTTCATAAATTTTTTGTCTAGATTTTAGTATGTTTATCCTATATTTTATGTCTAATATCGACTTATGAGTAGTATATACCCTGTGTGTCTTTCTGCCTTTGGGATTCCTCACTCAGGATGATCTTTTCCAGTTCCCACCATTTGCCTGCAATTTTCATGATTTCCTTATTTTTTATTGCTGAGTAATATTCCATTAAGTAGATGTACCACAATTTCTTTGCCCATTCCTCAGTTGAGGGACATCTGGGTTGTTTCCAACTTCTGAATATTACAAATAAAGGTGCTACAAACAAGGTTGAGCAAATGTCCTTGTTGTATACTTGAGCATCTTTTGGATATATGCTTAGGAGTGGTATAGCTGAATCTTGAGGAAGCACTATTCCTAATTGTCTGAGAAAGTGCCAAATTGATTTCCAATGTGATGTACAAGTTTACATTCCCACCAGGAGTGGAGCAGGGTTCCTCTCTCTCAACATCCTCTTCAGCATGTATTGTCACTTGAGCTTTAGATCTTAGCTCTTCTGATGGGTGTAAGGTGAAATCTCAGGGTTGTTTTGATTTGAATTTCCCTGATGACTAAGGGCATTGAACATATAAGTGTTTCTCTGCCATTCCTCTATTGAGAATTCTGTTTAGCTCTGTACCCCATTTTTTAAAAAATTGGATTACTTGATTTATTGCTGTTTAACTTCTTGAGTTCTCTATATATTCTGGATATTAGCCCTCTGTCAGATATAGGGTTAGTGAACATCCTTTCCCAATCTGTAGACAGTATCCTTTGCTTTACAGAAGCTTTTCAGTTTCATGAGGTCCCATTTATTGATTGGTGCTCTTAGAGCCTGTGCTGTTGGTGTTTTGTTACACCAGCCAAGACACCAAACCTGAGAAAGATATTTTCCTGACACAAGCAAGAAGAGCGTAAGAGTCCTTTGCAAACCAATGGTTTTCTTCAACAAAGCAAGCACCGGGATTTAACTTAGGGCATATGGATATGTTCAAATGTGGGTTCCCTACTCAAGAGTCATGCTAAACTAAGTCCTATTCTGAATGTGATCATAACGTAAAATCAGAGATAAAAAGGCACTCTTGGCTCAAGTCATGTGGAAATATATGTAAAATTTTTAAAATGGACAGAAATGCCCCTGAGAAATTTAATTGTGACCACAAGTTCTTAACTGAAAATGAAGTAAATGAGGCCATGAAACTATATTGCTCAGGAGGCAATGCCATCTGGTAATCATAATGTCTGATCTATGAGATGTTTCAATGCTACAGTTCTCACACAAAGGACAGAGAACACAAATTCAGAAAACTTCTAACATCCCTGTGTACACTATCCCTCAGGAAAAAATCTATAACTTGAAATATAGTCTACATTTTGAAATCATTTTGATACATGATATTTCTACATAGCCATGGCTGTTTTAGAACTATCCGTGAAGTTGGGCAAGGTGGCAGACACCTGTAATCCCAGCACTCAAGGAGGAAGAGGCAAACAGATTTAAATGATTTTGACGATGGCTGGGTCTACAAAGTGAGTCCAGAACAGCCAAAGTTACACAAGAAAATTGTGTCTCAAAAACAAACAAACAGAGAACACACTCTGTGGAACAATCGGGCCTCAGTCTCAGAGAGATCAGCCTGCCACTGAATCCTAGGTTTAGGATGACAGGGATGCACTTCTGTGCCAAGCTATGATTTTTAAGTGCTCTATCCTTGAATCAAGGAATTAAAGTATAAAATAAGGTGTACAAAGGAAACATTTTCCTTTTAATAAGCAGCAAGAAGTCTTCAAATTCTACAAATAATTTCTGTCTTCTATAAGTGGCTGCATTTTTTGTTAATTTCATCATTTATAACTGGATATAAGACATAATATAGGATAATCATACTAAAATCTGTACATCTAAAGAAGCTAATCAAGAAAGAGGACTCTGGATTAGATGCTAAATCTTCAGTCAGAAAGGCAAACAAGGATGGACATCAGAAGAGGGAGAAAATAGGGAACTAGACAGGATCCTACCAGAGAGGGCCTCTGAAAGACTATCCAGCAGGGTATCAAAACAGATGCTGAGACTCATAAACAACCTTTGGGCAGAGTGCAGGTAATCTTATGAAAGAAGGGGAAGATAGAAAGACCTGGAGTGGACAGGAGCTCCACAAGGAGAGCAATAAAACCAAAAATATGGCCACAGAAAATTTTGGAGACTCATACTCCAAACAAAGACCACAAATGGAGATAATGTAGTACCCCTGACAGATTTAGCACATTGCAGCTCAGTGTCCAAGAGGGTTCCCTAGTAATGGGAACAAGGACTGTCTCTGACATGAATTGAGGTCCTGGCTCTTTGATCACCTCTGCCTGCAGAGGGAACAGCCTTACCAGTCCCTTACAGAGGAAGACAATGAAGACAGTCTCTGTGAAACCTGATAGATTAGGTTCACATGGAAGGAGAGAAGTACCTGCCCTATCAGTGGAGTGGGGGAGGGGCATAGGAGAAGAGGAGGGAAAGAGTGTAGGATTGGGAGGGGATGAGGAGGGGTCTATAGCACGGATACAAAGTGAATAAACTGTAATCAATAAAAATAAAATTAAAAAAAAATTAAATGCTGGAGTATGTTTCTGTGTACACACATATGTTATGGAGTACACATGCTAGTGAGAGTACAACTTATTGCTATTTAACATCTACATCCCATATGTAAATTCTTGACATGGAACACAAAGAGTCTTTTGGCCAGTGACCACATTGGCCCTTATTTAGGCTGAAAAATTATTTAAGTATCTGCTGGTGTGTGAGTTTGTATATTCAGCAGCCCGAGTATAGAAACATTAAAAAAATCTGTAGCAGTGATATGGACTACTCAGGGATTGAGCTCAAATCATCAGGCTTAGCACTAACTAAATTTACCTACTGAGACAATTCTCTGACATTCACTTGCAGTTTTGAGAAAGTCTTATGAACAAGTCTTTACTCCTAAGAACCAACACATTCCAAAACAAGGCAGGAGTGTATAATTTTCATTTGCAAGTAGCATTTGTTATTCAAATCATTTTATATTCTTCCACCCTCAGATGACAATATATTCATAACCTGAATAAAATACAATATTATACTGATGTAATGTTTCAACTAAGTTTTATGCATCTCAATGAGCTCAGTGGGAAGAGTTTGTGTTATGCAAAACTGACAACATAAACTTGAAGATCATATAAGCATAAAATAAACCCCACAAAGTGTCACACAGTCTTCATATATATGTCATAGCCTAAGAATGAATAGTCCACTAAACTCACAAAATGTGTTGAAATAAATCTTATTGTTGTTACATTAACTAGCACCTCTAGATAAATCTTTAAGAAGGCTAGATAAGTCTCTAAGAAAGCTAGATAAATTTCTAGGAAGATGATGTGCCATATAGTAAATATGGGAACATGTAGAAGCATGGAACTTCAAACAATATATACATACAGATACACACACATACTATTAAGCATTAATTAATTATTGATATACAAGCAAGGATTAAAAACAAACATCTTAAATGAATTTGTGAAAACATAAAAAAATACCACACATTCTCAGAGACCCTTCGTTGAAAACTATGATCACACACTGTCCTGATATAAATAAGCAATGGACCACATAGATAATGGGGATCCCATTCTATACATTACACAGAAAAATACCTATTACCAAGTTGAAATGCATTAAAACATGAATAACCACCACAGAAGGAATATCAGAACAACCGAATAAACCTCTGTGAATGGATTTGCTACCCATACAGCAAATTCAATCCCTACTCCAATGTTCAAAATTCAGACCACAACCACAGTTGGTGATCTCCTCCATTACATTTAAGTGAACATAGTAAATAATTACTTCCTCCAAGGCTATGATAAAAAACAGATTCAAAATAGTTTCTTTTCTTGAAAATGAATACATTTATTATGTCCAAAGTAATCAACTATTTTTTATAAATAGGATTACTCTCTTCTATGAATTCTTTTCTACTTCCTGACATGTACATGATATATAAAGATTTAAGATATTTACATTATTAGAAACATGGCTTTTGCAATTAAGACAAGATCATTCCCAGGATCTAGCTCGGGTTTTTGACAACTTTCTATAATTACTGGTACGGGAAGATCAGTTGGTTTGGTCTTTATGGAAACTAGAATGGACTGGCACATAAACACACAAAGACAAACCGTTATCACAAAATGGAAATTAAAACAAATACTTAAACAAGCATATGTCTACTCATGAATGTTTTATTTGTATAAACATTCATTTCTGACCTCAGGTGTTGAGGCAACTACAGGCTTATCTACAAATGTTTTCTTCATCATGAATTCCTTCATGTAACAGAAATCAAACATGTAGGTTTGAAGTCAGAGAAATGAATCTTTCTCAGTTGGTGGTATCATTTGGAAAATTTTAAGAAATGTATCCCTGTAGGAGAAAGAATGTTATTTGGGGTGATCTTGATAGTTTTCAGCTGCATATCTTCTGTAGTTCCCACTCTCTGCTTCATGCTGCAGGTGGAGGTTGTGAGCTCCAAGCTTCCTACTTTGCTGCCATGTATGACACTTGTGTTGCCCAATTTATAGTGACCCCATATCCTCTCGGATCATAAGGCAAAGTAAACACATTTGGAAGTTGCCTTAGACATTGAGTTTGTTCACAGAAAATGCACTAATATGCACATATAAATTTTACAACTGGATGATTTATTTGATGTACTCGAAGTGAATTGTGAAATAAAAAAAAATAATTATCTCATTGTTTCAATTCATATGCCTTTGGTCCATATGAGATTTCAATTGGAAACAAAATAAGGATGGATGTCACAAACACATGCATACATGTTGACACTTGTTAGAATTTTCCTCCAAAATAACCTAGTGTAATTGCATGCAAGTTGGTGGGTCAAAGACCTTAACAAACCTTTTATTTTAATAGATGTTCTATAGAATGGGTTCTTTTAGGTTCTCAAAGACTACTGTGATATGCAAAGGCTTTAAGATGTAGCCCACACAGTAAAGCTTATACAATGGTAGCATGAAGCAGGAAACCTTACCATACTGACTACATTCATGTGGTTTCTCTGCAGCATGATTTTTTCTCTTGATTTCAAAGAAAACCCCATGAAAAGGATTTACCACATTGCTTATTCAGAGGGTTTCTGCAGTGTGTGTTCTTTTATGTATTTGCAGATAACTGTATTAAGAAAAGGCTTTATCACATTGAAGGCATGTGTAAGGCTTCTCTCTACTATCTGACCATTTGTATACTTGAAGATGACTTTGATATGGAAAACATGTAAAAGCAAATTATATGTGGGAACATGCAAAAGCAATTTGTCCTAAGTATTTCCTTTTAGTTACCAGCCTTCATTGATTTAAGTTCATAGTCCCTAGGAAAGCTGTAGACTTCTCAATAGTTGACCGGCTTTAATTACTTAACTTTTGTTGCCCAAAACATGACTGTTCCATACCATGATTTCTGGTCCCATAACATATTGACTGACCGAAACCACAGATTTTCTTTCCTAAAACATAATACCTTTTCCTAACCACAAAAGAACAAATGGATATGATTGTTTTGACTGTAAAACCTACATTTTGCATCAGGAGTCTTCCTCAATGATATAAACAAATCCCATATCCCTAAACCATGACTGATGGAAATAATTCAGTTGTAAAATGCTAAAGATGTTTATGATTTTATAGCTCAGAACCTCTGGAACTTTCTGGCTCATTGGTTGGGTAGGCATCACAGTTCAACATTATGTGTCCTTCATCAAACTGGATGACAATATTTTTTTATCTGTATTGATCTGTTTGAGTTATATTGGGTTCAGTGGACAGAACACAAAAGCCTTACCATATTGATTATATTCTCAGATTTTCTCTCCATTTTGAAACTTTTATGATGATGTAGAATACAGATATGTGCAAAGCTCTCCCATTTTAACACATTCATAAATTTTCTCTCTGTATGAATTCTTTTCTGATGACAAAGATTATACAAATGTGGAGTAGCTTCACCATGTAAATACACTCATAGTCTTTTGTTCCAATATGAATTCTTTCATGACGTTGAAGATGATTGTGAAGAGCAAATTTTTATTAGGAGATTACTGTTACGTGAAAAGGCGTTACCATATAGATTACATTATTAAGGTTTCTCTCAAGGGTGAGGTCTTTTGTGTATTAGATGACTGTTACATACAAAGGCTTGCACACATTGATTACATCCATAAGAGTTCTCTCCAGTGTGAGTTATTTATTGTATTAGGAGACTACTGTAACATGCAATGGCTTTACCACCTTAGCTACATTCATAAGGTTTCTCTCTAGTATGCGTTTTTTATGTCATAGATTACTATTATGTAAAAATGCTTTATCACATTGGTTACATTCATAAAGTTTCTATCCAGTGTGCTTCTTCTATGGACATGAAGATTATTATGTCATGCAAACTTTTTCACACATTGGTTATATTCATAGGGTTTCACTCCAATAAGTCTTCTTCTTCAAGATAAGTCTTACATGAAAAGACTTCATGACATTAGCTATATTCATAAGGATTTTCTGCAACATAGATTTTTATGTCTTTGGAGAACACTGTTATCTGCAAAGGCTTTACCACACTGGTTACATTCAATAGGTTTCTCTCCAGTGTGAATTCTTTTATGTACTAGGAGTTGACTGTTCTTTGCAAAAGCTTTCCCACATTGGTTACATTCATAAGGTTTCTCTCCAATGTGAGTTCTTTTATGTCTTAGAAGATCACTGTTAGATGCAAAGGCTTTACCACATTGGTTACATTCATAAGGTTTCTCTCCAGTGTGAGTTTTTATGAACAAGGAGATTATTGTTGCATGCAAATGCTTTACCACATTGGTTACATTCATAAGGTTTCTCTCCAGTGTGAGTTCTTTTATGTTTTTGGAGACTAATGTTACATGCAAAGGCTTTACCACATTGGTTACATTCATAAGGATTCTCTCCAGTGTGAGTTCTTTTATGTATTAGGAGATGACTGCTCTGTGCGAAGGCTTTACCACATTGGTTACATTCATAAGGTTTCTCTCCAGTGTGAGTTCTTTTATGTACTAGATGACTGTTACATGCAAAGGCTTTACCACCTTAGCTACATTCATAAGGTTTTTCTCCAGTGTGAGTTCCTTTATGTCTTAGGAGATCACTGTTAGATTCATAGGCTTTACCACATCGGTTACATTCATGAGGTTTCTCTCCTATATGTATCCTTTTATGTCTTAGGATATGACTTTTATTTGCAAAGGCATTACTATATAGGCTACATTCATAGTGATCCACACCAGTATGCATACTTTTACATGCGTGGGGAGTACTGTGATGTGCAAATAATTCATATTGAGTATCTTCAAGGAGTTTGTCGGCACAATGATTGTTTTCATACCTGCAAAGATAATTGGCACATATGACACCTTTTCCACAGTCATTAAACTAATGGATGTTTTTGCCACATGACTTAATTTTGCAATTTGAATTAAAGGTAAAGAAGAATTACATTTTGAGTTTTCATCATTATTTTTATATTCACGGTGTTCTCCTTCTCTACGGGTTTTTTTGCATATTTGAAAATACCTGTGATGGTAAAAATATTTGTTACCTGGCTCACATTTATTATATACTTTCTTCTATAAGATGTTTTACCACATATTTGTAGAAAACTGCAATACCTCAGTGCTTTAACACAATGACTGGATTAATAACTTTCCCCATACTGTGTGCCATATTAAATATGTAAAGATAACTGTGAGAAAAATAATAATTTGTATATTCCTAAAACTTATTTTTTTGCAGTGTGATTTTGTAAGAATTCATAATGAAGGTGAATAACCAGTTAATTGATGTTGGTGTATATTGTGTGAAAGTGTGCCAGTATATGTGAATACTACTGACGAAATCATAGTATTGTTAGTTGTATGGCCGATCACCTGTCCTATATTTTGAAACATTTGTGCTTCCTTAATTATCTATTGGAAATAAGAAAGAGCTAATAAGTGATAGCAGGGCACAAAATGGAGGACAGAACTTCTGAGTGAGAGAGGGTTGCTGGAAAGAAGAAAGCAAATGACAGGCCACTCACCAGCATGACACTGAGGTTAAAAGATGGATACAAACATGAACAAAGAGGTAGAACTGGCCATGCTTTTAGACACTGTGCTAGGTTTGTGTTAGGGAAAAAAAGGTTCAGAATCTGCCCAGGTAAATTGCCTAAGCTTTAAAATATTAAAAAGCCTCTGTGTCATTATTTGTAATACTGGCAGTTCTAAATAGCCCATATAAAGCATAATAGATATCAATTTTTAAACATCTACTCAAAATGGGGACTACTATACCTTTTAGTTGTTCTGGGTGGTACATTGTTTCTTTTATTATACATATATTAAAATGACTTGAACTCATTGTGATACATCATGATATAACTATTAAAATAATAATAATAAATGACATGATTTCATGATGCATTCACACATTTGATTTTTGTTCATCACAGACATGTGCTATAGGGATTATGGGTTTTCCACAACATTCTTGACTCCAAAAAACTGCCCTTCTCACAAAACTTAGGCATATTACTACAAGTATGTAAGTAACCCCATTTTACTATGGACGAGTTGATTAGTATAATGTTTTGGATATACTTTCATCACGTATTTATTGTGAATACATTTGGTAATATCTGAGTTGTAGGAGACTAAACAAATTGCAGTTTTACCTCATAGTGCTAATGAGTAAACAATTTAAACATTGATCTTGCGTAAGTATGTTTTCCTTGCATTCTTTCTTAGAGGAGTGCCTTGCAAACACACATCAAATACCTAACATGGAGGTACATGGTTTAATAACAAGTTAGTCATCATCAATAAATACACTTAAAATAGTTCATTTACACCGTACCTTCTCTTTCAAACTTCCAGAATGTATTAAAATTTTCTCAGAACAATATTCATATCAGGTTACAATGAAAATTACCTTGCATGTCTTCTAGAACTTTGACAATGCTCTTCTATATTATGACTTTCCCAATTGTAGCCTAAAATACAGTAACAGAAAATGTATGATTTATTATTGGAAATAATACAAAGTTTAAGTCGTGATCTATGGTCAGTCAAAGAACCATTCATCTCATTCTTCCTCATCCTCAATAGAAATTACAGAAGCACATCAATAATGAATGAAGTGTTTCCCCATATTTTAAGAAGTAAAGAAAATTCACTGTCCTACCTATAGCAGTGAGGCTCCTGTAGGTCTCTAGCATCACATCTTTGTAGAGATTCCTCTGGGAAGGATCCAGCAAAGCCCACTCTTCTCGAGCGAAGTTCACATGCACATCATTGTAGGTCAATATACTCTAAAATATCCACACGTGTACAACAGAAAGCATGATACTTAGAATCCTGGCAATGTATCCTTCATTTACAGTATTTTCAAAGTATTCTGGTGTTTCTTCTACTTATTTTGTGACACACAAGTTTTAGTGAAATAACTAACTCTTTATAGGAGGAAACTGAATAGTGAAGTTCACCTCTATTTTTTCATCATTTAACTAGGCTACAGACTTGCAAGAGAAACGTCAATTAACAGATAAAGATGGAGAGAGAGAGAGTTAACAGAAAAACAGTACTGAGCCCACATGAGAGAAATAGTATAAACGATTCCTGACTCTTATAAGAATGGGCGGGCTGGGTGTATTTTCTGATGACTTTAATTCCAAAATCACTCAGGAAACAGAGGCTGGTGTATCTCATAGCGCTGGATGGTAGACTGCCTTATGCAATAAGTTCCAGGACACTCATGGGTACATAATGAGATCCTGAATAATATGTAAAAATTAATCTAACAAATAAGAAAAAAACTTTCTCAAGTTTCTACAAAGATTTATACATCCACTCCAGTTCTGCATAAATAACTCGAAACCTGAAGTGCCTCATTTTAAACTGTAATATTAATATTTTTTAAAAATGAAATGTATGTTTGAATAATTACAAAAGTAGAGAGAAAATATTAGCAATTTAAATGTTGATCATAAATAGGCAATATGGGGGATGGAGGTATGACTCAGTGGTTAAGAACACTGTCTGTTCTTCCAGAAGACCTGGGTTAAATTCTCAGCACCCACATGACAGCTAATAGCTGTCTGTAACACAAATATATTCTATAAAATACAAAACAAATCTAAGCACACATCAAAGATATACATGATGAACAAATTGGCTTAATCTCAGGGATACAGGGATGGTTCAACATATGAAAACCCACCATATAATCAAACTGAAAGACCAAGATCGCATGATCAACTCATTAGATGAGAAAAAGCCTATGACAAAATCTAACACACCTTCATGTTAAAAGACTTGGAGAAATCAGTCATATAAGGAATCAGGCACATACTTAACATAATAAAGGCAGTAAAAAGCAAGGTGAGGGCTAACATCAAATTATTTAGAGAGAAAGTTAAAGAAATTCCACTCATATGAGGTACAGGACAAGGATGCCTCCCCAATCCATATCTCTTCAATATATTCCTTATGTCCTATTAAAGCAATAAGACCACTGAAGGTTATTACGGATATACAGATTGGAAAGGAAAAATTCAAAGTATCATTATTCACAGATGATTGACTAGTATACCTAGGTGACCCAAGAAATTCTACCAGAAAATTCCTACAGTTGATAAACACAAAGTGGTTGGGAACACTTTGTTTGGTCAGGGCAGCCCTCAACACAACAGTGTTTTCTCTGTTCAACTGTTTTCATCAGATGTCTTGCCTGTGTGACCGAACTATGCTTTTCTCAAGAAGAAAACTGCAACTTTATGGCACATCAGGCTTTAATGTTGGCTCTGATTCTGTAATGGCCCACTAAGCAGCTTGTTAGATGTCTCTTCTTTGACATGGAGATGGGCCAATGGTTGGTATGAATCAGGGGCTTTCTCGGTTATGGCTGGAGACAAATTTGTTGACTATCCTCTTGAGCAAACAGGTTTCCTAGCATCCCAATCTCTAACAGGCTGGGTTGGGATGCTACTTATAAATGGATTGTTTTAATACAGCCCTTAGATAAATTCTACTTGGTGTGATGTCTTGTCACCTAAGCACTGAAAATCTTGTACATCAATGGTTCTATGCATTTACATCACAGCTGAAATGCTACTCAATACATGTTATTTACAACTTCCACAAAACATGCATACACATAGTGTGTAAGAGGTGGCCTCCAGAGCCCAACCTTCCCCAAGCAGCCCTTCCAGTTTACTAGCAAGATAAATCTAACTTTACAGTCCCAAGGTTGCCGCGCTGTTTTCCACTGAACACATTGAAACATTACCCTAATTATCAGTTAACTGGTTAAACTTGCTGTTACTTTAACCTAGGTGCCTTAAATTGTAAATATATATATATATATATACAATTATACATATATATAAATACACACACACACACACACACACACCTATATATATATAAACACACTTCTTAGTTGCCTTATCACCTTGAGCTCTGGAACAAATGTCAAGTGATATAAATTAGAGGCCTTAGGTTCCAGGCCAAATGTCTTAGAAAACATTTAAAAGTCTTGAGCCCAGGTGTACTGGATCAGCAAAGCCTCCAACATAAACTCCCTTGCTTAACCCACATTTGATTGGATGACCCCGACTCTGTGCAATGGGCCCTCACCTTGTGGATTTAACCCTTTAAATATACAATAAAGCATACCCTGGGGCACCGTTCAGATCTGAACTGGCCTCTTTCCTGAGCTCAGAAAATAAAGCATTCAGTTTAACCTCCTGTTCCAGAAGTGAGTTCTCTCTGTTCCCAACCAGAAGTCAATATACTGGAGCTATTCAGATGCCCTGCTATGTTCAGTGCTAGGAAATGGGGCCTCTCTGGTGGCTGTTTCTGGCTGCTGGTTCCCGCTCAGCCTCAGGAAGGACCCTAAACAGCTTTTCTTGCTGTTCAGTCTCCTGCTCCACCAGGCTGGGGGCCGGGGCCACACACTCACCATGTTGCAACTTTGGAACTTGGCTGAAATCCCCTCACAGTACACAGCAGCAGTGCTTATACCAGAGCAGGCCAACCATTCAACCAACCATTCTCAGCTAAAGAGCAAAGATGCAGCAAGGCACCAGGAAGAACCTGCCTCTCCCTCTGACTGCAGGAATGAAAGCATCTGATTGGCCAATGAGTCTTGAGTGACATGAGCACCTCCCTTAGGATTACAGTGTACTGAAGGGACAAGGCTTAGTGATTCCCGGTCCAGGCTTCTCTTTTAGGACCAAACCTTCAGATCTACACATATTTGCATTTCATCATCATTTGTGCCTGTCCTCCCCTAGCCTACCCTGTGTCTTTCAGCACTCAGGATACAATTACCCTCTTCCTCCTTGAATCAACTTGGATAGCTGCACAACCATTATTCAACCTGCAGTAGAGTGAACACTCTGCCCAACAGGTGGAAGGGTGCCAAGAATTTTAAGAATTAAAGAGAGATTTAAGAAAATGCAAGGAGTTTTTTTGTTCTGTGACTTCACACTGGGATCAGGTTAACTGCTGCCACTTTTCTCCTGGAAGATAAGAGAAAACCCAGGAGAAAAAAGGCAGGAAAAACATGGCACTTTGGAGTACTATCAGGTAAAACTTCTTCCTCAATAGGAAGATGAAGAAAACAGAAACCTGCACTAGTGAAGGCTCTCTGCATGAAATGAACTGACAGAATAAATTTCTCTGTGTATGTATACAGCTAATACATATATATGTATGTATACACACACACACACACACACACGAGTTGGTATTTTGAGACAGGGCTTCTTCTTTTAGCCCTGGACTAGACTAGCCCTATCTTGGACTAGATCTGTAGGCCAGGCTGACATTGAACTCGCTGAGACTGGCCTGCTTATTCCTGCCAGAGGGCTGGTATTCAAGCCCTGTGCCACTACATCCATCTCAGATTTTCTGTTCTAATTTTATTTATTTTTATTTTTTTATTTTTTTAAGGCCGGGTTTCATCATGTAGGCCTGTCTCTGCTGGACTCTCTTTGTCAACCAGGCCAACACTGAACTCACAGAGAACAGCCTGTGTCTGCCTTTCAGGTGCCTGGATTAAAGGCTTGCACAAGCATGGCTGGCAAGACCTTAGACTTTTAAGGATTTGTTTAAGGTGGGGTTTCTTAACTATTTTTTTTTTAATTTGAGTGGGTGGATGAGTGGACCTCTGATTATTATTATCTGTATGTGTCTGTGTGTGCATTAAATCAGACATTGTTGCCATCCTCACAAACCTTCTTAGATCAGAGCTTTTACTCTTATGCTTAAGAAATTTTATTTTATTTTTTTAGAAAAACATCTCCCCAGGCAGTGAGTCCTGTGCTGAGCATCACTTGCACTTTGGGTCTGATCCTCTGAGGGCAAGTTAGTATCACCTGGAGAGGACAGGACCTCCACAAGGACCAAATATATCTGGGCACAGGGATCTTTTATGAGACTGTATCTCCAATCAAGGACCATGTATGGATATAACCTAGAACCCCTGCTTGGATGGAACCCATGGTAGCTTAGTAACCAAGTGTGTTCTCTAGTAATGGGAACAGGGACTGTTTATGACATGAACTCAATGGTTGTCTCTTTGATCTACCCCCCACCCCAGGGAGGAGCAGCCTTCCTAGACCACAAAGGTGAACATTGCAGCCAGTCCTGAAGATACCTGATAAGCTAAGGTGAGGAAGACCTCCCTTATCAGTGGCCTTGGAAAGGGGCATGGGGAAAATGAGGGAAAGAGGGTGGGATTGGAAGGGAGTGAGGGAGTGGGCTACAGCTGGGATAAAAATTTAATAAACTGTAACTAATATTAAAAAATAAAAAAAAAAAACACAGAACAGATCTCAAAATAGAATTCTCAACAGGAGAATCTCAGATGGCTGAGAGACACTATTCAGGTTCACCATCCTTAGCTTTTAAGGAAATGCAAATGGAAACTACTTTGAGGTTTAATTTTACACATGTCAGAATGGTGAAGTTTAACAGGACAAGTGACAGCTCAGTCACACTGACAAAGGTGTTGGGGAAGAGGAACACTCCTCCATTGCTGGTTTGAGGGAAAACAAATCCAGCAAACATTTTATTTTCTCACACAACTGGATATGTGGATGCCTCAAAGCCCAGGCTGATGTTAGGAGAGAGTGTTGCTCTCTGAAAAACAACAGCAGGGGCACACTCTGGAGCAAAGCTTATACACAGTGCACTGAAAGTGGAGAGGTGGACCAGGTGCAGGCTGAAAGATTTCACCCCTATGTTCTAGTCTCTTTGGGGTGAGACAGTACTGTACAGGCTCTCAGAAAAGAAACCTGGACACAAATCCAGAATAAAAACTCCTCCACCTAAAATCTGTACTGCGTGCAAGATGTAAAGGGGGAGTGATGGCCCCAAACTTGCTTGAGTGGTGAGCTAATGTTTGGTATAACTTGCAGCCCAATCCATGAGATGGAACCCACTCCCTTGATGGCCAGGAATGTCTCCAAGACATAAACAGCAAGAATTGTGTGTGCATGTGTCCGCTCCAGGTCCACTGCTGAGATGTCATGGCTGTTAGTTCTATATTTTTGTGAGACTCCTAACATTAAGAACAGGTGTAGCTTTGACTCTCTCACCTGCTCTTGAGACTCTTTTTCCCCTATTGGGTTCCTTGTCCATCCTCACTGTGAGGTCTGTTGGCCTTGTCTTTTTTGTATCTTGTTTGGCAGTCCTATCTTAGAGGCCTGTTCTTTTCTGAAATGGATACAGAGGAAGGAAGTAGTTATGGGGAAGAAGGGAGGTATGCTGGATGTGGGAGAAGGGGAGGGAAGGAAAACAGTGGTCAGAATATATTATATGAGGGAAGAATCCTTTTCAAATAAAAAGCATTAATTTAATTTTCCTACCTAAAAATGCAAAGAAGGGAAGCAATCAAAGAGAAGTGAAATAGTGAAGACAAAGAAAAAAAATCATGATGTACAGTTATTATTCTGTGTGCAAAGAGGAGTTTAACAAGCTTATTCTTTAGTCTTATCTAGATCTATGAAATCAGATGTTTTGCTCTCACCAATGTGAAATATATATCACGCAGGTAAAATAAGGTAATTTTCTGCTGTTATGTGGAATTACAGGGGTCCCTGCTCACTTAATTCCAAAAGAGTACTCTTTCTTCTCTATAATAAAAACTAAAGTTTGGAGCTAGAGAGGTGATTCAGCAGATAAGAACACTCTCTGTTCTTTCAGAGGTCCTGAGTTCAATTCCCAGAAACCACATGGTGGCTCAGAATCATCTATACTGAGATATGTTGCCCTCTTCTGGCATGCAGGTACAAATGCTGATAGAACATTAATTAAATATATAGTTTTAAAAAAACAAAAAAGTAAATTTGAATCATATTCACAATAATGGAAATAATTATGTAATGTTATACACTATTTATGCATTAACTATATAATACATTAAGTATATACAAACTGATATTTTAAAATGCTAAGTGTTTAAACATGTTTTCCCAATAAAAATAAAAGTGTCATCATCTAAGGTGGGTTAGCTAATAAAAACAAAAGTAAGAAAAGTATTACTTCTCTAACACTATTACATTTTTATTCAACTGTAATTTGTCATTATTTCAATTCAAACAAAACAAGTCAGTCTGTTTCTTAACTCATTTTTTCACTTCATGCAGCATGACTCATTGGCAGAAAACTCTTATGCCATCAAAATAAACTAACTTTCTGCATTTTATAGTATATTGTAAAAGTACATTTGCTTTTTATTTCTGTAACAACTTTTGCTCTAAAAAGCCTGATATTTGATTTTCCTTCCCCACATACCAAATAAAAATAAGTTACAAAAATTCTTTGAAAGTGATTGCTTCAGCTAGGTTGTGCTGTTTCTGCCCTTCATTTTCTCTTGTGAACTATAAGGTAGACAAGATGACTGAAGCTCTCCTACCCAAAGGATAAATGGGAATGCAGCAAGATTGAAATCAGAGAGAGAGAGAAGTTTCTTGATTTGACATTGATTATGCTGTAATTATACAGTTTCATGACCAATACAGCACTGACTGTGAAAGTCTTTTATAAGTGTGTAATCCCTTTACCATTGCTATTGTCTTCATTGATTTACCTTACCATCCTTCTGAGTCACAAACCATAACCTCAACAAATAAGGAATTAGGTTATTTTAAAAGTTATTTACCATGAACATGAACGCAAAAATCATGAGAATTCAAATACTGTTTTAAAACCAATCAAAAGTACATAAAACTTTACTGAGAAGACTGCTGGGATCAATAGCAATTTTGTCATTTTATGAGAGCTACGTGCAATGTAGGCACACGTAAACACATGGATACAATGAGAATGTGAGAAGAACATGATTTATTGTGAGTTTTTTGGTAATGAGGAGGTGTGGTTGTAGGTAACACTAACAAATGCATCAGATTACAAACACTAAATACTTGCAGTTTTACATGAACTATAAGAACACAACCTGATGTTACTTAATTTTAGTTTGAATCTGTGGGAATTCCTAAATTCTGCTATCATGAGATTATTTTGTATGCTAATACATGATCCCATACCACATTCAAATTTATTGTTCAATTGAGAACCATGTTTTACTTTCACTTTTTGTCTTCTCAAATTATACATGGGGGGATAGCTTTTGTGACCATAGCAATGCATTTTGTGTCAGTAAACTCTATACTGAAGTCTTCTTTCTATGGCTGCGTAAATTATTTCATCACTTTCAATTTTATATACTAACTGTAGTTTGCTAAACAAATGATTATGTAGGATATCATTTACCCTTTTATACTAGAGTAAACAACACCAATGGAATGATGTATTTTTAAAAAAGATGTTGGCTATTTTCTATTTCAATATGAATTCACCAGAATCCAAAGAAAATTTCTAAGAGGAAAGCTGATTCCAAAGCTTTTTTCCCATGAAAAACGACACAGAATTCCAAATAGGATAATGAAGTAAAAGTATACACATATGCAGCTGTGACCTCAGAATGTATCTCAGAGCTACAACTATCAAGAATGTGTACAACAGTTGTGACCAAATTAGGAGACAAAGAGAAAAAGCCAACATCATAAGCCTAAAAATATATTCAAGTTTTCCTCAAAAGACCCAAGGAAACTCTGCCAGGAAAAATGTGACTTGACCAAGGTTACTTATGGTTATATGTGTATACAAATTAAATAAGCACAGACTGCAAAACTCTTACAAAAGCAACTCAAACTGACCCCTAAAAAGTATATTTCTGACAAACCAGCTACTGCAGATCGCTCTTCCAAAAGGAGAGACCACATGCTCAATGGTCTGGATGGAGCTCACTGTGGAAAAAAGTGATCAAAAAAGAGGGCTATGATTCTAAAGCCCCTCATGCTTTCTTGTGGTTTCAGGCAAATCCAGTCCCACTGAAAGCAATACACAAACCATTGTGGTTGAGTGTTTTCATGTTTGCTTACTCCCACATGGATTGTGCCATAAGATATGGAATCTGCCTTATCTACCTCCACAACACTAGCATACCTTAAAAGCCTCTGCATCTCAGAAATTCCTTTTGTGTCCTGAAATTAAATTTTCCTGAATCACACCACTTTGGCTGAAAGTAACAAAAAGATAAAAAGATTCCAAACAAAAATTGATGGAGGATTTGCATCGCCCACTTTTTCCAGCTTCAAAACTATTTATAAAATTTGCCACACAAACCTGAATGTGGAATGCAAGGTTCAGAACTTCTAGAGAGCAGACCATCAGTTTTCCAATTTCTCTTCTTACCACACACCAAAAGCAATGTGTGTGTGTGTGTGTGTGTGTGTGTGTGTGTGTGCGCGTGCGTGCACGTGCACTGGACAGTGATATTTTAAGTATCACAGCTTTAAGCTGCTAGGGATGCACAGGAATTCTCCCAGCCCCCACCCACTGCCCCCAAGGAATCCACACTCAAGGAAGATTCAGAGACCAAGGACCAATCCCCAAGTCACCACATAGATCAACAGAATGACAGTTGACCCACAGTCTCAGCATCACAATATCAGACTCTGAGAGCTTAGCAGATCTGTTCCTCCTGGTTTTGATAGAGTGGCCCACACACTCATCATTGCATGGTTTGAAGTCCCCCTCACAGTTCTCTTCAGCTGCATCAGAAAAGAATCCTGGAAACAAACTATGAGCTACCTCCCACTGGTGCTACTGATTGATAGGTCTGCCTAGAGTCCCTCGTTTCCTTTGACCACCCAGCTGGGCTTAAGGACACTAACAGCTACTCTACTGGGGGATGAGATCAAATAGCTCAGGGAGCTGAGACCTTCCCAGCTGGGCCCACACCTTAGGCACACACAGAACCCTACTCTAAGAAATCTGTATTTTAGTATGACTTTCCCATTTCCAAGACACAAGGAGACAGTTCCTCTTCCAAGTCACAGGGTCCTTTCTGTGTACGTTCCAACACACAATCAATGTTCAGTGCAGCTATCTCTACCTCATACCTGAGAAATCCCAAAGCCAAACAAGTCAAAGTCAAACAGTAACAACAATTATAGCAAAAAGTGACCATGAATTTGAAAGTAAGGAGTGGTGAATGGGAAATGAATGAAAAAAAAAAGATAAAAATAAATAAGGACATGGATGATATGGTACAGTAGAAAGTTTATTATACATAAAAGGGATAAAATAGATAGAGACAGGGACATCTGGGAGAGTCCAGAGGGGACATGACTGTGAGCCTTGTGAGGAAAGGGAGAAGAGGAGAGGGGAAAGCCAGACCAAGAGGCTAGGATGTTAAATAATAGATGAAAAAGACCAGGTAAGCAAAATGTTTGTATTACATAAGGAAGACCATCCAGGGGAAGGGGAACTCAGCCCCTTGGTTAGAAGGCTGGGCATGCCAACCATTACCCTACGACAAGTAAAAAAACAGAAGGATGCTGGGAGAACCAGCAGGTGGGCCAGCTTTGATTTGTTAAATGGGTATCTCAGCCACTTGTCCCAGCATTTGAGACTTAATAGTAGGGAAGAATGAGACAGTTGAAATGATTCAAATATAATCTCTAAAATTGTTTTAAAAATTTGAAACAGGTTTCATACCCAATAGTTTTCTGGGACTAGACATGCATAGCAGAGCTGACTAAGTATTATACACTCCTTTGCTCTTGGGGTGAGCCATTGTTAGAATAATAACTTAATTCATGTTAGGCTTGGCCACTCCAGTTTGTCCAGGTCTTCTGTGTTTGTTGAACCAGTGTAACTACAGAAATTTGGTTTCTAGAAATAAGTATAGGTCCTCTTCCAGAATCTTGATTGCCTTCGTCTGTGAACTCCAAGTAGTGCCAGTCTGGACTTTTCCTAATCATCTAAAATTGAGTAACTGACACTTCTATCCAAGCAGGAAAGCTCTCACCATCTTTCTTCTACACTGCTTGCTGTGCAATGAAGACACCAGCTTCAAAGTTGGTGAGTGAACTCAATTCATACACAGGTACCTCTTTATTTGTAATTGCCCACCCTACAAAAGCCAGGGATGTTTGAGAAACCCCATTCACTGGTCTCTTTTCCATTTCATTGACCAGGTAAAGTCCAGCCTGAAATGAGTTGCAAGACACTGGGCCACAGAGGCAGGATTAGGTGTTCAAAGCAAGTCTTAAATATACAGCATGAAAAAAGGCTGAGTTTTGGGAGACATTGCTCTAAACAGAAACTAATCCGAAATCCCTTATAAATAGGAATGAAATTATTTTTTTAAAAAATTATTTACTTTAATTTTATTTTCAATGCATTAGTGGGAAGGTGTCAGATCTCTTGGAATTGGCATTGCAGACAGTTGTGAGCTGCCACGTGGGTGCTGGGAAATAAATCTGGGTCTTTTAGAAGAGGAGACAGTGCTTTTAACCACTGAGCCATCTCTCCAGTTCCAGGAATGAAATTCTTAATGGGAAATGTTGGAGAAGAGAAACAAATAAGAGATTAGAGCAGTGATGCATAAAGAAAATAAAACTTAGTAATACCAAATATTGACTTTTTTTAGAAAGATAAATATAATTGAAAAAATACGTACGTATCCTGACTTTGAACAAAAGCAGGCCCTTCTCTGGTAGAGCTAATAGCATTAATCAGATACTGCTTGACCTTGATTCTACCTGCAGTGTTAGCTGCTGAGATTGGTAACCTGACATACAAAGCTACCACCAATAGCTGAGTCTCAAATTTCTGAGCAGCCATAACCCTGTCTAGGATAGTCTAGAACTACTTGGGAATTCAATACTCACTGGCTTCCTCTAACCTACCCAAATTGAACACTCACCAATCTGGTTTCACTCACATCCAATAGGTAATACATGCTAGAAACTGAAAAATCACCAACACTCTGGGAATCATGTCCTTCTTCATAGAGTGATCCCTGCAGCTGACTCCCTTAAACTTTTGTCTTTGATCTAGCTATTGCTACCCTGTTTCACCCAGCAATTGTACATGATAAATTGTTCTTCCTGTTCTCAACAGAGGCAGAAACCATGCTCCACATGCAAATCCTTTCACTGTAACTACAGTGGACAGTATTACACTCCCAAACATTTCCTGGCTTTTGAGAAGGAACTCCATTTTATTCTCAATACATGGAGAACTTAGTGAAAGCTCTCAAGGCCTAGGTCCAAGTCTGTTACTGGCTATGCCAAGAATGTTAATGGGTTTGAGAAAGAACTATGCCATTCCCCATATATGAAGGCTTCATGGAATGCCTTCATTACTCAGGTCAGCCATGAATACAAGTTTTGTTTTATTTTTTCTTTTCAAAGTGTTGTCAACCAATATAGACTTACCCCAGTGGAAAAAACTCTTATTTAATCAAAAAGAAAACTGGACCTTTAGATAAATGAATTTTAATTCAGAACATGGCTGTTCTGGCAAGAGATCACATCCAAAGACTTTCTAGGTCTATATGATCTGGTTGGAATACAGACACACTTTAATCCCAGGAGAAAGAGATAAGCAGATCTTTGTGGTCAAACCCAGGCAGGTATGGAGCAAGCTTCAAGTAAAGAAAATCTTAGATCTGGGTGTGGTGGTACAAACCTTTAATCCTGGCCCTCACAAAAAAAAGGCATGCAGATGTTTGAGTTCTAGCCATTTCTGCTCTGGATGTTCAGCTGAGTCAATGAATTGAGAGGCAATGCAGTCAAGTTGAGTTTGCAGAATTCAGAAAAAGTTTTACTGGGAGCCTTTTACAGACACAAGTTGAAGAGAGAAACTAGACACAGGTGAAGACATACAGAGCCAGAGAATGAGAGGCATCCAGAAGATTATAACATATTGCCAAAGTTAGTATGAGCCCAAGCAGAGCAATTCAGTCATAAACTAAGAAAAGCAAGATTGATTCAGTCACCTTGGAGGGGAGTCTGAGCCAGAACAGCTGAGTTGAATAGGCCAGCAAAAGTTCAGAAAGAACTATAAAGGGTAAGCTTATTCAGCACCAAGTCTCAGAGGATAAAAACATTCTAGGCCTATATTGGATTGTATGGAGGCTAGAAGCTTGCAGCACTAGGCCTAGGTTAGCAGATGAAAGCACTAGGCTCCTGGAGGACAATTACATCAGAGGAATAAAACTTACTTTAATACCTTTATGTCACCGCAGGCTGTAATGTGGGTTGTGACTCTGTAAGACCCCCTTGAAAAGCTTTGTAGAGGCCTGTCCTTTGATAAGAGGATCGGCCTGGTAGCTGGTTGTAAATCACAGTTGTCTCTCTCCTTTGCTAGGTTTGGTGCCAAATTTCTGGACAAGCCATTCAACGTGTGTATGCTAGCATGCTAATCTCTAACAGGCCTGGTTAGCATACTGTTTACCTGTGGGGTGCTTTAGAGGCAATCCTCCCCCAGCTAAATTCTACTTAGTGTCACTATTTCCCAAGCATTGGAAATCCTTTACATCATCAATTCTTCTACCCTTCCTCATAACAGCTTAATATTGGAGTGCTACCCAACACAGGAGATGCCGTTTACAACTCCCACAAAACTACCCCAGAATGGATCTCACACCTAAAGCTTAAATGCTAAGAGCAGAACATGTAGAAGACACGAGAGACGCTGGAACACTGAAGACAAACTGGAGCATTCCGAGTTTGGTGTCCAGCCACGAGGATGATTCTGCACAAGAACCCCTGCTGCAAACGCTCTGTGCGGATGCGATCCCCTCAGTGAAGTGACTCAGATGCCACCACTGGTTCCAGCGAGAGCCCAGGATCACAAGGTTCCTCCCCAGTGGCCGCCGCTGACTAGCCAGTCCCGGAAGAGACCCCGCACACCAGCTCCCACCGCTCAGCCGCCTTTTCCTCCCCGCACTCACCATGTTGCGACTTCGGAGCTTGCCTCAGTTTCCCTCGCAGCACCCAAGCAGCGGTGGCAGCACTCAGAGCTCTTCACCCGGAACCACGCGAGCATGCTAAACAGCAGGAGCTGAACGTGCAGCTAGGCACCCGGAAGGACAGGCCCGTTCTCTTGACAGGCGGGCCCTGTCGGGGCCCTGATTGGCTGGAGAGTCTTGAATGACAGGAGTCCCTCCCTTAGGGTTAGGGTGTCTCCCTTAGGGTTAGACTGTGCGGAAGGGACACAGCCTCTTAGTCCCTGACCCTTGTTTCCAGTCCAGGACCACGCCTTCTCCAGATCTGCTGAGATTCGCATTTCAGCAGCACTAATGCCTGTCTTCTGATAACCTATGCCTGTCTGCACACCCAGCCTTGGGACCGCCCAGCCTTCCCACCTTGGCTGCTCAGCCACTTGCTGCTCTCCTCTGTGGGAGGGGACCCTAGGCTCCCCAACTCAAGATCTCAGGGCATGCCTAAGCTCCCCCACAGCACTCAGGAGGCAGTTCTGCTTCTTCCTCCTGGTGGATCAGGCTTCCATAGCCCATTAGTCAAATGCAGTGGAGTTACCCATCTGTCCCACAAATGGAAGGGATCCTAGAATATTAACAAGAGAATTTTTTAATTATTTATATATTTTATAATTAAAGAACAAAATACAACTTTAGGTGACTTCTGTATGAAATTACCATGGTGTTTAAATGCTTTAGCAGTAATATACACATATATAATGTAAATATAAAATGTTTGAATCACATACTCCAAGAAGCTCATTCCTAGATGATTAGCATGTCTAGAAAACATATTCAGTACAATCAAACAATGCTGACAAAATGATTGCAAGATTCTTAAGTTATGTTAAATTATATTTATCTTTGGTGGATTGTCAGGTTTATCGTGATTTAGAAGTACTACAGAGGAGGTTATTAGATTTTATAAATGACTCTCACAGGAGTTACACAATCCTCTTAGAGAACAATATGGATTGTGTTTTGTAATAAATGCAAAATGCACTCTTGGCAAAAAGTATAAAAGCTGCTAACAGAATTTTGGTTGTGACTGTGAATTCCTTATACATTTCATTTCTGAATATTATGAATTTTTAAATTTTTATTTTTATAATAATCAAAGTTTATTCACTGTATCTCAGCTATAGCCCCCTTCCTCAGTCTCTCCCAATCTCACCCTCTCTCCCTCATTTCCATCCATGCCCCACTTCGTCTTTTCTGAGACGATTCTCCAACCAAGGACCATGCATGGAGATAACTTAGACCTCCTGCTCAGATGTAGCCCATGGCAGCTCAGTATTCATGTTGGAACCCTAGTAAGGGGAACAAGGACAGTCTCTGACATGAACTCAGTGGCTGGCTCTTTGATCACCTCCTCCTGAGGGGTGAGCAGCCTGACCAAACCACAGAGGAAGACAATGGAGCCAGTCCTGATGAGACCTGATAGGCTAGGGTCAGATGAAAGGGGAGGAGGAAGTCTCCTATCAGAGAAATTTCAAGAAATAAGATTTTTGATTTATGGCTTCATGCTGGGCTCAGATAACCTAAGTTTTAACTTGTATCTGTGAAAAACCGTGCACCCGCAAGGACCAATGAGAGAGGTAGTATACTTGTGTGTGCGGGAGGCTTTCCCTGCAGGTAAAAATTATGCACAGAAAAAGTCGGACACTTTTCTTTTTCATCAAAGCGAGGGTGCTTTGTTGGGGAGACATGAGAATCCAGAGCTTAAGGGCCAAAAACACGAATGGCCTTCTCTGATTTAAACTTATGGGTGGGAGCTGGAGAGATGGATCAGTGGTGAAGAGCACTGGCAGCCCTTCCAGATGGTCCTGAGTTCAATTCCCAGCACACCACATGGTGACCTACAACCATATAGAATGGGATCTGCTGCTCTCTTGTGTCATACAGGCATATATTCAGACAGAGTGTTCATACGTATAAATAAATAAATATTTTAAAAAACAACTCATGGGTTTCTCTTTAAGGCTTAAAACTTAAAACACACTCTGTTTGGAGCAGATACAAAGACTTGAAGGGAGTCAGTGTGCTGTCAAACTACTTAAAAGACAGGCCTATCCACAGCCAGGCCAGGGTCACCTTGGCTCCCAAAGTACAAATCTTCCAGAAGTCCTTCCCAAGGACTGCTCTGCTAACACAGTCCCTGCTTAGACAGAATGAGATTATATTGAACTTTGGAGGGGAAGTCGAGGCCTGTAATCTGAAAAAAAAAAAAAAAAAGATTTCACCTCTCACTGCCATGTCCCCAAAAGGGAACAATGCATATTCTGGCAGCGGCAGAGGACCTTAATGAGACCATTTCCCTTAGAAATGGACATTTGTTTGGGGAAGGTGCAGGAATTGACTATGTGGGAAGGATATGAGCCCTGCATACCAGTCTGATTTTTGCAAGATGGATACGAAGTCACTCAGTGAACTTTTGGTTATGCAAGGACTCGCTTGAATGGAAACAAAAGTTTTTCCCAGTGGCCTGATTTAACAGTTCATTCAGCCAGTAAAAATAAACAAGAGCCAGCTCTACAGCACAAAGACCTAACTGAGATGTCTCCCCAATCCTTAAAAGACACACTGATTTAAGTCCTTTTGGGATAGTGGTGGTTTGGGGTGAGTTGCCACTGGAAGCTGGTCCTTCTTCTATATGTGCCCAGTGTCTCTGTCTATTTTGGCTATTTCATCAGTAGAACCTGGGAGAGACCCTCCTCCTTTTATTCTGGGTAACAGGACTGATTGGATTCAAATGGGTCCCCGACAGTTGGAGACCACAGTGAGGAGACAGAAGGGAAGTTCTAGAGATATTGTGTAAATATGTTTCTATCTTAATCCTGAGTGTGAGATTTCAGTTTCCACATAGCTCATCCACACCTGTTAATGGTCTCTCAGGACATGGCTTTTTGCCAGCTGATAACAGGCCTGCCTCATGCAGCACCGAGAGAGGCATGGCGTAGGCTTCTGAGCCTATCCTGGGGTAGAAGGTGGCTCAGTCTGAAGTTGATGAGGATTGATGTGGAGACTCACAAGAGATCCTTGACCTCCAACAGCCCAGAGAAGTAAAGTGGTATTCTCTCCCTCTTCCCCCCTACAAGGAGGCTGAAGCCTAAACACCCCCAAATAAAGCAGAGTTGTAAAAAAAAAAAAAAAAAACCATAAGCACTACAAGGAAACAGGAAAGAATCACCCTCCAATGATTCAGGAGTCATGATGGATTAATATAACAGCGTTCAGTGAGCAGAAGCAAAGTGATTTAAAAAAAAATTGAGTTTATAATATTTATTTTTAATATATTTTACATAAGTATATAAATATATTTATATATATGCATTATATATTATATTATATAACATAGATTTATATATTATATATTTTATATATTTATGGATTGTTTTTTAATATACTTATGATTGTTTTTATATAAATATGTTTATATATTTATATAAATGTATTTATAGATAATTTTATATATTTATGGATTGTTTTTAATATATTTATGGATTGCTTTTTTATATTAATATAGATATATTTTATATATTTATGGATTGGCTTGTTCTCAGAGTATGCCAATAATGCAGGACACCATACTTAAGTTACTAAAAAACAAACCTTTAATCATCCGATGAGAGCGCATATAAAGTTGACACAAGGCTTATGCTCATGTATGAACATCTTGAAACAGGGACAAAATCACAGTGCTCCCTTTACATGTTCCAAAGAAACACTGGATAATGTAATTCCCAGTACTGTGGTTATGGTTTCTCATTGCGGGTGCGAAGACTACAGAGAGGTCATGACCTCATTCTAGTGAGCTCACCATCGAAGGGCAGGGACATGATTCAGTAGGGAAGGACAAGGGAAGGAAAATAATGCAACCCTTTGATGGCCTGTCAGATCAGAATTGAAACCAAAGCCAGGGATGAATCCAAGGCTGCTTGTCTCATGGCTGAATCGTTTCTCTGGCCTCCAACAGAACTGCTCCATAGTGAATCCTACCCAAAAAGAAACAGGTTCAGTCCCTGCCCTTTCCAGCCTGTTCTTGTGTGAATCAACTGTGAAATTGTTGCAGAAGAAATAGAGGGGATATAGTACTCACTAGGATCTCAGCAGGTATTCCCCTCAGTAGGAGCCACTGCAGAACAGGGAGAAAAGAAGGTATGTGTCTGTGAGGGTTGAGTTAAGGCCACAACAAAATAGATAGAAGCTGGATTTGTTTTCTAAATTTTATATAGTAAAATTTATACAATTTCAGCTTCCCATAGCAGCCATTTCTGTTTGTCTTGATTTGTTTTGATTGGTTGGTTTTTGTTTGTTTGTTTTTGTTTTCTGAGGAAGGCTAACCTGGATTCGCTCTGTAAACCACGTTGGCCTTGAACTCACAGAGGTCCAGGCTTCAGTCAGATCTCCCAAAGAAAGCAAAAAGAGGTTCTGTTTCAACAGTCTTTCTCTATCATGGCAGTTTCCCAAACTTGGCTTATGGGAAAGAAATATGATTTCCATTGTCATATTCTAGTGTTCTCTGTGTTGGTTTATGTAAGTCATTCCTCAGATACAAGAATAGGAAACCAAGGGGCTTAAATACAACTTGAGTGACTGCAGGGAACTCAAAAGTCCTCCGGGACTCCTCTCATCCAGAAAGAGCTTAGATGAACTTCTCTGTGAAGGGCCCTGGGTGTGTCTGGGCTTGGAGAGCATCCCTGGAGATGGGGAGAGGGTCTTCCTCCGCTTGCCCTCACTGTCTCCCATCATCTACCTGTGCAGGCTTGACCCGGGCACTTTTGCTATTTTTAAGACCGTGAGGGTGTGCATTTGTCTGTGGTCTCCTTAAATGTCATAATCACTATGACACTATCCTGTCCTCTTCTGTTCTGATTACTATAATCCTGCAGAAACTTCTTTTTCTCAGGGGTCCTGAACTGGATGTGAAGTTGTTGTCATGTGCAGCCGATATTGAGGGGGGGTTGAGTGGATAGGGTGTGTCTGTGCATGCTCTACACAAGATTTCTTTGTTTGATAAGAAATAGAGAATTCAGAAAATCTCACAGCTGGGGAAAAGAGTGGAAGTTTGGCTTTTCTGCTTTCCATCTTAGATGATCTCTAAACAGACACAGCAGCTGAGGTGCAGTCAGCCAAGTGAGGTTTTCTTTGGAGCCCCCAGCCATTTCAGTGACATAGTCTCCCTCATTGCTCCATCAAATGGCGTCTTGGGAATTTGCTCAACCTAATTTGTGTGTGTTGCTCAGCCCAGCCCTGGTGAGGGATGACCCCTCACACACCCCCACACCAACTGGGTAGTGTTGCCCTAAGTTAAATTCCAGAGATCACATGTCCTCTTGGTAGCATCTTGGTGGTTTGACAGTTGGCACTGTCTTGTTGAATGCATACATGTGCAAACACATACGTGTCTGAACGCACACCTGTGTTTCAGCGTCTCTGATTCGGAAGACTTGCCTGCTCCCTGCCGTCTGTTCTTCTGAGCCAAGACAAATCACAGAGAAGTTTTTCCTGTCTTATGTTTCTAGGGTGGGGTGGGGGTGCCTCCCAGGTAGGTACTATCCTTGTTTTCTCCATGTTCTAGAACTCCAATGTGTAGTGTCTCAGCCAATAGGGTCATGCCATCAGGTTCTGGAGAGCAACCTATAGCCCTGGCCATACCCTGTAATATTTGGGGGGGGGAACGGAGGAACACCACTGACCAACCCTCCAAAAAAGAATCAACTATTTTTCCTTGCATTGGCCTTCTTTTCTCTTCAGCCTCTAGAAGGGGGCTCATTCCAAGTTAAAAGGTTCCTTGTCTCCTTTCCCCCCTAAGTTAGTGTTTTGCAAATGGGATCCCCTTGGCCTGGAAAAGCACACTTCCAATAGGATTATGTGGGTTCTGTGGCACACTCATATCAACTCACCTGACAGGCCAGTCAAATATTAACTGCAGGAATAGAAGTCATCTCATTGGAGTCTACATTTTCCTCCCCCCTGCCCCTGTTCCTGCAGCTTCAAAGTTACTCTGCTTGAGGCTGCCTTACTTCTGGTGATCTTTTCAGAGCCTGTGACCTCTAGCCACCAAAGCTCCCTGCTGAGTGCTCCCAGACAGGTTCTTTTCAGCTCCTTACAGCCTGGCTTAATATTTTCCAAGGGAGAGATTCACTAGCACAAATTTTCAGAAGTGACCTTTTTTTGGGGGGAGGGGTGAAGTCTGCTTTGATTGGGGGAGGGTGAAAGAAAAGCGCTTTCAGATGCAAATATCCAGAAATGCTGCTACAAGACTGGGAAAGGAAGGAAGCCATCTGAACTTCTTTCTGCTAATTTGACTCTTGGTTGACCACAAACTGTCTATTATTATTATTATTATTTACTTTCTGTCATTTGAGTCACCCACACACACACCTGCTAGAAGAAAACCTCTGGTCCTGATGGAGAGGCTAGAGCTGTTGGCAGTGGAGGATTTTACAAAGTCACTCAGAATTCTTCGGAAGGCAGGGATCTAAATTCAGGCCTTCTCAGAACACTCCATGAGTTCCAGATGGAATGTCTAGCATTCTGCTCTCTTGGCTTCCACCACCCAGAGCCTCCTCTGGGGCCAGTCCAGTCACCTCAGCCTCATTACCAAGGTCTTTTTGACACCCAAGGGTGTTGCCCCAGATGTGTAGGATTAAAGGCAGAGAATTAAATTTTAAAAAAGAGGGGGTGTGGGCAGGGAGGGCAGCTTCTGGAGACATCCAAAGCTCCTCACCACCTTGGGTAAATTATGATTATTTGAGAAACTGGATTAGAGGGTGTTGGGGATTCCTTTTCCTAGGATAGGGAGGGGGATGGGGGTTATGACCCGGAAGACATTGAAATCCATGAATAGCATGTTTAATGCATCTCCAAAAAAGAGATCCTTGTTTTGACCTTTTAAATCATTTAGGTGATAAAGTAAATTTATTTATTAAAAATTTAGTTCATTAAAATTTTATTATTTATAATTATTTTTTTGATTTTTTAAAACTGTATCAGAAGTTGGTAGACATAGCATATTGGTTTTTTGTTATTTTGTTTTGTTTTGTTTTATTTTAAAGCTCATCTGTTTTGGAAGGAAGGGAGTTTCACCGATTTGACTTTGCTCTTGGAGGTTTGCTTTTGAGGTTGTGCTCAGCGTTGAGTCTGAGCATGACTGACTAATCTGAGGCCCTGGCCTGAGCTTTCAGGTTATCATGAAGACATTAAGACACACTTGGTCATAGCTTGCCACCAAATGAAGGGATGACCCCAGCATCTGCTATCTGCCCTTTATTACAGAGGCAGGCCTGTCACATAGATAGACTGTTTATAATAACCAGAGAAGCATCTGGAAATTTCACACTGGCATCCACTTATAAGAGCCCACCAGCCTCTTCTGGGAGGCAGAGGTAGTAGCATCTTGTGCGACCAAATGTTAAGTGCGATGACAGAGAGAGAATGAATGAGTGAATGAGTGAATGTTGGGGGTTGTTTACACCGAGACCTTTAGACCAAGATGCTCAGGATCCAGAAGCCCCTCTCCCCGGGGCTGGCCTGTTATGGGTCTCTTTCTCACAACAGCCAGGGGCACACCTGAGCCCTATCCCTCCTGTTCTGGAGTAGCATGTTCCCATTGCTGTCCCTGGCTTCACTACTGTGAGCATGTCCTTCACTGGAGATCAACTCCAATAGTATTTTCTGGTTAGGGCCTTAGGATGATCACTCATAGGCATCCTTGGGATGAAACATCTTTCTGCCTCAAAGCTGTCCTTCATGCCCATTCTTATCTTCCCAAATCAGTGTCACTGCCTCTCCTATTGGAAATACATGGGTTTGGGGTTTTTGTTTGTTTTCATGTTTGTCTTTCCTCTTCCTTAAATGCCCACAGAACTGAGAGCTTGTCAGTCTTAGGCCTCTGTGGTTCAGGAACTGTTTCACAGGATGTTCCCTGACAGACACCTTCATCCCACAGCTGTGATACAAGTCAGACCCATATACTCCAGACTCATATACTCTTAGGCTGTACCTAAGAGGACTTCCTGCATTCAAGGTGAAGAAATTAACCTTTTGGATTACAGACAGGCAGAGACTGTCCTTGGGCGTCCCAATAGGGCTAAAACCAACTGCCCCAGCCGTTCTCACATGCATGCCACAAAGAAACAGGCCAAGATTCTGATCAGTGACAGGGAGTGAATTCTGTACAAATAAAAGATCAGCCCTTGACTGGAAGGACATTAAAGTGGGGTGGGGGTTGGGGTAGGATGGAGGGGCTATTAGCTTTAAATAAAAAAGAGTATGAAATCTCTTCTCTCCAAAAGCATAAAATTTCAGGGGGCATCTTGCTTTAGAATGAAGATTTTCCTCCCGAAATCTTCAAGAGAAGACAGGTCCTCAGGCAGGTGGCAGTTCCCACAGTTCTTACATTGAGTCCAACCAACAGTTGCTTTGGAAAGGCAGCAGGTAAGTGTCCTTTCAGTCCAGGTAAGATGAATGGTAAGATGAAAAGAGTGTGGGCTCTTCTCTGGCCCTCACTGCGATGTTTGAGATGGAGGGGTTTAACTTTGTCTTTTAGTTTCATTTTGTTCTTTGAGACAGGGTCTCTTCATGTAGCCGTGGCTGTCCTGGACTCGCTCTGTTGAGCAGGCTAGCCTTAGATCCTCCTGCTTCCACCTCACTGGGCACTGGGATTTATAGGCATGTGCCACCACAGCAATGAGTTTGGTCTTTTGACAGCAACTGGCAACACACCAGGAAAAGTGACTATGAGTTCGCATCCCAGTTATCGCTGAAGAGTGAAGGCCCCATGCCTCCCTGCACGCTGACACTCAGATGCCACATGGGGTTCGCTGGGGTTTGACTCTGCTGTCATTCTGGCTAGTAGCAGGCCACACCCTCTCCACACCACGATCCCTCCCCCCAACCTCCCAGCCAGTCTCCAAAAGAGAGCCTGCAAATTGTAGAGCCATTATGGCACATTCAGGCAAATTCACTTTCTGGGGACAGCAAAGAGAACAGGCCGCCTTCTGAATTTGTGTGTGTGTGGATGATAGAGCCTTCTGGCCCTTCAGGCTTGTCCTCGGGTCCAGGGTGATCCGCAGGAGAAAGTTACAGGCTTCCCGGGGGTGTGGGGAATATTTTCACAGGTTCTTCCAACAAAGGGCTATTTCTTTCCACACAGCCCCTACTTATCCCAGAAAGCAGGCCACTTTTTTGCAAACGGACCCAAAGCTTGGGTGTCACACACCATCTCTGGGGAGTGTTCCAGTGGGTGTTTTGGGTTCAGTTTGTCCGAGGAGGAGGCACCAGCAGGGCCCTGTCTGGGGAGCAGGTGGCGAGGATGTCCAGGGGCACCTCATTTCTTCCAGTCACTTTCCCCACCCTGTATGTCCAGTCCAGTATCGGTGCAAGAATGCCCCCTCCTGCAGTGGCCCCATCCTTCACCTTAGGGTCCTGGTTAGTCCCTGTCTCCCTTCTTGGCATAATTTCACAAACTTCTGCTTGCTGCAGAAGACCCATCCAGGCCTATCTGTCTTAACTGACTGTGCCTCTGGCTTTTCCAACTCAGGGTCGCTCATATCCAGAATGTGCTGGAGGGCTTGGGAACTCTTGGAGGCCATAAGCTATGTTTATCCAGCTGCTTTGCCACTTGGTGCACTCGTCTGCCTAGTCAAGGTTTGCCAGAGCCCTGGGGCCCTTCTGCAATGGTGGTTGCACCTTTCAAAACGTTCAACACTGTGGGTTTGTTTTTCTGTTTTTGTTTTCCTCCTTCCTGTTTTGTAGTGTTTAGAACTCAGTATCACAGACTCGAATTCTGTTTGCTCTATTCCCTGAACATGGCCCTGACTACAAATGTAAATTTGATCTGAATTATCAGCACTGAATTCATAAGTTATTCTTTGTCTTTTGTTGAGGCCCTTTTGGTTCCGAGACTCTTCACAGGCCTCTAGTGGACATGCAGCAGAACTATCGAGATGGAGATGGCGAATAGGACCTCAGTGTGGCCCAGAGAGCCAGGAAACTTCCTCTCTTTAAATTTAAATACCTCAGGCAGTCACATTTCGAGACCAAGGACAGAAGTAAGCTGTGTCTGCCCTCTCTCAGCTTCTGCCTACTCTTTTATTTATTTTAGTTTTCTTTTTTTATTATTGTTAATATTATTATTAGTTACATTTTATTAATTCTGTATCCCAGCTGTATCCCACTCCCTTATTCCCTCCCAACACCACCCTCCCTCCCTCATCTCCTCCCTGCCTCTTTCCAAGTCCATGGATTGGGAAGGACCTCCTCCCCTTTTATCTGACCCTGTTTTATCAGGTATCTATGGATTTTTTATGTGTGTGTGTGTGTGTGTGTGTGCATTTTGGTGCCTGTATGTCATGGGGTGTGGTGTGGTGCGTGAAGGTCAGAGGGTAGCACAGGGTAGTCTGTTCCCTCCTTATGTCATGTGGATTCTGAAGATAAATAAAGAAAAAAAGAAAAAGAACATGGCTGCCACAAGGAATAGAGGGGGTTCGTCATAGATCTAGAGGGAGGGCATAGCAACGGACCATCAGGAAGATTCTAGAGGGTGGCCATGACCCTGAAACATGTGGAAGTGGGGGAGGGATAGGAAGAGGGGACAGAGCAGGGAAGCAAGGCACAACAGCCAGGAGGTCCAAAGGTAGAAAAAAAAAAGGAGGTAACCAAATGGTTGGCTTATATAGGGAAAGGCAGAGCTAGCCCCTGGGCTGGGAAATTCAGAGTAGAAAACTGGGGACATGCCAGGTATGAGGGCCCTGGACTGAGGGCTGGCCAGGGTCAGGACTGGGGGATGCTGTTTGTCTGGGGTTTGAGACCCAAAGAGCTTCCAGGAATGGATCTCAGTGTTTCACCCTCTGTTTGTCAGTCTCTGGCCATAAACATCCCCACCACCCCATCCACCTAAGAGCATTCTCCCTGGCCCCATGCAATTATTAACTGAGCTGAGTCCTCTCACTGAAGAATCCTTATAGACCAGTAGAGAATCGTATTTTGTACAAGCAACTTGATTTTTTTCACCTCACTCAATCATTTCAAATCAAACTGTGGCATTCAGGAAGTATTTGAAATCCCTGCTGTTTTAAGAAGATCAATGGTCAGATGGTTTGCTCCTCCTCAGGTAATCTGAATGTCAATTTGCCCCTGTGAAGAGATATGTGAAGAACCAATAGGCCAATAGCTCTGCCCTGCCTCAAAGCCACACACACACACACACACCACACACCAGCATACAGTGATTTTCCATGAGGGTTTCCTGTCCTTTGCACACTCCTGTGCCTTGAGTTCTTGCTCCCTTTGCCTGAATAATTTTGTCCTACCAGCATCTACTATCCTGGCCAAATCATCCATGTCCTTACACATGCAAATCAAATGTTCTTTGGTTTCTGTTGTTGTTGTCTTTTTTTTTTAATTGTTTTGTTTTGGTTTTCTTTTTTTCTGGCAGTTCTATCACACACACAGACAGATACACAGACATACACACACAGTAGATTCTGTTTCATGACTGTACATTTATTGTAGTTTCTCAAGGGCCTGTTTCCATCTGCTGATGGCCCAAGGGCTTCACATGGCCTATCACAGTATATTTTTGCCAAATGGTTAAGTTCACTGTGTCCCTGTACTCTGGCATTAAGTTAAGGGTTTTTGTTTTGTTTTGAAGTTGAATGCTATACCATGGGGTGCATTTCCTTGGTAAATAGTGGGGGAAAAGTGTCACATCTCATTTTTTTTTAATTGTGTGTGTGTGTGCCCTCAGGAGCCAGAAGAGAGCATGAGGTCCCCTGAAGCTGGTTTACCCAATGTGGGCACAGGGAACTGAACTCAGGTCCTCTAGAACATTGGGTGAGAATGGCCGAGTGTTCTGGAAAAGAAGGCAGTGCTCCTGAACTCTGAGCTGTCTCTCCAGCCCAAATGTCTTTATGGTGGATTTCTGTACGCAGCACCCACACTTCTTCTGTTTGCCTCCTTCCTCCACAGCCATCTCAAACTTAAGATGGATTTCACTGTTTCATGGTAGTTGTAACTTATCTGGAATTCAAAATGAAGTGGCTCTCCGGAGCACCAGCAGAACTAAGGATCCCAGGCAACTACACTGGTGATAAGGTTCTTGGCATGACAGATTGCTGGCATCTCAGATGTATCAAAAGCTGTCCTCTTTCTTTTAAATTTAACTTCTATTGTATGTGTTTGTATGTTTACCTGTGTGTAGGATGGTATGCCATATGTGTGCCTAGGGCCTGAGGAACCCAGAAGAGGGCGTAAGGGAACACACCTTGACTGAGACTGTTTAGATGTCATTATCACTGGCCTCCAAGGGAAACTAGTCTCCCTTCAGAACAGACTTGGGAGAGTCTTTGTGTTTCTTTGTCACTCTTCGCAGTGTGGCCACATTGAGCAAATGGCCCTTTTCCTTCCTTCTTTCTACTTTTAACTGAGTTCCTTGAATTGGCTTGTTGGGGACAGGTAGCTGAACCTGACTTAGGGCACAGGTTGCAACCCCCACCCCAAGTTTGATAACATTGTGACATTATGAAGGACCCAGATGGACCATTCTCTACTGTCTTTGGTGAACCGTGCCCTCACAGTGCTAGCTGCCAAGATTTGTGGCTTATTTGTTAGGGAACCACAACCTGGCCCATCATAACAGAGGTAAATATAAAAAAGTAAGAGCTGTGTTCAAGATCTAAGTCAGAGAAGAACGATATAAAGTCTCTCAAAACTGAAATAGAAATATAGAGAGATGGAAGCATTCTGTGAATGAACATTTTCCATCTTCGTTTCTGGTCACAGTGTGTGAGTTAAAGTCAGACAACTGGTCAACCAGTTTCCTCGCCTTCAGCACTTTACAGGTTATCATAATCACCATTTAACTTTTCTCTCTACTGTGAACTCAGATGTGCTCTGGATCATGCAACTGAAATTCCTCAGGGTGGAAAATGTGATGGGTTCAACCTCTGTAGAATGTTTTTGACTCTCAGTTGTCTCTGGACATTGCTGAGCAAATTTGACACCTATAAATTTTTTAACTGTAAAGAAAATAGTGATACACATTTAGTGGCCATCTCATATCCCCCAGGCCCTCTGATAAGTGCTTAGACGTGTGAACTCATTCATTCCCACCTACCTGACAGAAGGGCTGCTGCTATCCCCACTTTTCATGGATACTCAGGGAATGCACTTCAGACATGCACATAGGCCACCAGACAGTGAATCCTGATTTCTCTAAGCATGATTTTGAAAGATGAGCTTCTGAAACGTGGTCCTCACCCTTTGCTTTAAGGCAACAACATGAAGCATTGCAGCGGAGGTGGCAGAGGCAAAGAGCTCAGTGTGACTGAGAGCTGCCTGAACTCTTATCCTCAGATAACTTAATATTTTCATCCAGGTTCTCAGCTCCACCAGTGCTTGCCTGGTGACCCAGGACAAGCCTAATAACTTCCACCAAGCTTCTTCCTTTTTTTTTAAAGCTATCGGATTTGAACTTAATTAGTCTATGGCTTGTTTTCAGAAATTAAATTGTCTAGTCATCCCAAGTAGGAAAATAGTCTCCCATGAAAGTTACTGTATTTGCCAATCATTTAATTTATCGATGTTTCACAGATCAGCAGCGGCCATGAAATTAATTCCAACTCAGAAAAGGGTCACAGCCCGGGGACAAGGAACAAGTTACGGGCAGACAAACTAGGGTCTCTTTAGAGTACAAAAGGCATGTTCTCTGTCACCATCATTTTGTTGGTTGCCAAGAATGTCAACTGGCCGAGTGTTTTTTAGTTCCTTGCTATTTATATATATGGAGACAGGCCAGATGGGGCCTTATCTGTGACACAGATCTATGAAGACTTGGTGGAGGCAAGGACACTATAGAAACGAAATACAGAAGTGGGGACCAGGAAAGGGCAGCAGAAGATGGCCTGTAAATGTTCCTCCATCTATTAATAGGTGCAGAACTCAGAAAGGTCAGGGTCTGTAGCTTCCACTTTGAAACCACTTCAATGTTTTTATTATTATTATTATTATTATTATTATTATTATTATTATTACTACTACTACTACTACTACTACTACTACTACTACTACTACTAGCTGTGGCAAATTACAGGTAATGAAAAGTCCCCTTTGTTATGTTTTTTTTCAAATACATTTTTATTTTTTTGGCGTGTAGAAAGCCAGGAGAGGGCATCCGACACCCCTGGAAACAGTGTGACACGAGTTAGTTACCACGAGGGTGCAAGGAACTACGTCAGGGAAGAGGAAACAAGGTTTTCTTGCTTAAGAAATTGCCCAGCTGGCCGGGAGTGGTGACACACGTGCCTGTGAACGTAGCCCTTTGGGGAGGCAGAGGCAGGCAGGTGTCTGTGAGTTCGAGGCCAGCCTGCTTTACAGAGTGAGCACAGGATGGCCAGAGCAACACATATGGACCCTCTCTCAAAAATCTAAAGTGTGTGTGTGGGGGGGTGCCCAAGGCTTCCAAAAGGATGGACAGTGGACTTGTTTCCCTTCCAGGGAACCTTGTTTCCCTCCAGCCCTGCCAGGCTGGAGGTTCCTGCTTCTTGGAGCAAATCTCTTGCTCCCAAATGAGTAATGTGCTTTTGTTTGTTCATTTGTTTGTTTGTTTGTTTGTGAGATTCTGAAGAACAAAATTTAAACAAAACAAACTAACAACAACAAAAAAAAACAAAAAAACAAAACATTAAAAAAAACGGGACGTGTTTGCTCGCGGTTCAGAACCTTCTCTGGGGTCTGCAGGCCCCTCCAGGTTTAAAGGCGAGTTTTTAAAAGATCTAGAAACCTCTTTGACGCAACCTGGGGCTCTATCTAAGGCCAACCCTCTGCCAGAAGAGCCAAAGGCTCTTTAGGAAACTGGGGGATGTGGTTAAGTCTGTCAGTGTTCCCAGCAGTGGACCAGGCCCAGTTTGCACGTGAGGGGGGAAGGGGAGGAAGGGGACAGAGGTGGGGTAGGTTCTGGGTCACAGTGACCTGAGGCCTTACTTTCTCTTTAACTGAGGCTCTTTTGTTGGAGTCTATTGGACTGTTAATTAAAGCCAGCCCTGTTGCTCCCTCGGATCTCTCTGCCCAAGATAAAAAGATACCACAGCTAAAAATCTTGGAGGAATAGAAAATCTGATACCTGTCAAGTCCTGGGTCCCTAGGCAGTAGGGGAGAAGAGGACCAGACAGAGTCCCTGGGCTGCTGGGGAGACCCAGCCCACTGAGGGCGGAGCCATCTCCAGGCTGGTGGTACAGGGTCTATAAGAAAGCAGGCCAAGTGAGCCTGTGAGCAGGGCCCTAGGGGGAACCTTCTTAGTTACTGATGGTGAGGAGGCCCCGCCCACTGTGGGTGAAACTATGGTGGTTGATGAGTAGTTCCTGCCCACTGTGGGCGGTGCCATGCCTGGGCTGGTGGTCCTGGGTGTTATAAGGGACCCCTGCATCTTCTTGATAAATGATTGATGGAGAGTCCAGCCCACTGTGGGCAGAGCCATTCCCTGGCTGTGGTCCAGGGTCTGTAGGACAGCAGGTTGAGCGAGCCAGTGAGCATCGACCTCCGTGGGCATCTTCTTAATTAGTGATGGATGGGATGCCCTGCCCACTGTGGGCAAGTCACACCAAAATCAGAGCCTAGTGGGGAAGGCAGGCAGATAGCTTTCAGGTGGAACCTGAATGGTTTCTTGAAACTTTCGATTGTACATGTGGGAGGCCAGACAGCGGGAGCCGAGCCTAGAAGAAGTGAGCTTGCTTGTGCTCGAACTCTTGTATGCTTGTGCATGTGTGTGTTTGCACCAGGCTGACGAAGGGCACCCTTCTTTATTTTCTTTCCGTCTTACCAAACTTCCCCTCTTAGAGGGGCTGGAGAGAAGGCTCAGAGGTTAAGAGAGCCAGCTCCTCTCCCAAAGGTCCTGAGTTCGAGTCCCGCCACCCACACAGTGGCTCAAGACCTTCGGTAGTGAGATCTGGCGCCCTCTGCTGGCATGCAGCATACGTGCAGAGAGAGCACTCAGATTTGCTGTTAAAGAAACAGAATAAGGCCGAAAGTGTTACTAAGGAACAGATCCTAGATCCTATTTGATTGGGAAAAAATATTCTCTTGTGGGGAGAGAGATAGAGAGATAGAGAGATAGAGAGATAGAGAGATAGAAAGATAGAGAGATAGAGAGATAGAGAGATAGATAGACAGACAATAGCCATGTGTGGATATATGTACATATGTCTGTGTATACTTTACATATATGAAATATGTGTTTATATGGGATATCCCAGAGTGAACTATTGCGTTTACATGAAAAAAAAAAATCAGGACACAGCAATTGTTTAGGGAGGAAAATGAAATTAGTAGCTGTGAATAGTAAAAACGTGCTATCAGACTTTTGCTCTGTATCCTGCAGTGTTGGGACTTTACAATGAGCATTATTTTAACGTATTGAATATTGTAGGTGCTATTTTGATTTTAAAGCGGTCTAAGGAAATATTTCAAATGTTATTTTGAAGTTTTTTTTTAAAATGTGCCCATTGTTCTTTGAAGTAAAAAAAAATATTTATGCCTAGTTGCAGTGGTGCACGCTTATGATCCCAGCACCCAGGGAGGCGGAGGCAGGAGGATCTCTGTGAGTTCGAGGCTGGCCTGGCCTACAGAATGAGTTTAGGACAGCAAGGGAACACAGAGAAACCCCGTCTCAAAAACAAAACAAAACAATAATATCAACAATTTATTTAAAAGGGACATATCAATCTTATGAGGATTATATCTTTACATTTAATTACACCCATAGAATATAACAGCAATGTACAACATATCTCTAACCTTTGTTTTATTCTTAATTCACTAATTACTTAGCATCTAAAAAATCCAACTGGGTTAAGTCTTGACATCTCTCCATGCGTTCTCTGGTTGAGCAAACTGGAGCTTCCAGCTTTCCTCCATGTCCTATGGGCTTCAATATGGGTACCCAACAGGACCAAATCCCTCCAGACACGAAGACCCCACTCCCTTTTTGACACAGGTCTCACTCTATAGCCTAGGCTAACCTAGACCTCTTTTTGTAGCTCAGGCTGCCCCAAGAACTCCCTTTGTAGCCCTTGCTGGCCTGAAACCAGTAATTCATAAATAGATTCATACCACATCGGTTGGTTCCCGTGAACTGTGAGCAGATTTGAAATGCTCCAGCTGTTCACTGTCCTTTCAGATGTCTCAGCCACAGATACCCACATGCCCTGTGGGCCGGCCCTAGCAGGGCCACCCAGCAAAGAGAGATCACAGGTCCTCCCAATCCATTTCAAAGGGCTGGCATTGCCTCCTGCATCACCGCCTCAGTCCCTTCTCATAGTTTGTCCCTCTCAGTCAGGAGTGCCTGAGTGTGCAAATTCTCTCTGGATTCTCCTACTCCCCAGCAGAGTTACTGTTTCTTCTCCTCCCACTCGCCTTCTTTGCACACTGTGAGTTTAAGGCCAGCCTGATCTACAGAGTACAGTACAGCCAAGGTGACACAGAGAGAACCTGTCTCAAGAAAGGAGGGGAAGGAGGAGGAGGGGGAGGAGGATAATTAGGAAGAGAAAGAGGAGGAGGAGGGGGAGGGGAAGAAGGAAGAGGAGGAGGGAGAGGAGGGGCACAAGGAGGATGGGGAGGAGGGGTAAAAGGAGATGGAGAAGGTAGAGGAGGAGGAGGAGGAGAAAAAGGGGGAGGGGAGAGAAAGTAAAAAGTTTTATAACATGAAACCTTGCTGCACAGATTTTCCCAAAGTGTTACATAAAAAATACAGGCCAAAGTGTATGATGCATACATGAGATATGTAAACTTTCTATTTAAACTTGGCTCCCATCCCCAGGACATTTCATCAGAAACACATACAAGGGGGCTGGAGTGACGGCTCATAAGTGAAGAGAGCTGCTCTCCCAGAGGTCGAGAGTTCGATTCCCGACACCCACACAGTAGCTCATGACCATCTATAGTGAGATCTGGCACCCTCTGCTGTCAAGTAGGTGTATATGCAGGAAAGCACTGTATACACAATAAATAAATAAATCTTAAAACAAACAAACAAAAAGAAACACATACAAATACTCTAAAACCTGAACAGCCCTGCTTCCCAATATTGCATCTGTCCTTATGACTTTGAAGTCCTGACGGGGAGCTTAGATGGGGAGCTTAGACAAGAACACAGACAGACAGCAGCATCGGCAGTGAGGTGCCATACAGGTTAGGCAAGCAGGCACCTCCCCCCTCTTCTGCCTTTTCTTAACCCGGGTTCTGAGCACACAGCCCTGGGTGAAGGAGGGAACCCTTGACTCAGAAGCTCGCCTCTTGCTTGGCTACAAGCAAGGGCTTTTACAACAGCCATTAAGGGACATTGACCCAAAAGGCCCATATGTTTTCATTCAAGGGATGTTTAGAAACACCCTGGCTCCTGATTCAGCCGGCTTGTCAGCTGGATGACTTTATCTTCCTAGAGGAAGGGGGTAGGGGGAGGAGGAGGAGTAGAAGAAGGAGAAGAAGGTGGAGATGCAGGAGGGGAAGGAGGAGGAAGAAAAAGCTGGATCAGATCTGCCTGGAAGTAACTGGTGTATTCCAATTTCAAGCTAAGGTCTCTCGCATTACTCCATACTCCAAAAGCTTGGAGCCTTATCTCACCAAACTCTGAGTTCTCCACCCCCCATTCACCAGTTGTGTGTTTCTGCCTATCAATCCATCCATCACGGGCTTCCCAGACAAATGGCACAGTGCTTCTAGGATTCCATCATGTGAGACTGAAGAGAAACCACCGAGGTACCGAAAGTTCACCTCTCAGGACCAGCAACTTAGCTCAGTTGGTAAAGCACCGGCCTTGCAAGCACGGGAACCTGAGTTCAAGTCCCAGAACTCGCCTCAATGTGAGACAGAGGCAGGAGGATCTCCGTGAGTTCCAGGCCAGCCTGGTCCACAGAGCGAGTCTTCCAGGACAGCCCTGGCCACACAGAAGGACTGTGTCTCTGAGGTGGGGGAAGAATTCAAATATTAAAGCCAGAACATTTTTCCCATGACCCTCATTGTCTGTGGTGGGGATGGTCAGGTTGCATTTGCTGAACAGATGAAAGCAAAGTGGCCTCCACCAGCTCCTCATGGTATTTTGCCATGGCGCCACACACTTTTTGGGGGACCACCCAGGTGTGGCCAGAACTTCTTGACTGTTATAATGATGTGCAGACCCTTTTAAGACTGAAAGCCTGCTAGTCCAACTTCTTGACTGTTATAATGACATACAGACACTTTAAGACTGAAATTCCTGGGCTGGAGAGATGGCTCAGTGGTTAAGAGCACTGTCTGATCTTCCAAAAGGACCCGGGTTCAATTCCCAGTACCCACATGGTAGCTCACAAATGTCTATAATACCAATCCCAAGGGATCTGACGCCTTCAAACTAATGTGCGTAAAATAAAATTAAATAAATTATTAAAAAGACTGAAAGTCCTGCTAGATCTTCAAGCAGTTGACCTACTGATCTAACCTCAGTCCTTCTTTTACACTTGCTTTCATTTCAGTACTTATGTATGTGTGTGCGTCCTTGTGCACACATCTGTATGTCATATCCGTATGCCACATGGCAGACAGGAAGTGAACTCCACAACCGTAGTATGTGCTCTTTGCAGCCTTGTCTCCAGCCAGGAAATGGGCAGCCTGTCTAACCACCTCCAGGTCTCCTTCAAGTGAGGCTGAAGATGAGAAAACCTGGACGTGCTTGCCAGGGGGACAAGGAAAAGCTATGCAGATCATGGGAGCTTTTTCTGATCTTGCACTTTGTGGCTCTTCAAAAAAAAAAAGTGGCTAGTAGAGGTGAATCCCATTCCCATGAGTGTCTCTGCGTGTTGAATCAGGATGAGAGGGGCAGTGCCAGGTCCCAAGTGACCCTTAGGGTGCACCCCACTTTCAGTGCTATCAGTAGCCATGCCAAGGAGATGGGCTGGCAGATGGTACAGCTTTGCATTCTGGCCATTATGAGGCATCTTTAAAGATGATTCAGGATGCTCCTGGGTGATCATGTGCCCTGTGCCCTTCAGAGTACATGAGATCACTCCTCTGTTTTCTGTTTATGTGATGAGAAGATGTCCACCTAACAGATGAATATTGGCAGGAGAGATGGCTTGGTGGCTAAGAGCACCCACCGGCTGCTCTTCCAGAGGACCCAGGTTCAAGTCTTAGCACCCACACAACTGTCTGTGGCTTCTATTCTGTGTGAGGATCTGACACCTTCATGCAGATGTGCCTGCACTCAGAACACTGATATTGGTACATGAAATAAAAATTGAAAGAATCAGACTAACTTTGTAACCTATGTTTCTTTTAATTGCCTTATAAATTATATTTGCAAGTTTTAGGCCCATGTTAATTAAAGCCTCTTAGTGCTTCTCCAGAGAACTGAGGAATGTAAAAGTTCCTGACATTAGCCATCTCTGAGGGCAGAGATAAGGAGGAGAACAAGCAGAGATCTCTACTAAATGGAGAAAAAACAGCCGGTGAGATGGGCTTTGTTTGGAAACTGGAACAAATGGCCCCTATCCTTCTCCTGACCTTTGATCCAAAGCCTGTAACCCCCACTCCTCAGAACAGACATGGGATGAGTTAATCACACCTCCCCCACATTTAACTGTGCATGGCAGGAAATTCCAAATTGACTTGAAGATCAGATATTTACGACAGGGCTGACTAGACCTAAGGGTGACCAGAACTAACCAATTATTTTAAAAGTTAGACACTTCATCCAATCCTAACTTGCCAAGAAGTCAACCCCAGGAGATTCCCACCTTGTGTCTTTTAAAAACCTAAGCTCTTGGTCTCCCGGTGCCACTCCTAGCTGATCAGCAGGGGTGACCCCATTGCAATGGTTAAGAAGAGTGAGTCTCTTGCGTTTTTGCATCGATGGATGATTAGTTTCCTGAGTTCTCTTCATACCTTCTTATATTTAGGCTCTTGCTGGGCCTAACATTATGGGGGCTCGTCTGGGATTTAGGGGTACTGAGGAGAACTCTGGACACTGGCTATCAGAGGACTCATCTGAGCTCAGAAGTAGGTACCGCAGTTGTCCTTGTCCTGTGTCTCTTGTCTGTTACATGTTTGTTCTGTTATACCAACAGTGGCAGTATTGGGTTTATGGTCTGGCTCGCAAGCATCTGTAGAAGGGGTTCGAGTCCCCTGAGTGGTTCGAGGCCACTCGCCTGGAACGGTCTCATTAAGGCAGACAGACGTGTCATTAATGCTGAGACCGCGGGGCATCCTGTAGGATGCTAAGCTTGTCCCTTTCTGTGAAAAGGGAGGAGGCGGAGAAATTCCGATCCTCCAAGCTGGATTGGGGGCTGCTCCCCCAACAATCTGAGTCTGTGCGTCTTGGCCAAATAAGGCAAGCTGGCAATTCCTGTGTCTCTCATGTATGTATGTGTTTTTCTGTGTCTGTTTCTTTGTAGACTTGGACTGACAAAAATTTGGACAGAGGACAGTTAAAATTAGGACTTGTTCTCGGCTGGGGAGGGCACATGGCTGCATGGCAGGTGATACCAAGCAGTGTGCTCTCCCTCCCGAGGAGGAGGGAGTGCTTTCAGGTGGCTGGGGAGACGTGGTGGAGCTGGCTGCTGGGGCTGAGGTTGGGCACTTGAGCCTCCGTGGAATAACAATGCACACCCAGCAGGGCACGGGTTTGATGTAGCCCCTTATGATGGGCAGCCAAAGAGGGAGAGGCCCGGCTGGGAAGCGGGTTCAGGACCTTTGGGGGAGGTAAGCTAGAGTGAAGCTCACAAGAGAGCCAAGGGAGCAGCAAGGCTCATGGGCTTCCTTGGTGGAAGTCCTTGTACATGGCTAGGCAGGGAGCAGCACCCGACAGGAACTGCTCAGGCCACTGAAAGTGAGGAAAAACTCCTCCCCCTTGCCTTCAAGTCAGCTCAGCAGGGAAGTGAGCAGCAGGAGCTCACCAAGGCCTCTTGCTCCTCTCTTCCCTCCTCCCACCTAGGGGGCATGAGTCAATTGCAATTTACAGATCAAACAAAGATGTAGGAAGAAAATTGCAGTTGCTGTAATGTTTAGAGTTACAGCTGAGTCTAAATTTTAAAAAAAAGTTTTGTCTGTCTATTTAAATATATGGCCATTTTATAATTATTTTCAACTGGTCTTAAATGGTTGGTATGATAAAAAATAATTGGGTATGTTTTAAGGTTAAAATTCAAATTCTTGTTTAAAACATGTATATGTGCCTATGTGTTTATTAGGTTGTTTTTCTAAGGTTAAATTTAGGATGGGTAACTATGAAGTTTGCCTATATAGATCTACTTGAAATTTGATTCTAAAACATGCATCTAAGAAATATGCCAAATTAGAGATTATAGCATTCTGTTTTATAGGACACAATTTAGAGCAGATGATAAAAATAGACAAAGAGTAACTCAGATATGCTGGCCCTCAAGCTTGTCAGAGATCTGATGAATATGGCATTTTAACATGTGTAAGTTCATTGTGACAGAAAGTCCCAAAATCTTGGCAGTAGCTCCCCAAGGTCTCCGAGAAGATTTGGACAACAACAGATGACCGTGACTCTGGATTGTGGTATGCTAACCACTGGGCAATACTGCCTCAACTGGCCCACTGCTAGAGCCCAGCCTAACTGTGGATGCAGCTGTGGACACCTGCAGAGTCATTGTTTCACATTGTCTGAGGTGAGGTGAGGTCAATCTCTCCTGTTCCTCTCTCCACAGCAGCAGTTTCTCATCCTCTATGCCTGATGGCTGGATTGCCTCTGCTCCGGAAGCCAGGAGACCACATGAGCCAGGGACACTGCCTAGGTAATGGACTAACTAGTCATCTCTGTCATTTTAGTTGGTACATGGATTGGTACATTTACTTAGCTCATAATTTATCCTTCTCAGGCCTCTGATCACATTGATGGCTAGGCTGGAAGGCTAGGCTAAGTTAACTGTAGCTTGGCAGCTAAAGAGCAGACAAATAGGTCCACTATCAGCTCATTGGACAGTTCATTAGTTAGTTAGAACTACTAGGTACTATATCTTTTGTGTAAAAAGAAAAACAGGTTTGCCCTGCTCACAGGCTTTATATCAGTTGCCTGTGTCTTATGATAAGTAGTTGGATAAAAAGATATAGAGCTTATGTAAGGTCGGAGGATATAGGAGTTTAGGTTATGATGATTTAATTATTTATTGCAGAGCTGGGAATTGAACCTAGCACCTCAGACTTACTAGGCAAGTTCTACCACCGAGCTACATTCTCAGTGCTCAGAAGTTTAGGTTATAAAAATAAAAAATGTTGTTTGGTCTAAAAAAAAATGTTTCAGGGTTGATTATTGCAAAAAATTTAGAGAGTCTAAATGTTTTAAAATATATAAAAATGAGTTATAATGATAGAAAAATGATTTAAGACATATTAAAAAGGGGAGATATTTTAGATTTATTCTCTTTGCTACCCTTGTGCTTATACTGGTATAAGATTTCAAAAGTTCAGAATTTTGGCATTGATCAATCGACTTCTGATAAGTTGATGGGACGCTGACTGCTTACTATTCAGTCACAAGCTTGAAATTTTAATTTCCTTTGGTTGTTTTCTGAAAATAGATTTAAAGGTACTTATCATCATGCTAAAAACATCTGTTTAATGTATATATCTGACTGAAAAGTCATAGCTCTTATTATGGTATTCTTAATGTCTGCCATTTCTGGGGTAGACTTTGACACAGAAATATCTTAAACCTACTCCTTCTAGTTTCTTTGTTAAGAAAAATCTGAGCATCCAGGGTTTAGCAGTAAAGCCATTAATGTATTCCTGTCTAAATGTACAAAAGGTAGCTGAGCTCCTTTAATGGCTGATTACCAACAGGGCTCACAGTTAAAATGTTAGAGTTTCAGACTGTGGACAAACTTAAGTTGTTTATAAAAGGTACAAAACAAACACCTGACTGGTGCCCATTCTGTTGGATATAGTTTTACCTGTTACTCTCAAAATGTTGTTGTATTAGATTTGCTGATATGTTACTTTTCTGAGTCTTTTAATATATATTTTCTTTTGTGCACGAAAAATTCATATGAGTTTATAGAAATCAAAAGGTCATGAGACCTAGATCTGGCATAGCTCAAACGGATCCCAGATGAGTTTTTCCCTGGTCTTAGGATTCCTCATTTTTTCCATGTAATAGACAAATCTTAACTTCTGTCTCTAGTCTGAATTTGTCTCAGCAGATTTTCACCTGGTTGACTCTATTTCTGGGACCAGCTATGGACTACAAGCTGAAATCTGGACTTTTTGGAAGCTGACATGACTGGTCCCCATCTCTTCAATTGAATCAACTAACCAGAGACTGTTAAGGACTGCCTTGCCTCATTGACCAGACTTTGACTGCCTCCTAGTAATCTTTACTAAATTAGGAAAAACTTATAATTGGACAAAAGGCCATGATTTTGGCATCAAAATAAGAGATTCTAGTATCTTGGGTGAGAGCTCTAAAGATCCAGGAGAAATTCAGTTAAAAGCAACTCCCTTGGGCACTCAAGAAATAGGACCCTTAGCTACTCTGCTTGTTTTTTTCAATGTTTGAACCCTGCATTGTAAATCATCTGGTTATGTTTATTAGGAAAAAGATTAGTGCAGTGCAAGTGCTTACACTAAGATAACATTACCGAAGAGTAAATATGACTGGACATAGAATGAAAACTAAAACCCAGATAATTACAGACTAAGGTAACTACCCACGTACTCACCCCAACTTTTGACCAGCATTTCAGCCTCTTTCAAACTGAGATATCAACAGCCCAGTCATCAACATAAAGAAATTCCAGAAGACGGATCTTCGACCCACTGTCCCATTCTACAGGCTGAAATGTTGACTCAAAAGACAAAATTTTCTTAAAATAGAATCCTCACTCTACAGCTGCTTCATGATTGAAGCAGTTACAAGGAGAAGGGGGAAATGAAAGAATCAGACTAACTTTGTAACCTATGTTTCTTTTAATTGCCTTATAACTTATATTTGCAAGTTTTAGGCCCATGTTAATTAAAGCCTCTTAGTGCTTCTCCAGAGAACCGAGAAATGTAAAAGTTCCTGACATTAGCCATCTCTGAGGGCAGAGATAAGGAAGAGAACAAGCAGAGATCTCTACCAAATGGAGAAAAAAATCACCGGCTGGCGCCGGTGAGATGGGCTTTGTTTGAAAACTGGGCCAAATGGCCCCAATCTTTCTCCTGACCTTTGATCCAAAGCCTGCAACCCCCACTCCTCAGAACAGACATGGGATGAGTTAATCACCCCCCCCCACATTTAACTGTGCATGGCAGGAAATTCCAAACTGACTTGAAGATCAGATATTTACGACAGGGCTGACCAGAACTAACCAATTATTTTAAAAGTTAGACACTTCATCCAATCCTAACTTGCCAAGAAGTCTACCCCAGGAGATTCCCACCTTGTGTCTTTTAAAAACCTAAGCTCTTGGTCTCCCGGTGCCACTCCTAGCTGATCAGCAGGGGTGACCCCATTGCAATGGTTAAGAAGAGTGAGTCTCTTGCATTTTTGCATCGATGGATGATTAGTTTCCTGAGTTCTCTTCATACCTTCTTATATTTAGGCTCTTGCTGGGCCTAATAAAATGAGGACTCCATTGGTCCTCTGTAAGGCTTGGGATGTCTGAAGAGGTGTTGCCTTCACTGTGTCAAGTAGTAGCTCACTCCTTCCAGGGATGTGACACACACACACACACACACACACACACACACACACACTCTGTTCTGAAATATGGTGCCCAAATTTATTCTCCTTAAAGACAGCTCCATCTGAGTAAATCCCGCTCTCCAGCAAGACAGGAAGAACAGAGGGAAACAACTGAAACCGTTCACTCTGGTCTCACAAAAGTTCTTACACAAGAAGTGAAAAAACATGGGGAAAGATTAAGATGGTTTTTTGGGTTTTTTCTTCCCCCCTTAAGTTTTCCCTGGAAGTTCCTGCAAGACTGTGGCATTTCTCTGTATTCAAATCTGGGTCTACTTACAGAATTGCCACAAGCCCTTAAGGAAATAACCTGTTTCTAAACATGAAATAAGTACATCGTATTCCCAGGCATCATATGTGTTAGTATTTTGTAACACAACCTGCTTCTGGGTTGCTCAGCAACCTATGATGTCATCATATGTCATCTGCCAGTGGTCACCCCTGGAAGGCATGGTTACCGTGCCCTCATAAAAGGGCTGATCCTACATGTGGTCGCTCTCTTACTCTTGCTCTTACTCCTACCCTTACACCCTCTCTTCTCTCTCTTGGGGCACCCCTCCTTTCCCCTTCCCTATCCCCCTCTCTTTTCCCTGCTACCCACTTCCTCCATACCCGCCTCATAAACCTCTCACAGAGAATACCAGTTGTCCCCCTGCTTCATCTATTTTTAGTTTTTAACAATTTGCACATGGGCTCTGTCCCACTGTCCATTGCTGTGGCTCTTCTGCTTCATGAAGGCAAGAGGAGGCCTCAGGACCATGTCTGTGAGCTCTCACTCAGGAAGGATCCTTCTCTTTCTCTTTGCACAGGATGCGTGAAAACCAGCTCTAGCAAACCTTGGGGTCTCTGGGGTGACCCTGAACTAATAGCAAAACAGCACAGAAACATTGGCTTTAAGAGAACATATTTGCTTAGGCTACAGGGGCAGGGTTAGGGGTGCATAATCGGATTATGCCCTGTTATCAGTGCCATTTGAAGTCCCCCACCATGGCTGTCTTGTTAATCACCATGGAGTTATGCAGGATATAGCTGGCAGGTAGCTATGCTTGTAATTAATGTAATTATAGGTGAGCGGACTGACCTGTCTTTTTCACTGTTTACCAACCTATGGCTAGCTGTGTGCATGCATTTCTCTGATGGCTGTCTCCAAAGCGGTGTTGGTAAAGTCAACCTCAGAGTGTCTGTGGACTTTGCCTGGGCAGCCAGCAGCACAGCCTGCTCTGATGGTATCCAAATGTCCCCCTACCACTCCTCAGCCTTTACCTCCATCCATTAAAGCTTCTAGGGGTTTTGCTCCACAAGGAAACCCAGAGTTCTCCTGTAGAACTTTCCAGAAAGCCACCGAGAGCACTGGAGATTGTTGCTTGGCTATTCCACCTGTTCCCCTCATTTATTGGTCAGCAAGTTCTATTTTTAGCAGCCTTTGATAAACCATTCCTTATGAGGTATGATTTTTTCATTCATTATTCTATCTGGTGAGGTATTAATAAATATATGTGTGTGTATGCCTATATACCTATAGGTGTATATACATATTTAATTATACATTTAATATATATATTTATATATTTAATTATATATGTTTATACACATATTTAATTATATATTCAATATATTTAATATATTTATACATTTTAATATATTTAAGTATACATACATGTATACATACATATTTAATTACCGATAATTGCATGTGTGTTTATATGTATATGTATATGTGTATATATATATATATATATATATATACTATATTAGCAATTACTGCTGTATTTTTATCCATTATGTATAGCATAACTTCACTGAGAGGATTTGGAAGAGTTTACATTTATAGACGAACACTAGGAGCAAAAACACTTTTTCCAAGGTTACGAGGCCTGGGTCACCTTATTTAAGCTCGCTGAGCCCGGGTCTTTTTCTTTGTCATGGTGGGAGGAGATTAAATGACCCTTTTGCTTAAGGCACTGGGCATCAGGCCTCTCCTGTCTGGTCAGCAGCAGCCACTGTTGGGAGCCACGTGGCTCTGACAGCTGCTTTGATATTTAAATCTCAGCAGAAAGACTGCTTTTACCAGGACTTTACTGAAGTCAGGGAAGAATTTGCAAGTCCATCTCTTTTGTTTGTGACAGCAGGTGGGATAGCTTGTGAAGATCACACCTCTTGCTTCAACTCCTTGTGAATTTAACCCATTGTTCTGAGCTGTTTTTACTCTGGCTTAAAAGCTCTCTGCAATAAAAAGTCAGGCTTGCTCCTTGCTGCTGCTATGGCTGCTGCTGTGGCTGAGAGTCTGGAGCCTCTTTAAAAAGTCTCCTGTGTGTTGTGTGTTGATATGATTCAATAAAAGTTATTAATGAGCAAGTCTGCACCCCTTCAAGATTTAATGTAGAGGTGGCTGATCGTTTTATACTTATAAATGTTTAGATTTGTGATCCTTTTAAGATGTTTATAAGATTACTTTTTAATATAATTGCTTCTTGATTACCCCAAATTTCAGCTTGCCAGTAAAGAAAAGCTGTCTGAGAAGTTATGTTGCTTGCTCATCTTCTTTATCGATTACAAGTTGGTTAATTACAAGTGCGTTTCGGGTCTTGGGGATAACTTGATTTCATATTTGTTTTTTACCCATAATAGATAAAACATTTGATCATGTGAAGGTATTGGAGAATATGTGTTTTATTTTGCATATATTTATTGTACTCATTCACTTAAAAACAGTGTTACCACATTTTGTGTTTAGTACTCCTTGAGAGATCTTGCTGGGATAGATAAGCTGTGGAAAAAGAGTAAAAGTGTCATCTGAACAGGCACTCTGGGTCTTGTTCTGTCCACCAAGGTATATGTACATAGGGTGGTTTAGACCTCACTCTTTGGAGTTTGTTTCATCCACAAAGATGTATATATATATATATATATATATATATATATATATATATATATATATATATATATGGTTGGGATAGAACTTGCTCTTTTGTGTTTGCTCCATCCACCGTGATGTATATGTATGTAAGGTGGTTTGGTGCTTGCTTTTTGGAGTTTGTTCCATCCACAAATATGTATATATGTAAGGTGGTTTGGAACTTATTCTTCAGAGTTTCTTCCATCCACCACATTATAGATAGATAGATAGATAGATAGATAGATAGAATCTATCTATAGATAGATAGAATCTATCTATATATCTATAGATAGATAGAATCTATCTATCTATCTATAGATAGATAGAATCTATCTATCTATCTATGTAGGATGGACTGAAACTCCCTCTCTGGAGTTTGCTCCATCTACCCAGTATGTGAATGTGTATGTATGTATGCAGGTATGTGTGTATGTATGTATGTGACTGTGTACAGTATAAGAAGCCTGTAAGAGAAGCTATATGAAGAGAAGTTTAAATAAAGAGAAGCCTTGCGAACCTACTTGCTGGAGTCTGTCTTACTTCATTGTCAAGAATAAGTGGTGTGTGTGTGTGTGTGTGTATGTGTGTGTGTCTGTGTGTAAGTATGAATCTACGGGCTACATCTGAGCAGGGGTTTTAGTACTTCTCCATGCATGTTCTTTGGAAGGGGTGTCAGTCTCTGTAGGGTCCCCAGGGACCAGTATTTTTGGGGACTGTTGGTCTCCTTTTGGATCTCTTTTCACCTCCCCCCTTCTTTCATAAAATTCCATGTATTCTTTCCATAGTTTGGCTATGAGTCTTAGCCTCTACTTCGATATCTCCATCAGTGGATTCTTTCAGAGTCCATATGTGGTAGGCTCCAGTCCTATTCCCTGTCTTCTCTTGCTTTGGATATCTATAGCATTTGCCATTCTGAACTAGGATTGAGCATCTTCCCTAGGGTCTTCCCTGTTGTCCAGCTTTTGCAGGAGTATAGATCTCAGTATGTTTATCCTCTATGTCTAATAAGCACGTATGAGTGAAAATATACCATGTGTGTCTTTGTGCTTCTGAGTTACCTCACTCAAGATGATCTTTTCTTGTTTCCACAATTTGCCTGCCAGAAATCTCCTTCAGCTGACAAACACCATCAGCAAAGTGGCTGGATAAAAAAGATACTCAAAAACATCAGTAGTCCTCTTGTATACAAAAGACAAAAGGATTGATAAATTAACAATACCCTTTACAATAGCCACAAATAACAAAAAGTAACTTAGTGTGACTTTAACCAAGCAAGTGAAAGACTTGTATGAAAAAAAAAACATCCTATTGGATTTTAAATCTCCTCAGTTTCCACTCTTTCATCCCTTTGACCTGATTGCCTGGTAGGAATAAGAATATTCTAAAGACATTTATATCTCTCCCTTAGGCAAACATCTAGTGAAACTGTGGAATCCATGAAATTCTAATTTCCCTTCAAATCTCTTTCTGTGAAAAGGCTGATTTCTCCAGATGAGAACTTCTTTGCTAAATAAACATTAACTGAATGTCTGATTGTTAGGGCCAGAATGAGCCTAATTTTAAGAAGGTATAAAGAGAACCCAGGAAACTAATCACCCATCACTGCAAAATTGCAAGAGGTTTATTTTGACCATTGCACATGGGATCACCCCTGCTGGTCAGCAAGGAGTGGCACCAGGAGACAAAGAACTTGGGTTTTTAAAAGACAAAGTGCAGGAATCTCCTAGAGTTGCAATCTTGGCGATTCAGGATTGGATGAACTTTTAAAATAATTGGTTGGTTCTGGGCACCCCTAGGTCCAGTCAGCCCTGTCGTAAATATCTGATCTTCAAGTCAGTTTGGAATTTTCTGCCATATGAGATATAGCCACAATTAAAGGTTGGAGAATGATTAACTCATCCCGTGTCTGTTCTTAGGAGTGGGGTTACAGGCTTTGGATCAAAGGTCAGGAGCTATTCAGGAAAATGATTGGGGCCATTTGGCACAGTTTCCAAACAAAGCTCATCTCCCAGGTGCCAGCTGGTGGTTTTATCTCCATTTAGTAGAGATCTCTGCTTGTTCTCCTCCTTATCTCTGCCCTCACAGATGACTAATGTCAGGAACTTTTACATTCCTTGGCTCTCTGGAGAAGCACTAAGAGGCTTTAATTAACATGGGCCTAAAACTTGAAAATGTAAGTTATAAGGCAGTTAAAGAAACATAGGTTACAAAGTTAGTTTGATTCTTTCATGATTACCTTGTAGGAGATAATGGAGCTCAGAATGAAAGAGGGATTTAAGGATGGGAAAAAATTATTATATGGCTTGGTTAGATTATTTAGTGTTGTGTATCTTGCCTTCCATCTAAAACTGTTAGTGTTATGCCTGGTTTGCTAGCCCCCAAAGACTAGGGATAAATAGACTCCACTGCAAATACACAGGACTCAAAACCTCCTGTGAAACAAAACAGACATGCAGCCTCAAGGTCTAGGAGTACAGAGTTTTTAAGGGAAAAATGCAAGAAGTGACATACATCCTTTGGCATTACATGATTGGCTAAAGGAAACTGACTTTTGAAATGTTTGGTCCACTTTAGGTGCCAAGACTACAAACAATTATGGCCTGGTCATAATGGCTGGTTTCTTAGCAACTGTATAGTTGGAGGGCAAGAAAAGAATGCAGGAAGATAAGTTCTTACCTTCAGGGCATTACTGGACTAGTCTCCACCCAGATAGCCTTAGATTAGGCCTTAAACTTTATAATAATAACCCCTGATTTTTAATCTTTTGGTCTCTCATTAAGACCTCAAGGATGTATTAGTTACCTTATAACTTCATCACTGATCAAAACAACTGAATATGTTAATGTTTTCAGTTTTCATTAATAATTTCCTTTTGTCATTGTTTTCTTTCTTTTTTATTTTAAAAATAATTCCAGTATGTATCTCTGGTTGTCTTGGCACTCAGTATATACCCACCTTCCCTCCAGAGTGCTGGCATTATAGGCAACATGTCACAGCTTGGTAATTCAGTTTTTTAAATTGGCTTATTGAGGATGAATGGCTGAGCCTGACTGGTTATGGTAGTTAGTACAAGGGCTGTGGTCTTAACTCCAGTAACAGAAGAAGGCTCCCATCTAATGTAGCCCTCCTGGTTAAAGTCCACAGTCTACCATTTATGAGCAACATTGCTTTACTGTATCATCAAGTGTATAACTCATCTAAGACTAGGGCAGAGTTCCATCCTTATTCTACAGAGAGTGAAACTGAGACTCACAGAGATAGTGTTTTTGTAATATAGGTAAGTGTAACTGCTCATCTTACTTGTCACATCATTCTATTACACTACTAAATGAAGTTGAAGCCACCTCAGCCAGGTACGGTGACACAAGTCTGTAATCAAGGTGCTTAGAAAGAGGAGGAAGAATTTCAAGGTTTCAAGGTCACCCAAGGAGTGAATGATCAGTGGTATAGTGGGAGACCTTCAGAACAAAGAGAGGCAGTTAGTAGCCGAGGCCAAAGTCTGTAGTACTCCTTGCAGGTGCAAAATTCAGAGCCATGGCTCTAGAAATTGTTTGATGACATATTTACTGCTTTCTCTTTTCTAATGTGTCTTTTTCAAGGGAGCTTAGGTCACTTCAGGGTCAGACTCCTGTTAGTCATTAATGGATGGAACTCTCCTGCAAGTGGGAAAATCAGCCTCAGGCAGGGATGAGCTCCCTCATTACATATCCAATGGAAAGTCTTCAGCACTGAAACCATATAAACAGAACCAACAGAAAGAGATTCAGGTTTAATTCATAAATTTGCACATAACTGCTCACATACTTATAAGGAAAAATTGGAATGGACAAATTTGGTAAGGGATGATAAAAGGACATGAAAAGGGGAAATTGCTGTAATACATTTTAATTAGCATACAACAATAAATAAACCCAACAAAAAATGGATTCAGCAGGTATTGTTTATATATTTATACAAACTTACATACTTAATAGGAAAAAAATTGAAATAAAGTATATGGGAAGAGATGGAGAATGGAAATGTAAAGGAGGAAATGATGTAGTGTATTTTATTTAACATGTACAAAAATAAATTTTAAATGAAAAGTGCCTAGAAAGATACCATAGCAGTGAAGAGCACTGGGTGGTATTACAAAAGACATAGGTTCCAATTTACAAAAAAGCTCCTAGCTAAACAGCTCCTTAACTTCATTCGCAATGAATCTGATGCCCGCTTCTGGCCTCTGTCTGTACTCTACACCAATACATGGAAAAAATACTTCCATATATACATACATAAAATATAAATAAACCTTATGAAAGAAAATTCCCTGTGATGATGTCATAGCCCTGAGATAGACTGCAGCCACGGGTAGTTGAAATGAACCCTTTCTGGTTCTGCATAGAAGCAGCTGTGACTCTCCTCTGAGCCTGCCTTCTCAGAGTCAGAAGCTGCTTTTGTTCTGCCCAATTCATGAACCCCAAAAGACAAGAATAACTAGCCTCCACTGAAATACATGAGTTTCTTTTTATTGTAAGTTACAAGCTGCAGCTTTGGCCCACACACACCCACCACCGAGGCAGTGGGAGCCGAGCACGCCGTGCCCAGGTTAGTTGGGTGATTTAAAGATTCTGGTCCATCCCAGCATGCCCAAGGCAGGGGCGATTCCTGTCTGGCAATCATCTATTGGTGAAAATGCTGCATTTTGAATTGCTTGGCTATAGGAAGGTCCCCAAACCATTAATGATCTGGTGTCCCTCCCTAGGGAGATGGGCCGATTTCCTAGCAACTGTATCTCTAGTGGGTGGGGAAAGAATGCAGTCAGGCAGGTTCTTCCCCTCAGGTCATTACTGGACTTCTCCACCCACCTAGTTCAGGCTTTAAACTTTAATAATAACTGCTGATTTTTAATATTTTGGTCTCTCACATTACTCTGAATTTAAGAGTAGCTCAGCATATCTGTTCATCTATGAACTGCAAACACAGTGCTTAGAGGTAACTTTTCCTTGATGTTTTCTGTATTTGTGTTCTCTGTTCTTTGTGTGAGAATTGTGGCATTGATAAATTCTTTAGGTCTATCTTTTAGGGTATACATTTTGATCCAAAAGATAGATTTGCTCTGTAATTATCCCAGTACTTTAAGGGTGAGATTTGCAGTCTATCATTGCTAAGAATTAAAATTGTTCAAAGTAAAACCTGGGTCCTGAACCTAGAAGAGAATTAAGGATGACAGGATATGTGGAATGAAAAAACTCTATTTTAGACTGCTCCCATTTCAGTAGTATCCAGAGATGAAGCTATGCTACCATTTAAGATATTTTTATTTAATAATCTCTCAAGTGTATACAGCAATTTCTCCATATAAAGGTTAATAATTCTAGAGCAGCTGCCTACCAAGCCTTTTATAAAAATATTTCAGAGCCAAGGTCTCCTATGTTGAAGTATATCACCATGATATTATTCTATTGCTCCCCAAGGAAATGAGCTTGTTGTCTTTTTTATTAAGATAAATAACTTCTTCAATGAAAGGTTGGCACCATCACTCACTTTAAATATTATCCATTTGAATCATATAGTCAACTCTCCATTGTAGTAACAAGAAAAAAATTTGCATGTCATGCTCAGCATCTGCTTTCAGACCACAATAGAAGGACTAGTTTATTTTGTACATCCCAGAGAGAAAGAGGGTACTCAAAGAACTGCTGATTTCGCCATTGTGAAAATGAACTGATTGTGGCAAGGCAAGTGATTTTTAATATCCCAAGAATTAATAATTAATGTCAGATGAATAAAGACAGACCAGATTGGTGGGTGTACAATTTGGGAGGACAGCATTGTGGGAGTAAGGAGCCAGGTGGAGGAGGTTTGGGAGTGGTGACAGAATCCACACAGAATCCTAGGAAATCAGACTGAATGTACAGGTCTAACTATTGTCTAGTGTACAAGTCTTTAAATGACTGAAAAGCCAATGAGACCACCTCAAACACCAACAACAAAGTTTGGTGCAACTATAAGGAAATGTGTCACATTAGGAGACTTCTGTAAAGAATGGGGAAGCAGTCCCAGCCCTAGTTTCAGATCCATTTTGAGAGTTTAATAGTGAGCTAGACGTCCCTAGGAGATGAACACTGTATGCAGTAGATCAGGATCTTTTGAGGATCCATAGGAGCCACTGACATCACTCACCATTCCTTTTTGGGCCTCCAAAAGGATCATGTGGCCACTCCCCTCATAGTATGATCTATTGAATAGTGAATATCCAACTAGGGAACTGTCCTTTGCAGATATGTTCAGGCAACAGGCACATTTAAGTCAGCTCTGACATTTGAGACACAGGCCATTCATTATAGGTGTGTGTGTCAGGTAACAGCAGATCTAAACAAATAACATTGCTCTCAGGATTAAGTTCACACAATATCTTAATAATGTCTTTCCCTTTGCAAAGGAAAGGCCTGATCTTTTTCAGTGTCAGTTAGGCAACATTTAATTGGAATCTCTTTACCATTCCACTACCAGCAGCCACAGTGGTGTGATTCAGGAAAATTCAATTCCCAGTACAAAAGAAATTGCTGAGCTGCAGAGGTTTCTCAAGTGTGCATGTGTTATTCAGGTAGATTTCACATCTTGTGCCATTATCCATATGTCCAGGAAGCTGACATGAAAATATAGTTCAACATTATTTTGTGTGGGCATCACTGTGGCTGGGTTTGCTGAAATTACAAATAGGCTTGAGGAGCTGCAGATCCATAACAGACCTTTCTGATCACTTCCCTATACAGAGAGATGTATAGAACATGGGACCTCTCTGGAAGAGAAATAAGTAGTAGCAGGAGAGTCAGAAATTAGTTATTTTGTTTGAGTTATGAAATTTGTGTTTGTTTAATTTCTGTGCACACACAATTGTAACATTGGTCAGGTTCACATTCTTCCTGTTTCCTTAGGTCATTTAATGAAAACTTGAATATAATTTGGGGCTTATGTTTTCTGTATTTTGGTCTTCATCCACTTATTCTTTCACTAATACTGTATACCTTTTGAATATTTTAGTTTTAGGGAAGTACAGAAGTCATGTTGTACCAGTGTGTGTAAAATGTCTTCATAGTCATAATGGGAATTCTGAGTTTTTTGCATGGCACATGGCTTTTGAATCAGCTTTTCCTTAACAAATTGTTAGGAATTCTCTTTGAATTGTTTTTAATTCATGCTGCAAATTGAAAGTTCAAAGTCTTTTATCTTTTTCTTTTGAAAACATAGATTAAGTGTTTGAAATGGGAGAAGATATTATATGGTCATTTTTTGGTGTAAAACAGTAAGTGTGACATTTAAACTTTTGTCAAATGATGTTCAAAGCTATATAAAGAGGGACAGAGTTTAGTGATACCTAATACATTCATATGGTCACATAACAACCACATTGATCAGAATTCTTATAAAAGGACAGAATTGCTATGGGTTAAAGCAATCTTCTCATTAGATTATCTAGTCACATGTAGTTGGTATTTAGAAGTATCAGAGTTCTCATTTTCATTGCAGTTATAGTCATCATTGCCTACATATTAAAATATCTCCCATGCTTGTTTGCCCAGGATAATCTGGTGCCTCAAGAGGACATCATGATCAAAGAGTCAAGACAATAACAATCACTAAATGATTATACACTTATAACTGACTCTCACAGTCAGTACTGTATTAGTCATGAGACATCATGTAAAAGCAGGAAAGTCAGTGTCAACCCACCTTTTCTCCCTTCTGATTTTAATTATTAGTGCAGAGGTTTTGTTTTTTTTTTCCAGATGGATAGGAGAGATTCGTCCATCTTGTCTACACTTCAGGTGGCAATAGTAAATGACGGGCTGAAAGCACAGAATCTAGCTCACTCAGTCTCCTTCAAAATGTTTTTCTAATGTTCTTTTAGGTTGTATGTGGATAAGAAAAATTAAATATCAAGATTTTGTAGCAAGAGTTGTTATAAAAAGGAGAAGCAAATGTGCTGTTACGATAGATTATAAAAAAAAATCCAGAAAGTTGATTTACTTGGATGTTATGAGAGATTTCTGCCAATAAGTCACACTGCAGGCAAAAGTACAAATGAGTTTAAAACACACATTGACATGGGTGAATTTAAACAATGACAATAAATTACAGTTGAACAAAAAATTATTTCTTAGAAAAGTGACTCATCTCTTTTTCTGATTAAATAATCACTGTAGATGATAAGAACTTCACTTTTGCTTTGGATACTGTGTTTAAACATGTAACATTTTTATACATCAGTTTCTTTATGTTTCACATATTATATAATAAATATATGTGTACTGGATAGTATTTCATATTTATTTCTATTTGAATAGTTATTCAAACACTTGGTTTCCTTACAAAGAAAGAAGAGTATTCTCTTGGAATGAAATGTGCAGGAACTTCTGTAATTCATCAATAAAAACTAGTGAAAAATAACACCAGAAAATGACCTGAGTTTGTTTTCTTTTCTTTTTTTAAGGAGTTATTTATTATTTATTTAACATTCTACGTGTACATCAGATCTTACTATAGATGGTTATGAGTCACCATGTGGTTGCTGGGAATTGAACTCAGGACCTTTGGAAGAACAGCAAGTATTCTTAACCTCTGAGCCATCACTCCAGCCCCTGAGTTTGTTTTCTTTGTTTCACTTTGCTGAGAACAATGCTTCTCATTTCACAGATTTAGACATGGCCTGAGAAAGAGCTTGTCATGAATTCCCATGTGATGTTCAGCCACTACACAAAAAGAGCGGGAGTTCTGTCTGTCAAAATCAAGCTTTTCCTATCTTCATTATTTTGCTCCTCTTTGTCCTTTATTGTTTCCGTTCATCCTGCAAATGTACACAAGAAACTAATCCTTCTGTTGTGGTCTGAAAGTGTAAGCTGATCATGACATGCTACAGCTGGGATACAAAATGAATGAACTGTAATTAGTAAAAAAAATAATTAATTAATTAATTAATTGTAAATAGATGTAATGCTCATAGCTCCTTCTCCAGAACTATGCCTGCCTTTCCTCTATCATGTTCCCCACCATGACATAAACCTCTGAAAGTCTAGTATAGGTTATCCCAAATTAAATGTTTTCTTTTGTTGAGATTCCATGGTCATGGTATCTCTTCACAGCAATAGAAACTGTAACTAAAGCTAAAGTTGTTACCAGGAGCTGTGGTATTGATGCAATATGCCTTATCATGCTTTTCTATGGAGGAATGTGGATTTGGGAATTGTAGATTAGGAAAAGAGCTAGAGAAATTGAAATAAGGGAGTAGTGACCCCAAGATAAGACCCCATGCAGCCAAGCTTCCATTCCATGCATGCTTAGGGCCATGCATGGTGGTATGCACCTTCAACAGTAGCACTCAGGGGATAGAAACATGTTGATTTCTGAGTTCAGTGTCATTCTATGGAGCAAGTTCCAGCAGAGCCAGCCTTAATCAGTGAAGAAAAAGTTTGAAAAAAAGGAAGCTTGTATAGAATTCATTGAACAATGATTCCATGTTCCAGCCCCAAGCAAGCAGCAGAACTCAGCAGCTTCAGCCAAGTGGTTCTTCCTTTAGAGTTTAGAATAGAAGAATGTGGTTATACCATATTCTGCAGTGCTAAGATGGCTCACACAAGTAATCCAGCACTCAGGGAGGCAGAGGCAGGTGGATCTCTGTGAGTTTGAGGCTACCCTGGTCTACAAAAGCAAGTCCCCGACTGCTAAAGCTACACAGAGAAACCCTGTGTAGAAAAACAAAAAAAAACAAAAACAAAAAGAATCAAAGGAATAAAAAAAAAGAAAAGAAACAAATACCCTGAACTTACCAGTAAACCAAATTAGTGTAGTTCAAGTAAGTGACCGATTTATTTTATTTATATCTTTTGACATAGGAAAACCCTTCTTTAATTTGGACTATTTGAGGTGATAAACTCCCTGTTAAGCTAACCCACACATCTGGTGGCAGCCTACATAAATAATGGACATTGAAGATGGTCAATCTGTCTTTTTTTCTGCATGCCTAAACTCTGGCTAGTAAGTTTATTATTATTATTTTCACTGACATTAGTGACTACTTCTTTGAAATTCTGTAATATTCTGATAATCAAGAAGCTTAGTTATCCAGGCAAACGTTCTGAACAGCTACTAGATTCAACTCTCCACTGTCTGTGAGCCATTCTTATAAAACAACTTTCCACATACACAGAGAACTTCCTTCTAACAGTTTTGTTCGTATAGAGAGCCTTTACTAACACAGCTTTGTTTTTTCCACACCTTTCCATCGAGGAAGAAGTGCTAGCTGATATTAATACTCCAAAGTGTCATGTGTTTCCTGCTTTTTACCCCTGGGTTGTCTTATACCTTCCCAGAGGAAAGTAGCTGCGGTTTATGTGACCACAGCATGAAATCACAGAACAAAAATCTCATTGCATTTTCTAAAATTTCTCTTTAATTCTAATATTCTTGGCAACCTGCCAGCTGTAGGTCATATGGTTCACTCTGCGGGTTGAATAATGGACTGTGTGGCATACAGGCACCTTGATTCCAAGAGGAAGAGGGAAATTGCCCACTGAGTGTAAGACAAGGTAGGCTAGGGGAGGACACGCACAAATGATGATGAAATACAAATCTCTGCAGGTCTGGAAAAAGTCTGCTCCTGAAATGGAATCTGTGCCAGGAATCACTCACTGTACCTTTTTTGCTCCCATACGATGATGTAACTCTAAAGATGTGTTCATGTCACTCAAGACTCACTGACCAATCAGGACCCTGAGGCCATCCCTCCAGTCAGAGGAAGAGGCGGGTTCTTCCTGTTGCATTGCTCTCTGTTCGCTCTGTAGTTGAGCAGGTTTGAAGGTCGGTGTGCTGTGGTCTGAGCGCTGCTGCTGTGTGCTCTGAGGGGTTTCAGGCGAGTTCCAAAGTCACAACATGGTGAGTGTGTGGCTGCTGCCCCCAACCTGGGGGAGCAGGAGGCTGAACAGCAAGGCCTGCTTGTCGGGTCCTTCCTGGAATGGGTGGGAACCTGCAGCCAGAGGCAGCCACGGGAGAGATCCTTTGTGCTAGCCTTGAATGCTTTGGGGGCATCAGAATATCTTCACTATATTGCGTTAGCAGTGGAAGCCGAGAAATCTCACTTTGGGAACAGAAGGTTAAAAGGAAAGCTTTATTTTCTAAGCACAGGGAGGTGGCCTGTTCTGGATCTGAAAAGCCCCCAAGGGAGTAAGGTTTGCTGTATTATTAAAGGGATAAATCCACAAAGCTAGGCAACCTTGGTGAGTGTCTGGGTCATCCAATCAAATTTTAAAATTGTGGTTTAAGCAAGGGAGTTTCTGTTGGAGGCTGTGCTGATTCAGGACACTTCGGCTCAAGGCCTTTAACTATTTTCCAAGACATTTGGTATGGAATCCAAGGTCCTTAATTCATCGCTAGACTTTTGGAGATCTAAGTGATGAGGGAACAAAGAAGTGAGTCCTCTGTCCATAGTGAGGGCTTTGTAGGTGATGCATTTTTACAGTTTAGGCACCTCTGTTAAGGTAATAGTAAGTTTAACCAGTTCACAGATAGTTAGGAAAATATAAAGGGGGTAGGGTGGGAGATGGCCTTGCAAGCTTGGGAATGTGAAGTTAATTTAACCTTTCTAGTAAAATGAAAGAGCAAAACTTAAGAGTTGCTTGGAGAAGGATGGGCTCTGAACGGCTGCCTCCTTACACACTATGGGACTGCAGGTTCACAAAGCATTTGCAGCAGGGGCTTGAAAGTGGAAATGTCCTTAGTAGGATGCAGACTCACAGAGGCCTAGTTTCTAGTATTTTCTCCAAGTTATGATCTTGGAATTTGACATTTAATTATAAGATTCATTTGGAGTTAATTTTTTGGAGGTTGTAAATAACACATATGTTAATTAGCACTTCATTATAAAGATGAGATGTAAACGATTAAAATTGTTGATGTAAGGGATTTACCAGTGTTTAGGAGACAGGAAGTCACACCAAGTAGAATTTAGCTAAGGGCTGTTTTAAAACACCCCATATATATGTATCATGCCAACCAGGGCTGTTAGAGATTAGGATGCTAGGAAACATGTTTCCTTAAGATGATAGTCAACAAATTTGTCTCCAACCAATAACCAAGGAAACCTCCCTGATTCATACCAACCATTTTCCCATCTCCATGTCAAAGAAGAGGCATGTAACAAGCTGCTTAATGGACCATTAGGGAATCATAGCCAACAGTAATTCCTGGGGTACCATAAAGTTGCAGTTTCCTTCTTGAGAAAAGCATAGTTCTGTCACATGTGCAAGACATCTGGTTTGAAAGAGAGATCAGTAGGAGGTGAAGGGTTAGAAATACAACAATTTAGGGGTCAGTTTGAATTGTTTTGTAGGCGGTGTGAATTCTGCATAACTTTCTTTTACATATAGAATGAATTTAACTTGGGTCAGATTCACACCCTATATTATGTTAAGTTTAGGTGAAAACCCCAAACAACAGTTCAGTAATATCTGAGCAGAAAAACCCACCAATTCCTGAGCTACAACCCCCCCCCACCCACAGACATTATCCATGAGTTGGAGTTCAGACCTATCTCTGAACAGGAAAACCAGGAAATCCTGAACTCCCCTAAGTGCAGAATTTGAAAACCTCCCAATCCTCACTCTGAAAATCTCTGCCCTAGAAAGATCCACGCCATAACAAATCACATTAAAAGGCTGTGTCTGCTCACTTCTCTGCTGCCTTCTCCAGGGAGCAGAGGCAGCCACTCCTGGATTTCTTCCTGCACTGGCTAGATCCTCCAATATAAACCCCTTTTATGAGATTTACTGCCAGGTTTGACTCTGCTTGGAAGGAGCCAAGAAACACAGCAAAGGAGAGGTGAAGTAGGAGTAGGGCCAAGGCTCCTGATGTCCTTCCTCAGTTCAACTGGGGATACCCTCCCATGGGAGCTGCGACACCTCTGCTGAAGAGGCCTCCTCTCAGAGTTCTGTGGTTCTTTGACCCTCCTCTCTCAAAATTCCATTCCATAGGGACATTGTCCCACCTCAGAGCTGTGTGGTTTCTGGGCTCCCATATCTCAGGATGCCTTTTCATTGGGATACCGTCTCTCCTCAGATCTGTCTTGTTCCTAGGCTCACAAGTCCCAGGACAGCTTCCCAGGCCAAAAATATAGGTTTTATCTGGAGAACCAGTACATTGGTGAGAATTGCCTGTCATACTAGGAGCCAGGTTCTTTGGGGAGTCATGCTAGAGATTCTACTTTGTAGCTGATCAGGCTCGAATGATTCTGTGTGAGGTGTTCTGAGCACTGCTACTAGGTGTTCAGAGGGAACCTCAAGCAAGTTCCAAATTCTGGACTTGGTAAGTGGCGGGTCACTGCCCATAAATGGGATGAGCAGGCTGCTGATCAGAGCTAGATGTAGTCGTGGTTCCTGCCTGGAAATAGTTGGGAAGACAGATGGAGGACAGGCACAAGTGCTACTGAAATCCAAATCTCTGCAGGTGTGGAAAAGACCCAGCACTCATCTGGAAACCTTGGCCCAGGAGTATGATGTTGTGTCCCTCAGCACACTCTATCCCTAAGAGAGGGGCTCATGACTCACTGGCCAATCAGGGTGTCTAGGCAGCAGAGAAGGCAGGTCCTTCTAAGTGCCCTGCTCTAGGTAATGCTCTATTTCTGAGTAGAATGTCCATGTGTGATGAGATGTAAGAGCTGCTGCTGGATTTGTGAGGGAAGCTAGAGCAAGTTCTGAAGTCCGAAAATGGTGAGGGGAGGTTCATTGACTACAAATGGGAGGAGCAGGCTGCTGAACATAGCTGTCTGGAGTGGAGGGTCCTGCCTGAGGCTGGATGAGAAGACAGATGAATAAAATATGAGAGGACAGGCACAAGGGCTACTGAAATGAAAATGTATGCACATCTGGAAAAGGCCTGGCCCTGAACTGGAAGCTTAGGATTTGTAGTGTTATGCTTTTCCCCTTCACCACACACTAACCCTGAGGGGCTCATGTCACTCAAGACACTGTCCATTTAGGGCCTGCAGGCATAAGAGGAGGTGTGTTCTTCCAGGCCCCCAGCTGCAGGTTCTGCCTTTTCTGAGCTTATTGCAGCACCTCTGAGCACCACAGGCTGCTGTGAGGGGAGATCTGAAGTTGCAACAGGGTGAGCTCAGGTTCACTGCCCACAACAGGGAGAAGCATGAAGCTGAGCTCCAGGAGCTGGTGAGGTGTATTCTCCCTGAATTTGGGTGGTAAGCAGCGACCATGTGCAGCCACCTCTTAGGTCTCTTGTGGTCCTAGTCATTTCTTTAACCCAGGGTGGCCTCTGAATAACTTCACTATGAGGCTACATTTGGCCAACTTTTGGAGCAGGGGCTTATGTGTAGAAGCATCTTTCTTAAGATGCCAAACCCAGAGAGCACTAATTTCTCTAAAATCTTCAACAAGTTCTGCCCTTAGCATTTAACATTCAGGTGTAAGATCCATTTAGAGTTAATCTTATGGAAGTTGTGGCTCACATTCCAGGCATTTTTGTTTTGTTTTTATATTATTATCTGATAGGCCTGGAATGTAGGTTTTGTACATGTCAAGCATATATTCTTGTATTGATCTTCATTATGATATTAATACTACTTGAACCTTCTGAGTCACATTATTTCAACTGTGTGATATTTTTTTCCTTTTCAGTGCTTGTCTTAATTTTTTTTAATGAATACTATTATTTTTTATAAGTACTTCATGTGTGTCTGGTCCTCGAAGCAGTTAGAAGATGGCCTCAGAACTCCTGAACTTAGAGTAATGGATAGGTGTGTGCTCCTATGTATGTAAAGGTAAGCCTTTCAGAGCCGCATAGGGAATGACAAGTGAAGCTTCAGTGACTCCTATGACTCCTTGAAAAGTCCTGATCCACTGCACACAGTGTTGATCTACTGGGGAGTGTTAGCACATTAGTGAAGTGTCAAAATGGATGTTAGCCAAGGGCAATGACTGCTTCCCCCTTCTTTATGAATCTCCTAAGATGACCTTGCCTCACCACACAACTACCACATTTCCTTATAGTTGTACAAAATAAATTCATTGTTATTGGTACTTGAAGCTAACATGGGATGTTCTGATTGGGCTTTCAGTCATTTACAGGCTGTTACAATGGATAATGAAGTTAGATCTGCCCCTTTTAGTCTTGTCTCCGGAGTTTGATTACCAGGATTTTGCGTGGGCTCTGTTTCCACTCACTGCAATTCTCTGTGGTTCCTGATTCCCACATTTATGTCGGTATTGGCAATCAGGACTAATTATTTGAAAGACCAGCGAAAACTCTTTACTGCTGAGCCAACTCTCATTCCCTATGTTGCCTATTTTGACCAACATTTACATTGCTGATGCTTTAAATTTTTTTTTGTAACTGTTTAAACATAGATTTCATTTTAGGAAGATCATATCAATGTTACAATTTAAAGTGAGGCACTTCAGGTTTCTAGAAGATGTGTACATAACTAGCGGGAATGAATAGCTCTATAGCTCTTTGCAGAAACTTGAGCAAAGATCTGTCAGTTCTTTCTATCTATTGTTTGTTTGATGCGTTTTTGCAGAGTATTATGTGCCTCTGACTATCCTGGAACTCATTACATAGACCAGGCTACCATCCAACTCTATAAGATATACCTGCCTCTGCCTCATGAGGATTGTTGGAATTAAAGGCATGGCAAAATATACCCAGCTTGCCCACTGTTTTATACTTAGGAACTGTTCATACAATTTCTCTGAGGTGGTCTAATAACAGTTGATCTGTTTACTTATTTCCCCTTCTTTATGTCTGTTAGCATTTCTCTTACAAGGCTACATCTTTTTTTGTATTTTTAAATTTATTTTTATTAATTACAGTTTATTCACTTTGTATCCTCCTCCCATCTCCTCTCCCAATTCCACACTCCCTCCCTCTCCCTTACCAATGCCCCTCCCCCAGTCCACTGATAAGGGAGGTCCTCCTCCCCTTCTCTCTGATTCTAGTCTATAAGGACTCATCATGAGTGGCTGCATTGTATTCCTCTGTGACCTGATAAGGCTAGGTGTGGGGAACACACCTACAGGGTAAGCACCCAGAAGGCAGAGGCAGGAGGATCACATTTTCAAAACTTTTTAAAGATTTATTTACTATTTATACAGCATTCTGCCTGCACACTAGATCTCAGTATAGATAGTTGTGAGCCACCATGTGGTTGCTGGGAATTGAACTCATGAAGATTCTTTGGAAGAATAGTGAATAGTGCTCTTAACCTCTGAGCCACCTCTCCAGCCTCATCCAAGAACATTTTTAAGAAGGAATTTAAGGTATTAATTTGTTCATGGCCCTTTCTTTCTTTCTTTCTTTCTTTCTTTCTTTCTTTCTTTCTTTCTCTCTCTCTCTTTCTTTCTCTCTCTCTTTCTTTCTTTCTTATTTCTTTCTCCCTCACTCCCTTCCTTCTTTCCTTCCTTCTGATTTATTTATCTATTTATCTATTTATCTGTTTATTTATTTATTTATTTATTTATTTCACAGTATTCGCCTGCATGTACCACTGCAAGCCATACGAGGGCATGAGATCTCACTATAGGGGGTTGTGAGCCACTATGTGGTTGCTGGGAATTGAACTCAGGACATTTACAAGAGCAGCCAATGCTCTTAACATCCGAGCTACCTCTCTAGCACTGGTCCCACTTTCCTTTACTTCACATTACTTAAATTTTCTAAAACATAAATGATGTGTTACAAACATATGTAGAAGGAGGCATTTTTTTTTTCAAGGAAGAAAATGAAAAGATGATTAACAAATGTCTTAATGATTCTTTACTATGGTCACACATAAGTTTGAATGAATACTGTCGAGTATATCTCAACAGTTTATGTCACCATGTGGTGAATCAAATTTATCATTGTGTTTTCAGGATGGTGTTTCTTACTCATGACCACTAGGAGGCTGTATGCTGCCTTAGCTGAGCTAATTGGATGGATGAGTAAATTATGCCTTTTCATCAGGAAGTGGGGAGGCCAACCTTGAACTTGTGATCCTCCTGTCTCAGCCTTCTGAATGCTGGGGTTCAAAGCTTGGGCCACTAAAGTAAGAATACTGAAGCAGATGGTATATTTATCTGTTTGTGATGATTATCACCTTTTAAGATTTCCAAACTTGACATGTTTAATATATCTCCCACATTTAATAAGATATTAAAATGTATCACTCTGCCATGTCAGGCAACCCCTAACCAACTGAAATTCCAATTCCAGGGAATCCAATATCCTCTTCTATCCTCCAGGGACACACACACACACATGAACAAATGTGTCTTTTAAAAAGTAAATGTGTAATCGGCATCACAACCAGAAAAACACATTTTGAAGAGATACAGCTGAGAAGCACCATGATAATGTGACCTTAATGTGCAGAATATTTCCTCAAGTGTTTCATACCATTCTTCTTCAGTAGAAGGTGTTCACATGTTCTCTATACAAAATAAAAATAGAACCCTGTGTCTCCCCCTAGCCCTTGCCCCATGGGTCTTCTATAGTTTCTCCTGCCATCTTTGACTTCTTTTGTTTTCAACCCATTAAGAATTTCTTATAATGGAGATTTAAATATTGAAATAAAATCAAGATTTAAATCTTTCTTCCATCTGCCATTTTTTCTATTAACTCTACTGTGTGCCTTCCTTGTGAAAGGAACCCTGCAAACTGCCTGCAGGCATGGCTCTGATGTTTGGTTTAATATTATTATTATTATTATTATTATTATTATTATTAATATTTTGAATTTTTTGGACAAGGTTTCTCTGTGTATCCCTGGCTGTCTTGGACTTGCTCTGTAGGCCAGGCTGGCCTCAAACTCAGAGACATCTTCTTGCCTCTGCCTCTCCAGTGCTTGGATTAAAGTTCTGTGCCACCATGCTTGGTAGCATGCTCTTATAGCCTGGTTAAAGTCATACTATGTAACTTAGAACATGTCTAGATATGTGAGTGTGATGAGCTGGCAGGGGATCCAAGCCCTCGTTTTTGGAGACAGGGTTTCTCTGTGTGGTCTTTCATGTCCTGGACTTGCTTTACAAACCTGGATGTCCTGGAACTGACACCTGCCTCTGCTTGCCCCACTGATGGTCACAGGTGTGTGACACCACACCTGGCTTCTTGTTATAATCATTAAAAATGATTTATAATCTCTGTGTATGTGTCTGCCTTCTTTAGACCAGCCCTGTTTTGACTAGGAGAGTTGGCACTCAGTAACAGAAAGGAGTCAAGTCTGCCTACCCTAAGCACAAGGTACTCTACTCTCAACCGCTGAGTCAGTGAGGGTGTGGGCCCTATAGCTTGTAATAAAAAGATCCTCATGTGTTCTGCAATGGATTCAACTCCTGGTGGTCTTTTGTGGTCTCGCGAACTGAGCACATTTGAGGTAGTCACACGAAGTATTTCTACTATAAGAACAGCCATAAATTCTCTCAGTTATACCTTACAAAAGTGGGTTATGGCAGAGCATAGAAAAACTCAGGTATGGGCCTCCAGTGCCATCAGGTAAAATTCTTAACACCGGGTCTGGTAGAAGTTTGTGTTACAGTTAGCACAACCGTACAGGTATTCCTCAGTCCTAGTAGAGTAGGTCCACCAAAGAGGCTGGCAAAGAATGGCCAATAATGGCTAAAGATGGCCCAACACAAATCGTTATTAGGCTCTGGACATACCAACATCATCATATCACTGCAGATGAAGCAGCAGCAGCATCAGATAATCAAGATATGTCTTAGAATTCTGGGATCCTCAACAAAGGGTCAAGGCTTAGTAATCTACACAATGACCAGAACCCACAGCAGTGATAACAAAGACCAACAGAGCTGTGCCAAAGCGATAACCAGAGGACCCTAAAAGGTGGGGCAGATCACTTGTTTGGGGAAGTGGCTTTATCTCACGGACACACACTTTCCTATTTCATGAAGAGGAAATTGTTAGGCTCCAGTTTTCCAGAAATCATTAAAATGATTTACATGTCTATTGTAATTAATAAAATAGCAAAGAAAGAACATGTGGGATACATGTGGGTGCAGTGATACAGATGTCCATTCACAAAGAAATAGGATAAAAGCATGAAACCAGAAGCCATAATGTACACAAAGGAACAGTATATAAATATATGTGTGTGTGTGTGTGTAGGCAGAAGTGTATATATATATATATATATATATATATATATATATATATGTTTATATGTGTGTGTGTGTGTTTATATACATATAAAGCATTGACAAACCACAAGTATACCCTTCAGCTTTTCTGTTGCCATCTGTTGCTGCTCATGGGACCTAGATGTTAGTCTGGTTTGTTGCCCCAATGAGACTCCCTTGGAGAAAACTAAGTTTTTCATTTATTATTATTATTAGTAGTAGTAGTATTTAAAGAGGTAGAGAGTGTTCTTTTTGGAGTGAAACTTTATTTATGATTCGTGGTGTAGTTCTTTTTATTATAGAAGATTTGTTTATTATTTGTACAGTATTCTGTCTGCATGCCAGAGGAAGTCGCCAAGTCTTACCATAGATGATTATGAGCTGCCACGTGGACGCTGGGAATCGAACTCAAAACCTTTGAAAGAACAGCTGGTGCTCTTAAGCTTTGTGCCATCACTCCAGCTCCCTTAATTTTTATTTGTATTTATTCATTTTACATCCCTGTCATAGACCCCTTCCTCCTCTCTTCCCAGGCCTACCCTCCCTGTTTCCCCTATCACCCCTCACCTGGCTCCTCAGAGAATGGGATCTGCCAACCCCATGTCCACCCATGTCAGCATATCAAGTCACATCAGGACTGAGAGCATCCTCTTCCCCTGTGGCCTGGTGAGGTAGCCCTGAAAGGGGAAAGTGATAGAAAAGATAGCTTGTGGGTCAGGGTTCATTCTTATGTGTGTTGGTCCTGAAGTGTTTACAAGGCATTGTTACCCTCCTGTCCTTCATCCCCTCTGGCACTTACACTCTGCACACAGAATACCTTGAGCCCTTAGGGGTGAGAGTTTGCTGGAGACATCTCATTTAGGGTGGAATGGTCCAAGGCCTTTCTCTCTCTCTGCAGGTCGACTGGACATGGGCCTCTTTATTTGTTCCCATGTGATGCAGGAGGAAGTTTCCAATGATGTCCAAGCAAGGCACAGATCTGAGACTATGGCTGTTCTCCTTTAGAGTAACTGTAGCATTTAGATTTCTCTTATGTTCCTGGCTTGTGTAGACTCAGGCTCCTGGGTAACCAAGCAGTATTAGATCCAGGTTCCTTTTCATGGAGTGGGCCTCCTGAAACCCAACCAGATATTAGTTGGTCACTTCCATGATGTTTGTGCCACAAGCGCACCAGCAAATCTTGTAGGCAGGTCACCATTGGAGAGCGAAGGCTGTATGGCTAGGTTGGTGTGCACTTTTCTCTTCTGGTGGCATGCAGGGTATGTTCCAGTATCATGAACAGTAGTCCATAGGGGGTGAACATTCTAGGTAGGTGCCAGGTGGGATTACCTGTGTCCAATGACTTGTGGAGTGTTGTTCTCAGCAATAGAATCTTACCATCAGGTTGTGGAGAGCCCAAGGGGGTGGACACAAGTTAGGTGGTCCCAGACCCTGCTTTGATCTAGCACAGAGTCCTCCCACATCCCGAGGCCACAGGACTCGAGGAGGAGGCCAGCTTTCCAGACACTCCTTGCTCTGTTCTTATTAAATTAAAATAAATATATAGTATTATATTAAGTACAACATCTATGTAAAGCGCGTTATTAAGTGACACATGCTTGCCACAAGAGGGCACCACATCACTTGGCAGATGACCCTGTGGTCGGTGGGGATGGAACCAAGCACCTAGGGAAGAGAGAGGGATTCTCTGCTTCACAGAGCCCCCTGGCTTTTGGGATGACAGGCATGAGACACTGAGTCCGGCGTTTTGTTTCTTTATTTTTTTAATTCATTCATTCATTCATTCATTTATTCATTCATTCTCCAGCATTATGCCTGTGTTCTATAAGAGGGCACCATATCTCATTATAGATGGTTATGAGCCACCATGTGGTAGCTAGGAATTGAACTCAGGACCTTTGGAAGGGCAGCCAGTGCTGTTAACCTTTGAGCCATCTTTCCAGCCTCCGCCTTTTTGTTTTTAAACTTTAAAAAATATTTATTATCTTTGTGAGGGCATTTCTGCCTTCCTGAGACCAGCCCTGCTTTGACTGGGAGAATCGAAATGACTAAAAAAAGGGGACAGGGACCCCAGAATCCCTTCTCCAACTATGTCAGATCAGGAGAATTCAAAGTGCACATTTTTCCTTCACACAAATGACTTCCAGCAGCCAGGCATGTTTACTTCCAGAAGCAGATGGGCGGGGCAATGGCATCAGGAATCTTCTCCCTGGAAGCTCTGGATCCTGAAGACAGCTAGAGGCAAAGGACAGGGACATTTACATGACACGGGGTGTGTGTGGAGGAATGCTGTGTGCTCTGTGGCGACAGGAAAGGGCTTCCGGGGATACTTCTGGGTCCCCTGTATGTTTTCAGGGTTGATTGTTTGGTGTTGAATAACTAACTGATTTTATGCTCTTTCCTGAGAAGGTTTGTTTTTTTTTTCCTCACACTCTCAGTTTTTATTAGTTCACTGCAGATTTTTGCATAGGATTCAGGACAATGGTTTCTTCCTGGACCACTTTCGCATGCCTATTGGTGTTTTCCATTTTTCAGTTCAAGTTTGTGCAGGTATATTGGTAAGCCTTTTTTTCTTTTTTAATATTGGTTCATCTTATGTATGTAGCTTCTGGTATTATTAGGAGGCCCACTACCAGAACATACTCTGATCCTCTGCCTTATATGATTTTTCATCATCTGTTCTGCATGATCTCTGAGCCTTAGATCTGGGAATAGTTTTGTTGATTTATCAGGTGTGAGTGTTCTCCAGAATACTGCCTTGTGATTGGTTGTTCTTTTCAGTCATGATTGCTGTTGCAAAGGAAAGCTTCTTCTGACAGTGGTGAACTATACTTATCTGTGTGCATTATTAAAAATATTTAGGTTGTAACATGTTTATATTCATGCATGGACTTACTTGTATTATAGGGATTTTATGTAGATAATTCACAGTATGATTGCTTAAAACTCTTTCACAAATATTTACTGTTATTTCTCCCACTTCCTTCTTTCATATTTATCCACCTTGATAATTAGGGAACCTTCCCCACATGTTCCCAATCAGATCAATTTTTCCTGCTATTGTATTGCTTGCCCAACATGTTTTATTTCTAGAATTATTCCATGGTGATATTCACATCAGAAACTTTGGAGCTAGATGCCCCAGAGTAGAGAATGAGAGATATTTTTCTTCTGGATATGAGTTACCTAAATTATAATTTTTCTACTTACAAATATTTATGTGTATGATATTTATCATGTTAAACATATTTATGATTTTCCATTTTTTACCTATTGTGAACACAATAGCAATGAAAGTGACTGAGCAAGTATTTGTAGAGTGGGTTGTCGAGTCATTTTTACCTGAGTCTAGGAAAAGAGAGCAGGGTCAGGCAGTAGATTTATTTTTATTTTTACCCTTTAGAAAATTCTCTACTCTGGTTTCTGTAATGGCTCAACCTGTTTAAAAGAAACACCACCAACCCCTTTCCAGAAATTGATTTTCATGCCTGGTCTATAGAAGAATCTCAGATATCACTGAAAGCCCTGTATACACACCAAATTAACAAAGAAAAGTATTTAGTTCATGTACTATTTATCTCAATTACTTTCATGTAATTACATTTTGAATATGTATATTGTCCAAAAAATAATAAATAATATGCATAACTTACTTAAATGTGTTTTCAGCAGCCGCTTCTATTCTAAAATAGAGTGTCTGTGATTGCTCTACAAAGTGAGGGGCTCTTATGTTTGTTTAAATATACATTTAAGAAAAAAGTTACTTAAAAGGTAAATAATTTAATTTTAGTATACAAATGGGTTTTATTAGAAAAAAGAAAACTAATACATCAAAATGATCATTTTTATATGCTATTTTTTGTTTTTAATACATCTCAAAGAGTTTTTATCAGGTCTTTAGAGAATAATGTAGCACTTTGGGAAAAAGATGCACCCCAGCAGCCCTGTACTAGAGGCCAATATGGAGAAGACCTCCACAGCCACGACGGTTTTGCCCTTGGTGCTCTGGTAGACAGGGATGAAGATGACCCAGACACTGAGGAAGACCAGCATGCTGAATGTCAGGAACTTGGCCTCATTGAATGTGTCAGGCAGGTTCCTTACCAGGAAAGCCACAGTGAAGCTGCCTAAGGCCAGGGTCCCTAAGTAAGCCAGCACACAGTAGAAAGCAGTGACTGAGCCCTTGTTGCATAAAATGATGACATGAGCATGTTCAGAGTGTTCATCTGTGTCAATATAAGGAGGTGAGGTTCCCAGCCAGACTGCAGAGAGAATAAGTTGGATCAGGACACAGATGGGAATGACAGTATTATAGACGCCTGAGACAAACAACCTTCTCATTGTTCTTCCTGGTTTCATGACTCTAAAAGCCATAATTACAGTTATAGTTTTTGCCAAAACAGTGGAAAGAGCCAAGGTGAACACAAGTGCAAATGTTATTTGTTGCAGTATGCAGGAGACTGTGTTTGGGCGTCCAATGAAGAAAAAGGAGCAGAAGAAGCAGAGGAGGATGGAGGTGAGCAGGATGTAGCTGAGAGTCCGGTTATTGGCCTTAACAATGGCTGATTCTTGGTGTTTGAGAAAGACCCCCAGAACTGCAATTGTGCTGATAGAGAAGCACAGAGCTGTGCAGGCCAGAGCAATGCCCAGAGGATCCTCAAAGGAAAGGAAGGTCACTGCCTTGGGCAGGCAGTGGTTTCTCTCAGGGTTTGGGTACTCTTGACTTGGGCAAGGGATGCACTCCTGCTGATCTGTGTGGAGAAATTGGATCAACATTTCACCTTATATAAGTGTCTATTCATTGCACATTTAATTCATTAAAGTGCTTTCCAATGATGTGTGTACCCTGGTATATTCTGCATCCTGTTTACTGCCAAGGACATGACCTCTTTATAATTCGCATTGCTATTGTTTATCTTGTTTAATTAACAATAAGATTTCTGCTCAACAGTTTATAACTGTTTTTTTGGGGCAATGAAAACTATTTTCTTTATATTCAGATAAAGTAATACTGTTAAGTATGCCTTCAAATCCTTTTATTACACTTTGAGTTTCTAAATACGTGTACTTTGTGTTTTGATGACATCAATGCATAAAAATGCACTTCCTTGTTTCCATCATCATGGGTTCTTCTCATTTTTCTTGTTATTCACTGTTTCAGTGGATATTTGTTATCCCACTCCTATAATTTTTCTAAGGTAACATGGGAATAATTTAGGTCCCACCTCCATGACCTATGGAACAGTTTCTGATTTGGCAATAAATATACAACACTTGCATCAACAAACTCCCGCTATAATCTCAGACCAATCTTTACCTATCTCAGATGTGGAAGTTGAAAATAAATTTCTATAGTCTTTGATATCCTTTGATTCAGGAGAGGACTCTTGATTTTCATTATTAAGTCCAGAATAATCCTGGGAATTGTTCTAATTTTCACTCTTGTTCTTCCAGTAATATTCTGAAGACTAAAAAAATTACCTACATGTCATAAATACCATAACTCTACAAAATGTTAAATCAGAAAGGGAGAATGACAAAACCATATTCACTGAAATTGGTGAGAGTCATGAAACCAGTACAGTTATTGGTGCTATTCCAGCAAAGCTGAGCAGATTATTAAAATCATTGTTCTTCTATTTCTAACTTCTGGGTTTTTTTGTGTGTGTGTGTTTTGCATTACTGGGGTATTTCTGCACTAAGATTCAATTTCTGTTTGTTTTTTTTTTTTTTACAGAGAAATTATGTCTGAGTCATTTTTTAAATTAGGCATTTTAAATTAATTATAGTTTCTTCACTTTGTATCTTAGCTGTAGCACCCTTGCTCATTCCCTCCACACCTTCCCATGCTCATCTCCTCTCATGCCCCTCTCCAAGTCTTCTGATAGGGAGGTCCTCCTCCTGTTCCCTCTGACCCTAGCCTATCAGTTCTCATCAGGACTGGCTGCATTGTAAGGGGACCAGGGACTGCCTCTGACATAAACGCAGTGGCTGGCTCTTTGATCACCTTCCCTTACCAGGCCATAGAGGAAGACAATGCAGCCAGCCCTAATGAGACCTAAGCCTTATGATAATACTAAACTTAAATTTATCTATCCACTGTTTAAAAATCTTTGTGACCTGGAGATTGTTAAGCAGAGAGAGAGAGTTGAGGCCATTATTTCAGGAATTTTCTTGGGGTATATGCCCCTAAACAGTATATTGGTGCAGGGTAAACAGAGGCAATGTGACTACCCTGAGAGGCCTGGAGATTCATGTATAGGTTTAAGATCCTTTATTATAGGCTTAGAGCTCCCTGAAAATGTAGTTTAAAGATAGAATGTCACATAGGGTACACTCCTGACAGAATAAAACTTAGTAAATAAGATAGATTGACTTAAATAAACTTTTTCTAGTTTGTAGCATAGATGGTGATACATATAGTAAAGGGAGCTATTTATTTGTATTTGCTGTGCATAAAAAGACCAGTTAAAGTATTTTCTGTTTCTCTGGACTGCACTCATACTGCAAACAATGCCAGCCTAAAAGCAGACTTTCACATATTAAATGTGTTTTCTTTGAAGGAGACATTCTTTAGATTATTTAAAGAAGAGTTATAGGGCTAATAATGATAATCAAATATGTTCTGTGTGTACTTTTTAAATTGTAACTGAGCTTTTTTATTCCTGTATAATAAAAAAAATCAAACACCCATTCTGTACCACTTGTATAATCATCTGTGTTCGCACTGTGAAACTTGTATAAACAAGAAGAGCCTTGTCAACAATAAGTCAGAGACAAAGAAAGGTCTGAATTTTAGACGTCAGCTGCTAGATTAACCTGACCACTTCAGCTGACTAATTTCCTCTCGTCGCTGACCCCTCATCTGCTCTCTGGAGCACCCTGTAGGCAAAAACCTCTCTTTTCCATGCTCAGAATTGCCCCACAGAAAGGCTCCTGGCACAAGCTCACAGAGAATCAACTCCCAACAATAGAGCACGCATAGGACAGATATGGGATCTCTGCACATACATAACAGTTGTGAAGCTTGGTCCTTATGGGGACACATAACAGAAAGACCAAAGCTGGCTCTGACTCTTTTTCTCCTAATTTTACTGCTTTGTGTAGTCTCAATAACAGAAGTTGTGCTTAATCTTATTGCAACTTTATATGCCAAGGCTGATTGATATCTATAGGGAACTTCTTTTTTTTTAAAGAAAGGGAAGAGGGGCACATTAGGTTGGTAGGTGAGGTGAGAGGGAGGGTCTGAGAGGACAGGTGTGAGCAGATGCTGTGATAGTACACAAATTAATTAATAATATAATAAAAAGAAATAATAACATTGTAATGGAAATGAGTGAAAGAGAAACAAAGAAAACAATACATACAATTAACCAAAGGAAGAGCTGGCTCTTTCTGAAGAGAAAGAAAATTGACAAACCTATATATCAAGTGAATAAAGGAAAAAATTGAGTACTGAAATTAAAGGAAATTACAGAAAAAAACATTACTACAGAATTCAATGAAATTCAGACTATTCTAAGGAAATATTTTTAAAATATACTATATTCTAGTCAGCTTAAAAATGAGATGGATGCTTTAGATTTAGTCAAGCAACCATTATTCAAAGATATATTCAACAATAATTCAGCAACCTAAATAGACCTAAATAGACCTAAACAGACCCAACTCTAAATTCAAAAGATCAGAAAATGCTCCCACCAAAAAAAGAAAATGATGAGAGATCAAAACAAGGAGACTCCAATATGGTGGAGACCAGTGTGCACCATATCTGAGGGGCAGAGATTCAGAGACTCTGAGACCAGTGTATGGACAGGTGGCTAGATCCAGAGCATCAACTTTGCTGCTTCCTGTTCTGGACAGGTCATCCAGGAAATGGAGTTGATCTGATCCAGGCTCTCTGTGGCCATCTCACGGAGTCAGGAGTAGCAAAATTTGGGCCACCTGCCCCTTCACATACTCCAGTGAGTTTGGATCCCCATATCCAGGGACGGTTTGCTCTAGCAGCCAGAATTCAGCTCCCTCCTGCTTCCTGTAGAGCAGCTTCAGGATTTCTGGGAGAGCATCCAAGCCACCAAGCCACTGTTCTACTGGTCATCCTCAGAGGAATCTGAGTACAGGGAGCACCATTTGGGGCAGGCCTGTAAGTGGCAGCCCAGCTTTAATCTGAGGAATCCAGGGATGCCACTTGGGGCACCTGAACCTTGATAATAATGAGCACCAGTACCTGCACCCCAAAATTCATGGTTCCATTGCAAGCACACACTTGTCTTCAATTCACCAGTCCCTACATGTTTATGTGTCCATATGCTGCCATGTGCTTTGCCCTTCAAGGTGCTGGCATCTGAACTGCCAGTATCCATTCTTGAGCCACTGCACATTTGACATCTTCCTGAATACTACTCTAAACTCCAAAGACAGGAGGATCCAGTCTTTGCTGCAGTTTCCAAGAAGAAACAGGTAAGGCTACAGACAACCAGATGGCTAAAGGCCAGCATAGAAACGCAGTCAACAAAAACTGGGACAACCTGGCTCCACCAGAACCCACCCCCAAGAGAAATGAATATTCTAATACAGCTGAAACACAGAAAAAGCACATTAAATATATGTTTATGCAGTTATTAGAGACATATAAAAAGGAAAAGAACAAATGTTTCAAAGAAATACAGGGCAAACAAAGAGAGGCCATCAAAGACAAGAAACCACAATTAAACAGGTGAAGGTAATTATTAAAATTATTCAATTCTTGAAAATGGAATTTGAATCAGTAAGGAAACAAACAAAAAACCCTGGAGATGGACTACGTAGAGAAGAGATCAAGTACCACAGAGATAAGCATCATCCACAAAATATAAGAAATGAAGGAGAGAATCTCAGGCATTGAAGATACAATTGAAGAAACTGATCTATCTCTCAAAGAAAACATACAATCAGAAAAGTTCAAGGACTCCATGAAAATGTGAAACCTAAGAACAATAGGAATAGACTAAATAGATGATTCCAGGCTCCAAGGTACAGAATATATTTTTTAAAATCATAGAAGAAAATTTCTCCAACCTTAAGAAAAAGATAACCTTAAACATACAAGAGGCTTACAGTACACTAAATAGACTAGAACAGAAAATTTTCTTGCCATAAAATAATCAAAGCAATTAATCTACACAATGAAGAAAAGTATGTCAAAAGCACAAACGAAAAAGATCAAGTGACATATAAAGGCAGACTTATCAGAATCACACCCAACTTTAAAACAGAGGCTATGAAACTCAGAAGGGCCTGGGGGATGTCATGTAGATGTGAAGAGACCACAGATGCCAGAGCAGGCTACTGTACTCAGCAAAACTTACAATCAACAGAGATGGAGGAATCAAGATATTCCATGACAAAACTAAATTAAAACAATGTCTATGCACTATCCCTGACCTTGAGAAGCTACTAGAAGGAAAACTCCAACCCAATGAGATCAACTACACCCACAAAACACATGATATAGATAACTTCGGAACAAAAATAAAAAGAAAATAAGCACACAAACACACTATCCACAATAACACCACAATAAACGGAGCTCATATTCATTGGTGACTAGTATCTCTTAACATCAATGGAATCAGCAATCTAATAAAAAGACACATGCTAACAGAATAGTTATGGAAACAAGATCCACATTCTGCTCCATACAATAAACACACTTCAGCCCCAAAGATAGACACTACCTTGGAGTAAAGTGCTAGAAAAAGGTTTTCCAATCAAATGGACGCAAGGAGCAAGTGGCTTAACATCTAATAAAAAAAGTCTTCTTACCAAAATTAATCAAAAGAGAAGTGAAGGATACTTCATTCTCATTACAGAAAAATCCACCATGAGGACAACAATATCTTGAACAAGTATGCCCCAAATAAAAGGGCACCTGCATTTGTAAAAGAAACATTATTAAAACTTCAACCACACATCAGTCACAACACAGTAATAATGGTAAATTTCATTACCTCACTCTCACCAAGTGACGGATCATTGTCACAGAAGCTAAACAGTGAAATAATGAAGCTTATATAGGTCATGAATCAAATACCTAATAGAAGTCCTCAAATATTTTCACCCAGGCACAAATATGCCTTCTTCTCTGCAAATCAAGGAACTTTCTCCAAAACTGAACATATATTCAGGCAAAAAGCAAGTCTTAACACATACAATAAGACTGAAATAATCACTTGGATCCAATTACACAACCATGTTCTAAATCTGTACTTCAACAATGACAGAAAGAGCAAAATGCCTACTCATACAAATGGAACCTAAACAACTCTACTCAATGACAGGTGTCATGGAAGAAATAAAGAAAGTATTTAAAGATTTCCTAGAATTCAATAAAAATTAAAGCACAACATGCCCAAACTTATGGGACACAATGAAAGCAGTGCTAAGAGAAAAAAATCATAGCACTAAGTGCCTTCATATAGGAATTTGAGACATTTCTTACAAGCAATCTAATGCCACAACTGAAAGACCTAGAATAAAACAAGATGTAGACAGGGCCAAGAGGAGTAGAGGTCTGGAAATACTAAAAATCAGTGCTGAAATCAACATACTATAAATGAAATGATTCAGTGAATCAACAAAACCAAGAGCTGGTTCTTTGAGAATATCAAACAAAGAGACAACCTCTTAGCCAAAGTAACTAAAAGGCAGAAAGACACTATCCAAATGAACAAAATAAAAAAGGAAAAGAATGATAGAAGTACAGAAATCAAAGAAATCATTAGGTCTTACTTCAAAAGTGTATACAGCACAAAAATTTAATATCTATATAAAATGGACAATTTTCGTGATAGATTCTACTTACCAAAGTTAAATCAAGATCAGATAAATAAAACATCCTATCTTCCCTAAGGAAAGAGAGGAAGTCATCAAAAGTCCCCATCCAAAATGCCCAGGGCCAGATGGTTTCAGTTCAGAATTTGATCAGACCTTCAAATAAGAGTAAATACCAATACTCTTCAAACTATCCCACAAAAAGAAACAGAAGGAACATTAACAAACTGATTCTATGAAGATGCAGTCACATCACAGTCAAGACCCAAGAAAGATATGAACTTCAGACCAATTTCCCAAATGAACACTGACACAAAAACCTCAGTAAAATACTTGCAAACTAAATACAAGAACACATAAAAGATATCATCCACCACTGTCCCATAAGCTTTATCCCAGGTATGCAGGAGTAGTCCAGTCTATAGAAATCCATCAATTTAATACACCACATAACCAAACAGAAGGGTAAGAATTCCATGATCATGTCCATAGAAGCCAAAAATCCAACGCCTGTTCATGTATAAAATTTTTGAGAGATCAGGGACACAGACCACATACCTAAACATAATAAAGTCAATATAGAGCAACCCTACAGAAAACATTAACCTAAACAGAGAGGAACTCAAATCAATCCCAATTGAGGACTTCTATTAGGTATTTGATTCATGACCTATGTAAGCTTCATTATTTCACTGAAATCAGGGACAAGGCAAGGCTGCCTGCTCACTCCATATCTTTTTAACATAGGGATTGAAGTCATGTGTCACTCTGCAAGGAATTTAACCCATGATAGCTTTAGAACTTAGAATTAATTTTCAACATTTGATCATTTGCAATAATATATAAAAAATTCTGCTTGTATTATGGTTGTCTAAGGATTGGCCTTTTTAATATAATAAATAATAGATTCTCATCATTATATTAATGTATTTTCCTTCTGACTTTTTATTTTCTTGTAAAAATTTTTATTTTAAAAATAATATAATTACCTCACTATGCTTCTTCTTTTTCATTTCTCTAAACGTTCTCCTGGACCCACCTTATATTTATTCACTCTCAAATACATAGCCTCTTTTCTCATTAAATATGTTTGTGTCTTTGTGTGTGTGTTTGTATATAACAATGCAACCTGCTCATTCCATATGATGTTACTTATATATGTTATCACACAGTTGACCACAACCCTAAAAAGGCAGCCATGTTTTCATTTACAAAGACTTGCTTTTTTTCTATTGTTGATACTGAAAATGACAACTGTGTTGTAAATGCAGTTCAGTTTCTTGTACATTCAGAAACAATCAGACATGTAGTTTTTCTGGAGTTACTTTGAGGCAAGACTCATTAGGCTTGTTAAAGACAGAAATACAAATAGATCCTGGACAACTGGAGATTTCATATTTAATGGGGAACACTGCAAGAGCTGGTACACTGCAAGAGCTAAGATGGCCTTCCATGCACCAAAAAGCAGATTTTTAAAAGTAGGGAGCATATGACACAATAGCATGAAAATTGCTACTCTAAACTTCACACATTGTGTGGCTTCAGCAATGATTAATAATGGATTAAGGGATGAATGTTAAAGACATAGGGAGCAGCACTACATTATGACACCAAGGTCACTTCTTAACTTTCCCCGTCTCCATTCCCAAACAGTTTGAGTAAAAGTATTATTTTTCTACCTGTCTGGTTAGAAATGTGCTGCTCTGGACAAAATGCACAAGAAAAACAGCAGACCGGTCTTTCTTTTTGTAAAACTTTCCAGAATCCTGGACCACAGCTCTGTGTGCATACAGATTGAGGAGTCTGAAGGCAACACAGAAAAACTGGTCACTTTTTGAACATCAGCTTAAAATAGTTTGGGCTAAATACATGTAACCTATGGAAATTGTATTTGTTTATGAGGAACTCTGAGGTTTTAATGTGGGAATGTAGAATGGAGATTTTAAACTTACCATGCTTTCCAATACTAAATGTTCAACATCCCTTTATGGTGACCAAACCATGACTCACTACTGCCTAGCCTGTGTGAAATGTATAGGACATCAACATATTCTCTTCTGTGATGCAGCAAGCAGAACTCATTTTATTGTATGAATTTTGGAACAGTTAGTTTTTAAGACAATAATCCAATCATACTTGCCTCCAAGCACACATGTTTTTACCTTTATATTTCCAGTCTTGTAGTAACACCCATGCACTCTGATTCAGCTGCAAAAGGAATTTCAATTTTCTCATGAAAATGGTTTGGCCATTGGTGAATTATAATCTGTTACTGTGACTTTTACCCTTGACTCCCAATGCTAGGGATTGTTCTATGCCTTTCTTTTCAAACGTTAGTGACAACATCAAATCGGACTTTCACCAGTTGCATTCTTCATCACATAACTAATAAAATTCTAATGCAATTTTAGTTTGTTATATGTCAGTAATTTTGTAGGACAGGAAATATTTCTATCTTAAACCTCTTTTCTGCCTTGGTTTGGATTCAGTTTCATATGGACTAACAGAATATGTTTCTGGATAACTGGATCAGCTGTTAAGAGTTCGTACAGCTCTTGCACAGAAATATGAGTTCAGTTCCTGACACACATATTGGGCAGCTCATACACATTGTTTACAGAAATGTCTTGTGTCCAAATCCATAATTTATTAATTATATATGCTAGCTGACAACCTTGTAAAATTATTGATATGCTTGAGTATGAATCGTGTGAATGGAAGAATGCTTGATCAACAGCTAGCCTGTATAATTAATATATATGAAAATTTACATTTTTGTGTGCATGTGTGTTTACATATAGAAACACTCATACATGCCTCTATATAACCAGGGGTTCTCAAATATTCATTCACTGCATTATGAACAAATATAAACATTCAAATTTAATTTATCAAATTCTAGCTAAGGAATTAGCTGACATTATGTGTGCATTTGTATGTATATTTATATGTGTATGTGTGTATACATATATGTAATTCTGAAATATTGGTTCATTTCTGATTTAAAGTTATCAAACAGAACTAAAGAGATGTTTTAGTATTTAACACGCATGCCACATAAAGAGTAAAACGTGAATTTGATCATGATGAAAAGATGGAAGAAAAGTTGGGTGCAGAAAGATAGGACTGTAATCCAAACTTTGGATCATGAAGACAGAGAGAGGACCTAAGTAATGCTGTCCACTAAGTTCAGAAAATCAGAAAGTAAATGTTTCACAGAGATAAAAATATAGTTGACAGCAACTGAGGAAGATAACCACAGTTGACTGTGGACTTAACAATCACATGTTCTCATGTGCATGAACACCCACACACAAGCTCACAGTCACAATAGAGCTAAGAAATTAAAAGTTTACAATTATTTTAAAAGTTCAAAGAATCATTACACAATCAATTTTTATAATTCTTTAAAAATAATTCTCTTCATATTAAATACTGAAAAAATTCCAGACCTGTTTGAAGTTGTTTGGCCATTGAATCAGAACTTCATTGATGAAAAAACTTTGATCTTGTGCACTCTTGAAGACAAACTCTCCCACTTTAAGTAGTAATGCATTTTGAAAACTATATGCAATAAAGTTTTATATATCATACATTTCCATAATATTCTTATTCTCACCAAAGCTTATTTCATCTCCAGCAGTATTTGTAAATTAAATATTCCTCAGAAATTGATGCAGCTGAAGAGAGGCATCATATGATATGAGTGGCCCACACAGATTACCGGCTGACTTTAAAGAGAAGTTCATTTTCCTTCTCTCTAACATGGCTTTCTTTTTGTAAGTGCTTAATTTGTTTATTTGTCTTCCCAGTTGTTTAGTGAGATTAAAATTATTCCCCATAGAAATAATGCAAGACCTACTGAACACAAGTAGAATTATCTTCTATGAGATGTAAGACAGTATAGTGTGTATCATGTCCTTATTTGGAAAAAAGTCTTGTGATTTTCTCCAGCACCAGAAAATAATATTTCAATTTAGAAGATGTAGATTTGAATAAGATTCAAAATGGTGGCACCCAGTGCACATAGTTACTAAGGCTTTAAATGTAGTGACTTCACAGCAAGTGAGAGGCCATGCTGTGGAACTGAAAATGCTAGTGTCTATGCTTCACATCTGTAAAGAAGGTACTAGAAGGAAAAGCCCAACCAAAGGAAGTAAACAACACCCAAAAAAACACAGAAAATAAATAACACCACTGCTGCAAAACCAAAAGAATAGAAACACAAAAAAATTTGTTACAATCATAAAAATCAAAATAACAGGCACTAGCAATCATTAATCATTAATATCACTCAACATCAATGGACTCAGTCCCTCAATAAAAAGACAGACTAACAAAATGGATGCATAAACAGGACTCATCAATCTGTTGCATACAAAAACAAAACAAAACAAAACACACATCTTAAAAAAATAGAGGACATTACCTCAGAGTGAATGGCTGGAAATAGCTTTTTCAAGGATACTGACCCAAGAAGCAAGATGAAAGGCATTCTCATATCTAATAAAATGATGTTTTAACTGAATTTATTCAAAAGAGATGGGAAAGGACACATATCATAGCAAGAGGATACATATGATTGCAAAAACCCACCAAGATATGTCTCAATTCTGAATATTCTGCTCCATATACGAGGGCACCTACATTTGTAAAAGTAACATTACTAAACTTTAAATCATAACAGTAATACCACCACAGTAATAGAGGGAGACTTCAAGACCCCACACTCACCAAAGAACAAGTCATGAATACAGCAACTAAGTAGAGAAACAATTTAATGGAAGAGATCAAATGGATTTAATGGACTTGCACAGATTTTTGACCCAGACAAAAAGGAATATACCTTCTTTTCAGCACCTCACATATTCTCCAGAATTGCCCATTGACATGGTCAGAACGCAAGCCTCAACAGGTACAAGAAAGTTGAAATGACCCCTTGCATCTTATCATACCACCATGGATTAAAGCTAGATTTCCATAACAATGGAAATAAGAGAAAACCTAAAAAAAAACTCATGGAAACAGAACAACTCGGTAACCACTGAGACAGGGAAGAAATAAATTAAGGTTGTTCTAGAATTCAATGAAAATGAAGGGACAACATACCTAAACCTCTGGGACACAATGAAAGCAGTGCTAAGAAAAAGGTTTGTAGCATTTAGTGTCTTCCTAAATATAATTAATGAATTCTCATAGTAGCAATTTAAAAACACATGTAAAAGCTCTAGAACAGACTGAAGTAAACACACACAAGAGGAATTAACAGCAGGAAATAATCAAACTCATGGATGAAATTAGAATCATAGAAAAAAATGGAAACAATACAAAGAATCAGAGACACCAAGTGATATTTTTTTGAGAACATCAACAAGATTGATACCTCTAGGCAAACTAACAAAAAGTCAGAAGGAAAGTATTCAAATGAACAAAATCAGAAATGAAAAGGGGGGATAAGTCCAAAGAATCATTAGATCTTATTTCAAAATCCTGTATCCCACAAGTTTGGAAAATATAAATGAAATGGAAGATTTTCCTGATAGATTTCACTTAGCAAAGTTAAATCAAGATCAGTTCAGCAGGTTAAACAGTTATAAACAGTCCTATAACTCCTAAGAAAATAGAAGCAGTCATCAGAAGACTCCCAACCAAAAAATAATAATAATAATCCACAACCAGATGGCTTTAGCATGGAATTCTACCAGACTTTCAAAGAGGAGCTCATACCAGTACTTCTGAAACTATTTACAAAATCAAACAGAAGGGACATTGCCAAACCCATCCTTTGAATCCACAGTCACACAGGCACCTAAACCACACAAGGACCCAACAAAGAAAGAAAAGTTCAAATCCATTTCCCTTATGAACTTTGATGCAAAAATACTCAACAAGATACTGGTAAACCCAGTCCAAGACCACATGAAATATATCATCCACCATGATCAAGTAGGCATCATCCCAGGTTCAACATATTTAAATCTATCACTGTAATTCACTGAAAGAAAAAATAAATAAACATGTTCATTTTATTACATGGAAAAAAAGCCTTTGATGAAATCAAACACCACTTCATGATAAAAGCCCTGTAAAGATCGGGATAGAAGGCCCTACATAAACATAATAAAGGTAATATAAAACAAGTCAATAGCCAAATTCAAATTAAATGTGGAGAAACTCGAAGCAATTACACTAAAGTCAGGAACAATACAAGGCTGTCCACTCTCTTCATATCTTTTCAGTGTAGTGCTCTATGTTCTAGCTAGAGCAGTAAGACAACTACAAAAGATCAAGGGGTCAAAAGTATTGGAAAGAAAGAAGTCAAAATATCCCTATTCACAGATGATATAATAATATATATATATGTATAAGTGACCCACGAAATTTTACCAGAGATATTCTACAGTTAATAAACCCCCTTTAGTAAACTGGCTGTTATAAATTTAACTTATAAAATCAGTAGTTCACATGATTGTAAATAATAAATGGGCTTGTAAAAAATTAGGAAAACAACATATTTCACAGTAACCAGAAATAATATAATATATCTTGGTGTAAGTAAGAGAAAGACCTCTATGACAAGAATTTTATATCTCTGAAAAAAGAAACTGAAAAAGATATCACAAGATGGAAAGATCACCCATGCTCATGGGTCGGTAGAATTAACATATTAAAAATGGCCATCTGACTAAAAGCAATCTACAGATTCAATGCAATTATTATCAAATACCAACACAATTCTTCACAGACCTTGAAAAAACAATTCTCAGTTTCATATTGAGCACAAAGACAAAAACAAAAAAACAGAATAAATAAAACTTTTTATATAATAAAAGAACTTCTCGAGGTATCTCCATCCCTGACTTCAAGTGAAACTACAGAGAAATAGTAATAAAATCTTATGGGACAAAAAGAAAGCAGTGCTAAAAGGAAGTTCATAGCATAACGTGCCACCAGAAAGAAGTTTGAGACATCTCATAAAAAAAAAAACTTAATGACACACCTAAAATCCCTAGGAAAAAAAATAAGCAGTCACACCCAATAGGAGTAGACATTTGGAAATAATCAAACTCAGAGCTGTACTCAATGAATTAGAAACAAAGAAAACACTTCAAAGAATCAATGAGACCCAGAGCTGATTCTTTGAGAAAATCAACAAGATAGACAAACCCCTAGGCAAACTAACTAAAAGGCAGAGAGAAACTATCCAAATCAACAAAATCAGAATGACAGATACTGAGGAAATTCAAACAATCATTAGGTCTTACTACAAAAGGCTATATGCCGCAAAATTTGAAAACAAATGAAATGGACAATTTTCTTGATAGATTCCATTTATCAAAATTAAATCAAGATCGGGTAAATAGATAAAATAGTCCTGTATGTCCCAAGGAAATAGAAGCAGTCTCAAAAGTATCACTTACCAAAAAGCCAAGGGCCAGAGGGTTTAGTACAGAATTTTACAGACCTTCAAAAAGAGTTATCTCTAATTCTCTTAAAAATATTCCAAAAAAACAGAAGCAGAATGAACATTACCAAACTCATTCTATGAAGCCACAGTCACCTCGATATCTAAACTTAACAAAGACCCAATAAAGAAAAGAACTTCAGACCTATCTCTCTCATGAACATTAATGCAAAAATACTCAATAAAATACTTGCAAACCAAAACTCAGAATACATAAAAGATATCGTCCACAATGACCCAGTAGGGTTCATTCCAGGCATGCAGGTTCAATATACATAAATCCATCATTGTAATCAATCATATAAACAAAGTGAAGGAGAAAAACCACATGATCATCTTCTTAGATGCTGAAAAAGCATTTGACAAAATCCAATACCCATTCATGTTCAACATCATGGAGAGATCAGGGATACAAGGCACATCCCTAAACATAGTAAACACAATATACAGCAAGCCTATAGCCAACATCAAACTAAATGGAGAGAAACTTAAACCCTTTTCCATTTTAACTTATACTTTTATTTATAAGATGAAAATGTTTTTATTGGCTAAACCACAGAAAATTACTTACTAATAATGTAAGATGCCAAGCTTCCCCTGCTTGTGAGTGAGGCTTACCTGCCATGGTAGAAGCCAGTCTGTGTTTCTGTCTTCTTTAGATCCCATTTCAGTTTTGCTCAATAGCATTTTATGTAGGGCATGGGCCACTGCATATACTGCACTCCATATGGAATAGCTTGGCTCAGAAATAGTCATTACTTCATTTATTTTATCCTTAGTATTTAGGGAAATATTCACTGGACAGGGTTTATAATTTCCACATTTCGAAGCAGGATGTGAACAGTTAAAATTGTCAATCCAGAATTTAGAGAAGTAAACATCTCCTGGGAAATGGGAGGGTGTAAGGGCCTCAAGAAAGTGCTTGAAGCTAGGGATAGTTCTTTTCTTTAAAAATGAGAAGCATCCACTGAATAGGTTTATCATAACATGCTTTTCATTTATTATAGATTCTAAGTATGTCCAGTGTGGCTTTGCAAAGATCCACACCTTCTTTCTTGTTACAAATATATGAATGTCTACACAGAATAACAGCAAGTCATCTATATCCCCATAGAATAAATTCACATTTACTCGTGTATGTTGTTTCAAGTTCAGCAAACCATAATCATATTTTACCCTATAGTTCCACTTATCTGGGAGTTTTTCTGTAAAAGCCACACAGATATCTTCTGGTACCATCTTTACTTTCAGGTCAGAGAGAAACTCCCTGCCTCTCTGATCATCAGACACAATGAGCCCCACCAACTTCCAGCCAAAGTGGAGCAATAAAGAGATCAGCCCTTGGGCTAGACTTTTGTCTTTAGTAGACATCTGATAAAGGGATGGGAATGAATCTTTGTCACTAAGCATGGAATCAAACAGTCCATATGTGACCTGAGGAAGCAAAGAAAAATAGTGATTCTGAGTTTCAGGCATTTGGAATCTTCACCCTGAGTGAGGAAGTGACTTCATTATTCAAATATGAGGGTTAAAGGACTGAATATTGTTAAGGAGGATGTCTTCCGTGAGATTAGCTTGTCCCTAAATTATGTGGTGGAGTACAGTCTTTTACAAATACCATAGGCTCCAAAGTTACTAAGGTGCCTGAGGCAGCCAAGAAGAAAGCAATAAGCTGTTCATTGGCTTTGAAAGGCACTATAGACCTCTTTGTTGCAGTAACAATGCAAAAGAGTATCTGAGGTAGAGAAAACTACAGAAAGCATTAACAGGTACTTTCTAGTCACATAACACCATATTTCCAAGAACCTTCACTTTTAGTAAAGCAAATACAAAAAGAAACTAACAAAGCTTTTAGAGATTCAGTTTCCTTAGTTAAAATGGTGCAAGTTTTGATGACCTGGGGTCTCATTGTCAGGGTTTATTGTATCATCCCTCTCAATAGATTTGATAGAGAAGAAACTTGGACAGATGTAAATTATTGTCTTTTACTTTTTATTACATTAGGTTAAAATACATTAACAAATTGTTTAACTGAATGATAACAATGACAGTTACCGTGTGAGTTTTTTAATCTTGATTATTGCTGACTCTTGTGCTCACAAAGTATTTTATCTGTTTGTAGTAATGCCTGCTGACAGATGCATTTCTTCAGTGTAGTCTGGCATGAGTCAATTGCAACGATACAGCTAAATGGTTGGTCTCTGTGGCTGCTATTCTGAGATCTACTTTCCTGAATGAGATAATTAATTCCTTGAAAGATTTTCACAGTGATGGCATTAAATATTGTTCCAAACTTACGTTATATGTCCTGGATTTTCTTTTTCCATATGTCCAGTATTGACAACGATAGGAATTTTGAGATGTTTATATGCTAGATTGGGTAGTTAGGAATCTTTGCTGTAGAATTTGACTTATGATCAAATGCAGACTGAATATCTACAGTACATCATCCATTGTTTGGATATAGAATCATAGATAGTGCTAAATGATCTGCTTAGAAATTCCCAGAATTTGCTGTCCATGCTTTTCACCACACTCTGTCATCTGTTAACTATTGCTATATCAAAATAATTCATTCACTGCTATTTGAAATCTGCCTACACTAGACATAATTCACTTCTTTGTTTTCTTTTGTTTGTTTTGTAATTAATTTGTTTGTTTGTTTCAGTCAGGTCTAAGATGTGATTGTGCTTAAAAATATGTTTCTAACTTACTTTTGGGACATTGTAGACCTCTGAAAGTGTTGCAATTGCAGCAGAAAATTCTGGCTTGTTTCCTGAATGGATTCCTAGAGCGTTGTGTTGAGTGTTGCACTTGTAGTTAGGGATATAATCACTCCTTCCAGACAGCCACATCAGAGGGCCCTCCAAGGTTCTTTTGTTAGAATTAAAGGCATTGTAGATGTGGGAACTCAAGGTCATATTGGGAAGCAGGTTTGAGTCCTTATTGATCTCTTCAATGGCAAAGTATAAGGTAAGCAAATATTGATAGTTTCTCCAAGTCACTCTAAACCAGAGGAACAGAAGGATGGGTATTGTCAGTACATTTTTCTCAAAAAGTCTTTATCAAATACAGGTACCTAGAAGTCTTAGCCTTTGACTTTTCCTGTGACATGTAAATCTTGTGTGAATAAGCCCATAATAACCCAGGAACATCATCAAACGAAAGTTTAACTGTTTCTAATATTTTTGGTGTACATCGTGTGCATAAAATATCACTTGTTTGTATCTTATGGGTACTGAATACATAGGTGCTTATGATGTTTGGGTTCATGGAAGCACTGGGTTATGGAAGAGTCACTAAGCTGTTCACTAGGAATATAAGTAAGAGCTTCATAACCTTTTCTTTTGTAATGTTTCAATTTCATACTCACTTATGAAAATTCTATCAAGTTTTGTGCACTCCTAGTGTTAAAGTGTCTCTTTGTGGTATAGACAGATGCCCGGGCATATATCTATAAATAGACCATTTTGAATAAAAGCTAGCATCAGTTCTCAGTGCCCACAGGGTGGCCTTGGAAACATGTGTAGCTCCAGTTCATAAGATCTCTTCTGGCATCTTTGGTCACCAGGCTTACCTATGGTATTCACATATATATAAGAAGGTGAGTTCTCAAGTACATGAAATAAGAATAAATAAGCATGTGCAAAATAGTGTTCTTGGGTTTGAAAAATGATTGATATATTATGACTAGTTGCTGCTCTTGTGGAGGAACCTGATTCAAGTCACAGTAGCCAGCTTTAGGTTCTAATTGTGTGTAACACTAGTTCTAGGGGATCCATGTCCTCCACTGGCCTCTGAAGTGACCATGTACACAAGTGGTACACACACAAACATGTTGTCAAAACAATCATAAACATAATGTAAAAATTAATAAATCTTTACAAAAATTCAAAAGTAAAAAAGTAGTAAAGGAAAGGTGTTTCTCTAAGCTTGTAGATTAAATGAATGAGTAGAGTTTCCTGGGTAAGGCAGGGGAAAAAAGTAAGTTAAAGTAACATATAAAAGATAAGAAAACCCCAAGTACATTAAGATGGTACAAAAGTGCTCACAATGGGAGAACCTGGAAACTTGTTGCAGGTAGGTGAGTTGAACTGTGTCACACAGAGCCTTCAGCACTTGGAAATGGGCCCTCAGAAGCTTGTTTCAAAATCTGTGGTAGATAAGAGTCTGGGTCACCTAATAGAAGGAGCTTAACAGAAATCATTAGCCTAAAGTCCACTGGGTTCTACTGAAGGAAGGATTCTGCCTTCTGACCTGCCATCACCAGGAAGAAATTCCATTTGGTTGTACTACATTAATCTGTTATCTGTGGCTGAATGTTCTGTTAAGAGAGAATCTATTGGGCAAAAGCAGGAAATGAGCAACAACTGAGAGAAAGAGAATTATTCTTCCCCAAGGATTATCCCATAGTAAATCTTGAACTGCAGGAATGTATGCATGTATAAATGAGAACTCCTGGACAGAGCTGTGTCTGCAAAGACTACCTATGAAAACTTCATTGATGTGGAGAGATTGCAATGTTATAGTTAGAGAGGCTCATTACCTTAGCCCAGGCTACCTGCAGCACCCCAAGGAGCCATTTCTTGGACACCTCTAGGATTAAGATGATAACTATATCTATATATGTATCTGTATATCTCTCTCTCTGTGTGTCTATCTATCTATCTATCTATCTATCTATCTATCTATCTATCTATCTATCTTTCCTATAGCTGATGAATAAAATAATTTTAGAATGTAGTATCTCAGGACACTCCTGGATTTTTCCAATCTAAAAGACAAGTGACATCACATAGCCATCTTGGGCCTGTATAATAACTTGCTCCATTTTGCTGTTAACGTCCTCTCTGAGGTTTCCAGTAGTGTATTGGATTCATAGTTTTCTTTATTTATTCTGTTACTATAAACATTCATGAAGCTGCTTCCACATTGTATCAGGAAATTTGCGATAACCTAAATTTTTTTTCCTAGACTCTCAAATTTATTCAAGAAGAAATTCTCTCTTTTTTCATTTGTGCTGAGGGCTTATGTTTTTCCAGTCACATAAAAGTGATACTAAAGACTAAAGAATCGATTCAGTTGGTAACATCTGTACACTTATTCATTTATATTTGTGTGACAGGAATGCCACCAGAAGATCATCATTGCCAATCAACCAAGTCCCAAAGGGTCCTAAAGAGTCTGATGCACGCACCAAGGACAATGCATGGTCTCAACCTAGTCTACATATAAGTAGCTGATGTGCTGATTATGCTTCACATGGGCCCACTAGTTAGTAGAGTGGACATGGACTATATTTTCTGTTTGTTGCTCACTTTCCCCTGATGGAACTGCCCTAACAGACCACAAGGGAGGAAAATGAACTCAGTCATCATAAGACTACAGGGGCTGGGACGTGTAGGTAGGGGACAGAATACTGGAGGAGGATGTGGGAGAGATAGTAGGATTGGGAGGAGAAGAGGTGGGGCCTATGACCAAGATGTAAATGGAATTAATTAATAAAAAGTATTCAAGTGAAAAAATATGGCAATAAGTTAGATGCTCTCCCTCAAAGCCGTCAGAGAGTTCTGCTGAGTATGGATTTAAGATGTAATGAAAACGATTTCTCTGCCAGACATCTAGAGTCCGTAGCTAAGATAGGCAGAAATGGCCTTTCCTTTGATCATATTTCAACTGTGATGATGACGACTGAACCATGAATTGCCACATGCTTCACCCAACAATAAATCCCTGCCCAACCTTTGGACACTGTTGAGTTAAGTGCTCTGGTCTGCCTGGCCAAGATAGGTTACGTTTCCAAGTTGCTGCTGCATAAAAAACATCTCAGGCCTCAGGAGTCTGATGTTTGGTGGGTCATGATGCCTTGTGTGGCAGATGAAGACAATGTTGTTTTGTGTGTCATGCAAAGACTGTCAAGCCTTGCTCCCTACAAAGTCTTTGAGAATGCCATGGGGAACCCCAGACTGGGTGCCCAGGTATCTATTAAGTCTTTGTCAATTTGACTGATATTTGGATTATACTGATATTTGGATTATACTTCCTACTCAAACTTACCCCTCTCAGATCTCTTGTCCTGTTCACAGCAGGTTGTCACTATACAAGTTTAGCAGAGCTTATGAAACTTTAGGCAGCTCCTCTGAACAAGGCTGCAGCTGCATGGTCAGTCCATATCATACATGAAAGTCAGGCCTTGTTCTTTTCTACAGATACTAGATTCCCTGCTGAAGAAGGCATTACCTTGCTGGCTTCACACTGAAAAATCTAATCTCACAAAATTAGATTTAAATGAGATTCAAACTGAAGATACTAATACCTAAAAGTTTACATTTTATGGTTCTTTCATTAAAAAAAAACTTGCTTGTCAATCATTTCAGTTATCAAACAAATCTGTCTCCGGGTAAATGCATAGATGGGGGAAACAAACACTTTAAAACTGATGGAAATTTTGAATGTTTAAGAAACGGATTTAAGGTATGTAAATGCAAGTTGTAAATGTCTGAGAAAGTGTTTTAAAGTATGTGAAAATGAGACTTAAAGAGCTTAAAATATCAGAGTTTTAAAATATTAATTAGTGGAGTTTTGATATGCTATGAAAAACACATTTTAATGTCCTTTCATTCCTGCTCAAGATATACTTCAATGTTTCTCATTGTGCTGAAAGCTTATCTGTCATAACATATTCAGAGAGAGGAAAGGTTGTTCTCTTTTTAGCCCAGAGCCATCCTTTTTTGGTGCCCAAGTTTGTCTGTAAAGCATTAGTATACTCCAACTGTTTACAGACACTTGTTACCTGCTTTTCCTACAGTGAGAATTTCAGTGTAGATTATAGATTGTGGTCATGTTAATATATTTAAAACTTGTATATCTCTGTGTAAACTTTAAACAACTATGATTTAATCTTCAAGGAGTTGAGACTTGATCCACCTATTACAGTTCAAACAGAATCTAGATTAAGACTGGTCAATTAACGATTTAGTCTTTTCTGTCTTTTATCCATCTCTGAGGATGAGCTCTTTTCTTCCTCCTGTGTTGGGATTCCTTCTCTCTCTTGCTGCAGTGGGCTACTGAACTATGGTTTCTCTATCTTGTGAAAGCATTCTTAAGAGTTCTTTACTTCCAGAATAAATTAGACATCCTTGGTCGTTGTTTTGTTTTGTTTTTTTTTTTTTTTTTTTGTATTCAAGTACTCTATAACAGTAAAAGTACCAGGACCTTAGTCTAGTATGTTTGTTTCCTAATCTGAGGGGAAATAGGCATTGAAGTTTCAAGAAGGTACTTTTCAGCAAAGGACCACCCTATTCACAACACTGATGTTCAAATGAACATATGTACCAATTATAGCATCAACTGAAAAACAGGAATATAAAAAGCCTAATGATTCCTCCACATTATCATAAATAACCAACAACCTACAATACAGTTTCTCAGAGAGATAAAGTGGCAGATAAATATTTCAGAAAGTAAAGAGATGAACAACAGAAGACAGAACCAAGCAATGAATTCAACTGGGCATAGAGATAAGAATTAGGAGTCTCCATGAGAACTCGGATGAGGGATAGAATAAACAGCTGTACACAGAAAAGACTGAGTAGCATAAAAGACAAATCATAAGTTAACATGGAGATTGTGAGGGAGGAGAAAGACAGATAGAAATGTTGTAAATTAAAATCATAAAACCACTAGTCAAATCAGACAACACTGGGTTTCCAGCAGAACTAATTAAGCAGAGAACAGAATATGGGCATAAATGACATGGATTTCAGAACGCTCTATTACAATATCAGTGATGATCAAATAAGTGATAAGTATAACCACAGTGTCTAAACTCTGAGATACTTTAAAGATAGTAAAGCCAGAACACGTGAAATTGGAGAGTCTAAAATTTGTACTGAGCACATAGGGATATTCAAGTTCACTAGAGCAGAAACTCTCCATGTCTCTGGAAAGAAACAGATATTCAAACATAAGACATTTAGATGGCCAGATAGACCTGAGAAGAATGGAAACTTATCTTGACATATTAAAGTCAGTGTGTTAAAAATATGTAAGCCTCGCCATGGAATCACACCATGGAGAGACACAAAAGTCGTTCTTTTTTTCTATCTCTGATTTCTTTCTGAATGGAAACATAACAAAGAGAAGTGGAAATGTTTTCAGAGGCACAATGAAGCAGAAAAAAAAAAGTGAAACTGTTTTTCACATTGTTCTCTAGCTAGTTCATTATTCTCAATAGAATTACATGTGTTTAGCAGGTCGTGTACTGTCTTTTAGCCAGAACAACCATAGCACATTCAAGCAAGTACTCACAGATCGGCATTCCATAGTTGACTTGGTTCTCTGTCAAAAATGGTCTGGACTTTATGATGTAGATCAAGTGGGATGGAAATGGGGATAAATGTAGCAAGGTTAACATCTGCCTCCATGTAGGTGTTGGGCCCCCAGTAATAACCACAACTGAGCAGAGGCATCCTCATTGATGTAAACAAAGGTTTCAGGAGGAGGCTGAGGCAAAGCAAAGGAAGGAACATGTCAGAATCTTCACTATGCAGAGACATTCCCCTGCATTGAGGGTGATCCAAGGAGATTCTTCGCTTAGGTCCTGTAACAGGCTCAGACCTCAGAAGTGTTAGAGAAGACTTTGTAAGCTATAGATGCTTCCTACTGTTTCTTCAGGCTCTCAGTCTGTGCATACCCAAAGTTTTACATAACAGGTTAGTACAAACACTGTAGCAAAGTCCAGACATCTGAGGGTCACAGTACTGAGATATTTCTGTCACTGTAGCCAGACTTGCTCTGAATTTTCTGTCTTTTTATTGTTCTATTTCCCTCTCATCCATGTACTCTTGGAATCCAATAGCCCTGTAGCTCTGCACCTGGTTCCTCCAGGTGAAAAACATGTTTGGTTCTTTCTTTCTTCTACAACCCGTATGATTTCATCATGGTCCACAGTGACTTTGGAGAACACCAGAGTCTGAGACAAAATTGTAGGTCACAAAAAAAACAGCTTGTTTGTTTTGGATTGCTGTTGTGAAAGGTAGCTTGAACATTTGATTTCCTCTAGTAAGGGGAGCAGGGACAGTCACTCTTTGATCACTTTGCTACCTCTTTGATCACTTCTTTCAATCAAAGTGGCTAAATTAAACAAAAGAGAAAGTAGATCCCCACAATTTTGATGAGACTTGATAGGCTACAGTAAGGTAGTAGGGGAGGAGGACATCCCTTATCAGTGGACTAGAATAGGGACATTGGTGTGGGGGCTGGAGAGGGAGAGAATTTGTTCATATTTTGACATGGGGTTTTGACCAAGAAAGTAAACAATGGTGACTCAGCCTTATGCAGGACACCTGGGTTCAGAGTTCTCAACTCAGCTTTTGTATTCAGATTTCCTCCTGGAAGTCTGGCACCAAATTCAGAATTATACAGGACCAAAAGAGGAGGCAAGCTGCTCATAGGCAATTTAAATCAAGACAGACAACACATTTACAACTTGTATGCTTAGCTTAGCTTATCAGCCACTTTCCTCTTCACATGCTTTCCTGATTAAAAGACAAACATTAATCACCTTAAGAATCAGGATAGGGGTAAGTTTTGGAGCCTGTGAATATGAACTCAGTTTTGAACCTGGCAACAGAAGACTTGAGATGGCTGGGCTCAGTTAACTATGTCATAACAATAACAAAAAAGAAAAGTACTTCATCTCTATACTTTTTCTACTTTACTGTAATACTGTTTATCATAATTACTACTGATATAATTTCATGTTATTTTTATTATATATATATTATTATAAGATATATAATGCAAATATATATATATTTGCAAATATAATGCAAATCAAAATTTGATATGTAACTTATGTAAACTCCATTCATGAGAATGCAGCCATGAAATATCAGAAGAGCTAAAACTGCAAGAAGATTTGAAGGTAGGAAAGTGAAAAAAATTATGTACTGTTAATTCTTCTATATAAACAAAATAATTAATTGATGCCTCCTATGTATAATCTTGCAATATTTGGTTATTGGAATTTAAAAATACATATACAGATAACACACATAAATCTATTTCTCTCTCTCTTTCTCTCTCTCTCTGTATATATATATATATATATCAATTCAGATATAGATAAATGTACCTACACAGTCGAATTTCTATGTAAGCACCAGGTTAATTTCTCTATGTTCAGTGAGTTGTGTAAGTGCTGTGTTCAGCAATAGAGACTTGCAGTGAATTTATGGAGAGCAAAATATAATCTTGATAAAAGTGTGCATTGTTTGGGCATTCCAATAAGACTCCTTTGACCAATACCTCAAGTGGTGGATATAACCCATTCTTCATTTGATGACAAGTGACATCGTGTTGGGACTCTCTTGTATTACTTCATTTGGATCACCTTCAGATATGTATATATTTTAGGAAGCTCCTGCTGTATTAGGTTACTACAGTAAGATTTAATTGACATTTCATCTTCGCTGTCTCTCTTCATATTACTTTCCTTAATGTCCTCTTTCTTCCCCACTTTCAACTGATTCTTCTTTATGATCCCATTCTCCATCTATAAATAACTATTTTACTGACCTATCCTAGGGAGATCTAGTCACTTGTTACCGAACACTAGTCCCTTATTCTGTGTGTATCCTACATGGTTTTATGTACTGTAGGTTGCTTATCATTCACTTTAAAAGTAATATTAACATGTAAGAAGATATATGCCATATTTGTATTTTTGAACTTGAGTTACTATATACTCAGACTGATTTTTTTCTAGTTTGCCTGCAGATATGCATTTACTTTCAAATTTCATGATTTACTTTGTAAAATGACTGAGTAATATTTTGTTGTGTAAATGTCCACATTTTCTTTATCTATTTTTCTGTTATGGACATCTGAGTTATATCCAATTTCTGGAAGTGTTGATTAAAGCAATCATAAACATGTTTGCATAAATGTATCCATGGAAGGATGAAACATTCTTTGGATATATGCCCAAGAATGGTATAGCTGGTTCTTGAGGCAGAACATTCTCCATATTGCTGAGGAAAAGCCACAAATATGTCCTTAGTGGCTATACATTTTTGTACTCCTACTAGCAATGTCTGAATATTCTTAGCCATTGTGACTCTCTTTAGACCATACCTCAAACTACTTTTGTTTTCCATTTCCCTGGTGACTATCTGTTAGGAGCCATCTGTGGGAACTCACTGACTTGACCATTCCCTCACCTGGAGGAAATGTTAGGAGCCATCCATGGTAACTCACTGACTTGACCGTTCCCTCACCTGTGGTAAGCATCCTGCTTGGCAGTTGCAGAGATGTGTGCACAGAGCCATGACTTCTCAGAACAACCTCCCTAACTGCAAGATGTTCCAGGTCCCGGGCCGAGAAGATTCTGTAGCTTTCCACCCACCCTACTTCCTCATTCTGTACCCCTTTAAAAAAGCCTAGCTGGCATAGTAAAGTTAGTCCTTGACAAGCACCTGTTTGCTTGGACTCTGTTATTTTCTCTCGCCCATCTTTCCACAGGACCGGGCCCTCCTCGATCGCCCTGAATAACTTAGCCCCAGCAGGTCCGGGGCAGGTGGCGCCCAGACGTGGGACTCGAGGAACGGACCCCTCTGGACAGAGAGCCTTGAGAATAGTGACCGGTCATCCTCGCGGAAGGCCACCACTTCTAGACCCTCGAAATGACAAGGCCTGATAAGTGTTGTTCTCCTTCATCATTCCGTCCCATCAAAATGGGCCATTCACTGTCTAAGGAAGCATGTTTCATTCGTGATCTCAAGGCTTCCCTCAGAGAGAGAGGAGTCAGGGTAAAGAAAAAGGACATCATAAATTTCTTTTGTTTTATTGATGAAGCCTGTACTTGGTTTATGATAGTCGGTATTCATCCTAAGAAATGGCAAAAGGTTGGAAGAGAATTAAATCAAAGAATGGAGGTCGAGGGGGAGTCTTCTGTTCCCCCTACTGTTTTCTCTTACTGGGGATTAATTAGAGACATTGTAGATAATATGGACGATGATCCTGGAAAGGGCCGACTCTTATCTGTTGCTGAATTCTGCCTCCACTCTGCCTCTCACTCCCCCTCCCATGCCACTTCTCGACCTCCTCTCAAGCCTCCGCCTCATTTTCTCTTTTAGAAGCCTCCTCTAATTCTAAGGATTATTCTCCCCAGACCCTCCCTCAACTCTACCCTCCCCTGCCTTCTGAACGCACCTATTCATCCTTGACCCTGGTGATGCCGCCACTCTGGAGGACGAGGCTGCCCGCTATCATAATCCAGACTGGCCCCCCTCTGGCTACAGCCCCTCCTCTGTATACTCCTCATGCGCCTCTGTCCTCGGCTCCTCCTCCTTTGCCTGCACCCTCTCTTCCGTCCTCTCTCTCCGAGACTAAACTCCACCTCTCCTCTCAAGTCCTAGACCTCACAGATATTGTTCGCCTCCAGGAACAGATCTCTCGTCTGTCCACCCATTGGACCGACCTCCAGACTGCCTGTGCCCCTCTCGTCCCTCCCCTGCCACTCGCTCCTCCACCTCTATGCCGCCTGTCCAAATGGCCTTTCCGGTGACCACCCGATCCCGATCTAGGCAAAATTCCACAGATAGTCTTTCTCACCAAGACCCCTTTGCTTCTAGCTCCACCTCCCGTGGCACACATAGAGATTGCTCTCAAATTCCCCTCCCCTCCTCTGATGAGGATGATTCGGCAGACGAAAAACAAAACGAAAGTGAGGTTGAAAATGATGCTGGTGACTGCGCCTCTACCGAGGATACTATCTATCGCCGTCTTCGCTTCAAAAACTTAGAAAAACTCAATTCAGCAGTGAAAAATTATAGGTCTAATGCCCCCTTTACAATTTCCTTGTTAGAAAGTTTGGGTGGAGGAGGATATTTAACCCCTGGAGAGTGGCTCACGGTTGTTCAATCGGTTCTTACGCGTGGCCAATTTCTCTCCTGGCAGGCAGATTGGACTGACGGCTGCCGAACTTTAGCGAATGCAAATGCCAAAAAATCTACATCTCCCTCTGCTAATTGGACTCTTGAAAAACTAACGGGTCAGGGTAAATATTCGTCTGAGACACGCCAACAAAAACTTCCCTTGGAGTTATTGGCTCAAACCGCCAATGCTGTACTGGCAGCCTGGAGATCCATACCCTCTAAAGGGTCAGTCTTATCTCTATTAAGTAACATTGTTCAGGGCAGTAAAGAAGAATTTAGTGATTTTATCGGCTGCCTCCTCGTAGCCCCTGAGAGGACCTTGGGTCCCGGAAAGGATGAGAATCAATTACTCAAACAACTTGCCTATGAAAATGCCTATTCAGCCTGCAGAGCTGTCCTGCGTGGAAAAATCAAAGATAAAGACCTCCGTGACATGATTCGCATGTGTCAAGATGCAAACCCTATTCTTCATAGAGTCTCA